>NC_083095.1:42662163-43026825 GCF_949774975.1 Lagenorhynchus albirostris | reverse complement strand
ACAGGATGAATTTGATGTATACTCTCTTGACCCCTAGATTAATGCAATGGGACCATTGTAGTTCTATTTCTTTTGCTAGTGATTGGTTTAGACATGAGCACATGATATAACTACAGACAATGAGAGATGAAGGAAGATCTTTGAGCAGCTTTTAGGAGTCTTCCTTCTTTTAAAAGATAGTAAGGAAGAGATGATCCCTCTTTTCTGCTGGCCATTATCACATCAGGATGTGATACCTGGAAATGTCACAGCCATTTTGAGACCATGGAAATTTGGGAGCCATTCTGACCTCTGGGACACCCAGATGTTCCCCTAAGTGTGAACAGGGAACAATGATATCTACCTATGAGAGCTAAATGATGCAAAGTAAATCAAGCGCTTTGCAATATGAGTACAGAGCAAGCACCCAGCAACAACTGGTGGTAATTTTACTCTACATTTATGTGCCCCTAAAAATGCTATGTAAAAGGTAGGTGTTCAATAAAAAATTTGAAGAAGTATGTACTTTGATGTTTTTTCTCCCAGGAGCAAGGCTGGATTTGCCCTGTTCTAATCTGCTCTGACTGGGACTCACCCGTGATAAATGGCACATTCACGTGGCTCTTCTTTAGGATTCAGCCTGTGATCCTTACCTGAAGGGAGCTGGGGAGTGGCTTCCTTGGCACTTTGCTCTTACGAGCCACAGGCAAGTTCTAAAATTCCAAACTTCTTATAAGCACAGATAATAACCATGGAAATGATCTGAGTAGCTGGATTCACAGTAAGAAGACCTGTCAGTAAGATTACACACACTAGCCAAGAGTGGCAGAGTCCATCCTCATTCCTCCTCTGCAGTAGGTAACAGCCAGGTGGTTTTACTTTTGAGGATACTAAGGCAGAGACAGATGAAATGCCCTTGTCGCTATCATTAAGAGTAAAAAAATAATAATAATAAATTAAATAAACACTTTAAAGCACAGCCAAAACTAACTAGTCTAAGGATCTAGAAAATTCTGTCCTTAATGGAGGACAGAGAGGACCAACCAACTGCAGCTTTAATAAAAGCAGACACTATAAAATTCTAACTCCTTTTTAAAAAGACCTCTAGACCCCTTAATCTCCCAAGTAAGGCTTCCTCAACTTCCCATATAAAAAGTATGCCCATTGGCCCCTTGCCCCTCACAGTGTGGTCCACAGACCAGCAGCATAGACATCTCCTGGAAGCAATGCAGCATCTGAGACCCCTCCTCAGACCTACTGAATCAGAACCCACATTTTATCAGGATCCCCAGGTGATCTGGATGCACGTTAACAGTCAAGAAGCACCGCACCTGCTTTTTCCTAAGGATTACGCTCAGCTGTATAAAATGATTGTTAAGACATTCACGACACAGAGAAGTTGGATATAAAATTGCATGAGGCTACTAAGTCGTACAAAAGACTTACAATTTCCAAGTTCACATCTTAATGCTACTGCCTTTATACTAAATGTCCTGAAAATAGTCATGTTGTGAGTTTTTCTTTCCTAACAGAATTCCATAATTATCCTACCTGTTCCAAAAATTAAAATATATAATTAACCTGGGGAAAAATAACCCTTAAAGGCAAAAATATAGGAAAGACACAGAAACCTTACCTACAGCTTGAAGAAGTAATATCTGAAAAGTGAAAAACTCTGATCAATTATTTGTGTTGTCTCTAAGACAGGCAATCACTTTAAATCTCCTCACACTACACTCTTTAAACCGAATGGTTAATGGAGTGTTGGGTGGACAACCACTGGGTCATGCTGGAAAAAAAAAAAGAATGAATCAGCAAAAGCCACTAGAAATCCTTGTCAGATTTTTAAATAATTCAACTATTGCACTCTCAAGAGCATCTAGGTCTTCCAATTTGTGCTGGGCAGTGGATTCCCTCTCCTTACCTATAGTCTTACTGGGAACTCCCAATGTATACAAGCTCCTTGAGAAAATACGGAGGAAAGGACAGAACCCAGGAGTCTTTCTTACCAGGTCCCTTGCCTTCTCTGCCTGTTGAAGTCGACCTAACCTTCAAAATCTCATATAAATGACCTTCTGCTTCACTTTGCATGTATATACCTACACATGTAAAGTTACAATAACCCTATGAGCTAACAGTTATGATGCCCTTTTTCAGAGTTAGGAAAACCAAGGCTCAGAGAAGTAAAAGATTTGTCCAGAGTCAATGGCAGCAAAGAGAAGACTTGAATTCAGGATGTCGTGACTCCAAATTCTAGACTTTCAACTGTCGCCCTGCATGTTGTCTCTAATACTTTCCATGGTTCCCCTTGGTTGAAACTACTATTTCAGGACTTCCCTGGTGGTGCAGTGGTTAAGAATCCGCCTGCCAAAGCAGGGGACATGGGTTTGAGCCCTGGTCCGGGAAGATCCCAGATCCCACGGAGCAACTAAGCCCATGTGTCACAACTACTGAGCCTGCGCTCTAGACCCCCACGAGCCACAACTACTGAGCCTGTGAGCCACAACTACTGAAGGCCACGCGCCTAGAGCCCATGCTCCGCAACAAGAGAAGCCACCGCAATGAGAAGTCCGCGCACCACAACGAAGAGTAGCCCCCACTCGTCACAACTAGAGGAAGTCCACACCCAGCAATGAAAACCCAATGAAGCCTAAATAAATAAATAAATAAATAAATAAATAAATAAAATTACTATTTCACCCTTATGTACTTTCAGAGCATTTTTTTCCACAGCATATGTCACTTCCTGCCTCACATTATAGAGTTTCGTCCCCATGACTCATATGCTCCTGGAGAGCTGACACTGTGTTCTGCTCATCACTAAGGATCTAGTAATAATTTATAAATAGAAAACTGAGTTTTCCTCAGTTCTCTGGGGTTTGCCTTCCTAGAGGAAGTGTCCCTGGAAGCACACCCCTGAAAATGCAAGTGGTCACCAAGCTGGTTTTGATTCAGCTAAGTTGCAATAACCACCATGACCACGACCACCACCATCTGCCCCACCTTCATCCGCGTGGGGTCACATGACTAGTTTTCACCAATAGAATCTGAGTGGAAGGAAAATGAGTCCATTCCAGGCTGAGGAATTACAAGCAGGCTTCCCTAAGTTTCCTCTTTTTCCTGCCTCCTGGCTGGATGCAGAGGATCCACTGAGGTCACATAGGCCCAAGAAGATAGTGGAGACACTTGGTGGAAGTGTAACTAGTGACAGTGGAACTGTGAAGAGGGGAAGTAATAAATCTACTGTTAAGCCACTGAGACTGGAATTGTTTGTTACAGCAACTGACCTTCCCTGACAGATACATCCCCATTTATCCAAAGTCTACCATTCAGTTCTTTCAGTTAACATGTATTCTTTTACAATAAAATGCTTCCAAACAAATTAAGTCTACAAGGTATTCTTTAAGATAAGGAAGACATTACTGAATATTCTTTTAATAGAGTGTTGGAGCCCCTGAGAATTATCTGATTCCCTTTAGGGCTCTGAATCACCTTTGGACTCTTTCACAACTCTTTAAATTGCAGATAACTGATAGCCATACAAATAATTCTTCTCTAGACGAGAAAATTAATTGTCCAGTGGAGAAACAGCCCTCATACCTCGGAAAAAGTCTGTCATGCATCCATTTGTAAATTTTTTTGTTGTTGTTGTTTAAAAGTTTGAGTTTATTTGACAATACACAAGTGATTTGCAAATTTTATGGTTTAGTTGGAACAAAATTTGAAACAGTCCTTGACTCCACGTAAATTTGTGATTCTTTGATCTTTCCTTTGAACAAGTTGTGGCATCCGCCTGGTTCCTTTATTAATTAATAAGCTTTTAAAAATCTTTGACACATGTTCATTTTATATCAAGAATCATAATTATATCTTCTTTAAAAATATATTTTTGGGGGCTTCCCTGGTGGCGCAGTGGTTAAGAATCCGCCTGCCAATGCAGGGGACATGGATTTGAGCCCTGGTCTGGGAAGATCCCATATGCCGTGGAGCAGCTAAGCCCATGCACCACAACTACTGAGCCTGCGCTCTAGAGCCCGCAAGCCACAGCTACTGAGTCCGTGCGCCTACAGCCTGTGCTCCCCAACAAGAGAAGCCACCACAATGAGAAGCCTGCACAACGCAACAAAGAGTAGCCCCCGCTTGCTGCAACTAAAGAAAGCCCACGCAAAGCAACAAAGACCCAACACAGCCAAAAATAAATAAATAAATAATAAATTTATTTTAAAATAAATAAATAAAAATATATCTTTTAACAACTATGAATTATTGATGGTCCCTCAAAGTCTTTAAACCATGTTCTTAAAGAAAGAGTGTTCTGATATAGTGAAAGGGATTAAGAGAAGACTGAAGCCTCTTTGGATCCCAGGGTAGTCCTGGGTGGCCACTACCAGTGCTGAAAGGAAGGGTGGAAAGCGAGGATTATAAGGATGATGACCAGGGAGAAGGAGGAAGAAAATAGAACACAACAAACTTCCCCCGCATCATGATTTTTTCCATGGTTTTCCCCTACCTCCTTTTCATTAGTGGATTAAGTAAATGAGTTGTTTTTAGAACTATCTGTGGTTTCTGTGGCTCAGCCCTGAATAGTAAGGCCTACCTAGCAACAGCTCTTCACTTTAGCTCTGTGTGCATGGCCTCCATCACCCACCCGCTTCCCACATGGCAGGGCTCAGAAGCCCAAGGCCGTGGTCCTGCAGGATGTGCAATACTTTATCAAGCTTGTGATAAACAAGGTGGTAGTTACCCTGGTGCCTGTGGCTGACTTCATATCAAACCTTATGCTGTTGGAAGCTGCCGACATTACTTGGAGCATTTATCCCCAAGGATTCATCAAAGCCATCCTGTTCCAAACAGTTGCTGTCCTCTTTCAAGAGGAGCAGCTTGAAATTCAAATCCCATTATTTCAGAAAGATTTCAGCCCTGCAGGAAAACTTAGAGGTGGAAAGCATAAATCACAATTCCCTCAGCTGTAAACACTCCTCTGTTTTAAATTCTTTCCCTGGGTCTTGATAATCTGGATGTTTGTAAAGTTTATTTTAAAGATTCTTCACATGAATTGAAACTGGGCTTTCTTTGTTGGACACATATCTATATTTTGTGCCAGATTCTGTGGAAAAATCTTTCTGTCCAACAGAAAATCAGAAAAGTTCTTAGTTGGAAAATCAGAACTCGGTGGTCATTAATTCTCAAATGCTGAAATGAAATGAACTGGCTGACTTCAACCTCACCTGATCACTAAGCTAAGCTTTGAGGATTTAGCATCTTCTTTTTATGATCTCAGTAGAGAGGGGGAAATTACTGAATTGCTCTATTTTCTGAAATGCAAAAGTTAAGTGCATTCTTTCTCTGATCCATTCTTTCTCTGATCCAAATTAAGGAAGACAAATCAAACTGGGGAGACTACAAATATTCCACATTCTTAACACAGCAGACCTATAACATTGGATTAATTCACTTTAGCATCATGTAACTGCAAATCAAGAGATAAGGACACTGTTTTCACTACTTTCTCAATTTTGTTTTAACATAATTGGAAGCTTTTTTTTCTTTTTTGCGGTACGCAGGCCTCTCACTGTTGTGGCCTCTCCCATTGCGGAGCACAGGCTCCGGACGCGCAGGCTCAGCGGCCATGGCTCACGGGCCCACCCGCTCCGCGGCATATGGGGTCTTCCCGGACCGTGGCACAAACCCCTGTCCCCTGCATCGGCAGGTGGACTCAACCACTGCACCACCAGGGAAGCCCCGGAAGCTTTTTAACATCATCTTTGTTTCCTTTCCTCTGTATTTTTCAAAGAGGACAATTTATACTCAGTTTCTTCATTTCTGAAATTTTTTTTGCAGTCCTCTCTGTATTTCTTGTTTAATTCCCAGAAGAGCCTACTAGATGTTTTCATATGTTACTAGTTCCCCAGCTGAGCCTACGAGTGCATTGTGATTACAAAGAAATTAGTTCAAAGTACTCTCCTCAGATATAATGTGCCTTATTAATGTTTATATTAACTGTAGCTGATGAAGAGATTATTTTCTGGCTTAGTTCCAAGAATCCTTTTTTAGCTCTCCAAAGGAAAAATGACTGCTGAATTTTCACATAAGAAATTCATTCCTAATGAATGAAATGTGATTTTTTTTCCAATTCTCTAATTCAATATAGTTTAATCATGAAAATACAGATAAGGGCTTCAACTTCTGGAAAGCATTACGTCTATTATCTCACACAGATCATTAACAGAAATAAAGATGAATGATGTGAAGCTGAGATATTTGGCTTTAGTTCCAGAAGGCTCTTCCTAAATCAACAAGTCCAAATTTACTTTTCTTTTAAAGCTTTGATACAAGAACCTATGATCCAGGGCCTTTTAAAGGGCCTTAAAGACATGAAAAGAGAAAAATTTTGTTCAAACCAGAACCCTAAAACATTTAACATACTATATTATAAGTTTCTTCCAGCCAGAAGTGAGATACAAAAAGACAACTCAGTTCTCTGACTCAGAGAAGCAATGATACGGTGGCAAAGAGAATCAGGTTTAATAAATTTCTCACTTCCATGTAGATGATGCCATGGCTGCTTTTATTCTTCGGTAGAAGGTATCAAAGGCCTTATCGCTATTAAAGCACCTAATTAGCTATTTGGAAGTTTTTTAAATGATTGATCACTACGAGAATGCAATCATTTGATTCTCATCTGATTCAGATTCGAAGGTAATGAAGGTCGCTGGCCCAGCATTTTCAAGGTCTGCTCATTAAACGGTGTAGAATCACTCCAAGCTCATTCTAAAAAGCCATTCTAAAATGTTAGATTGCTGCCCACAAAAAAGAAAAGGTAGTTACTCGACACAGTGCAGGTGTTAGCTAATGCTATGATGGTAATCATTTTGCAGTATATAAGCGTATCAAATAAACACGTTGCACACAATGTTATGTTAATCAATACAGCTGGAAAAAATAAAATAAAACATTAGATTATGTTCCAGAAAAAAACCTGGCCTCAAAATGTTATCTATGGCCGATGACCTGAAGGCATGCTATAATTAGTTCATTACTAAAGGCTTTGTAGATGTAAAAACTATTTTGAAGTAAGTAGAGAGAACCAGAGAAAGTTAAGATCACATGAAGTCCTACCTGTCATGTGATATTTAAGTTTAATCTCAGTTATAAGCATTATGGAGAACCCTCAGCACCTGATCAGTTACCATTTTTTCCACAAATCCAACTAACTCCATTTAACATGCCCCTTCCGGTCCCGTCCCCTTCAGGTCCAGCATGGCTACCAGCTGGAAGAGAACCCCCTTTTAATCAATCAACAGTAGTCAATGCTGAGTACTAGATATTGTGCACTTCCCAAAAAGTCCTAAGCAAAATGAGATGGTGGAGTGGAAATGAGCCCTACTGCCGAGAACGGCTGGGGGAGTTTCACAGGGGAGGACTGAGTGGGAGTTAGGGTTGCCAGGAAAGGCTTCAGCGAGAGCCGGGGCGGGGGGTGGGGGCAGACAGACAGAAAATGGAGAAGACCATCCCAGGAAAAAAGAATAATGGTAGAAAAAAAATGCCAGGTCCGGAAATGTCTGATGCATGTTCTGGTGACAGTGATTACAGCCCGCTGAAGGCAGAGGTCTTGGACAAAGCAGCCGAGAGAAACGAGGAGGGAAGATAGACCCCAGACAGACCCTGGAGGTCCTTGAATATATCAGGGGTGTATAAAAGAAACAGATACACTTATAAGAAATGCTTCCTACCCATGAACTGTTGAATCCCTGAGTTACCTGATGAAAATCTCTGATTCCTTGATTTTATATTCAATCTCTCCTTCACTTCTGCTGTGGTGTATTTTTAATTCGCACCACCAATCCTCTGAATTTCAAAAATAGCTCTGGCTTCCTGAGGCCAGTTTGAGAGGTTGGCAGTTCTTTGAGATCACACAGAACCTACTACTAAAGTACTGGAGAGACCCAGCGGGGCACGAAGATCAATGTTTTAACAACGAAGACTGATTTCCCTTCCTCCACAAAGGAACATCCCCAGGGAAGGTTTATGCATAGGGGAGTTAGCTGCAGATGGGGCTGTGGCTGCCACTGTGCTCTCCACTAACTCTGTTCTACTAGTTTCCCTCATTAGCGTTTGAGACTTAGAGTTGACTCCTCACTAGTTTTCTCAAAAGAAATCTTTGGAGGAGAATAAGGGAATTTGCAGTGTCCCACAGCTGACTTGGGCAAAGCGAACTCTGTGTGTGTGTGTGTGTGTGTGTGTGTGTGTGTGTGTGTGTGTGTGTGTGTGTGTGTGAATGATCTGAGTTCTACCACTCTTGGAATTAATGAATTTCAAAGCCTCAATTCCAGTCTGCCTGAAATTCTTGGTGCAAAAGTCCTACATATAGCTGTGAAACATCATTAACTGTCAGTCCTAAAAAGAAAATTTAACACAACCCACAAAGTCATCCATGCCATCAATCCTTTCCTCCTTCCAAATGACTTAACATTTCCTATGCTGAAGGAATATAAAAGTTTGACTGTAGCCATTATACATAATTGCTCATCAGAAATGTCATGAACACCAAAATGAAAGAAAAAAACCCAGAATACATTACATTCTTTTTAGGCCAGAACCTGGTCTTGTTTAGCCTTGGCCAGCTATCTTTTTCATTTTTGGTTCAAGACAGGTGTCCTCAGAACATATCTGCGAGCGCGGTTGGAAGTGGGCAGCGGGAAGGAAGTCTATTCACTTTTATGTATTTAACCTACTTATAACCTACCCCAGGCTAAAAAGAGGATTTATGGCTTCTAACAAAAATACCTACAATATAACAGGTTAAAAATAAATAAATGGAAAACTCAGGAAATAAATGCATTTAAAACCTAAAATCCTGAGTTTCTCAGATTTTTCACCACAGGCATGGGGACAGATTTTCTCCCCTAGAAATCTCCAACTACTGCTAATCTGCAAGTAACCAACGGCTCAAATGGAAAGATCTATGAAGAAATGATTTATTGGACTTGGAAGGCTTCCTGCTCTGCAGACCTAACATCCCTTAAGCACTCATTCTCCTGAGGTGGGGAGAGGCAGGGATCACAATCTCTAATTTAAACTTTGGCATCAGTGTGTCCTGCCTAATGTGGAAAAAGGAGGTCTACACCCGAGTTCTGCTCCTCTTGTCTCAGAAAAATAATTCAGTTCTTTCCAAAGAAAGAGTAAATGGCATTACTCTTAAACCCAGAAACCCTGGGTACCATCTGAGGACAGGAAGGAACTCCAAGTAACTCCAAGGCAGGTGCCTACTCAAGGAAACTCACATCTGGAGATGCTCACTCATTCCAGATGCAGAGGTCAGGGTACAGACCTCCATGGTACAGATTTAGAAGTCTGTCATGTTGAGGCAGGAGGCCGACAGGCCCCAGGTAAGACACTTACAGCTGGCCTCCTGTTTACATTTCATGAAGCAGGAAAAAGTGGGCTTCAGGCCAGACACTCACAACTAGCCTCCTGTTTACATTTCCTGAGATAGGAGATAGGTGGGCTCCAGGTTAGGCATTTACAGTCAGCCTCCTGTTTGCACCCCAAAATGGACGTAACAACTGAAACAGGGTAAAAAGCCAGGCTTTGTCTCTTGTGGACGCCTTAAGATAACAGTTGTGGCAGGAGCAGAGAGGAGCCAGACCTTGTTTGAGTAAAGGATCAAGAGGCCATATACTTCCCATCCTTGGGGCAAGGGAGACACTACACATGCGCAGAAAGGCTCCTTGCAGGTCAAAAGTCAGGGGACAATGCCAGGCCACAGCGAGACTTGCTTCTCCCAGACGCCTTCACGTCAAGATCTATCTTGGCTGAAATGTGCGTGCGCACCTAAGGGGAGGGTCCTGAGACAAATTAGCCAGGGGGGACAAAACAAGATGATTGGCCAGAAGGAAGACAAAGACCTGGAAAACTGCCCTTTTATAAAGGATTTAAGTATTTCCCAAAGGCGCGACTCTCTCTCTGAGTTTGCCCGTGCATCTTTCCACATGTACTTTGCTTTTCCAATAAACTTTTTACTTTTCTCTTTACCTTTTGCCTCCTCACGTGAATTCATTCTTGACAAGGCAGGCAAGAATTAGGGATCCAGGCCCTAGCCACTGCCCCCTGTGGTCTAGTGGTTAGGACTCCCGGTCCGGGAACTAAGATCTTGCTTCCAGCTACCGCTCGTGCTGCATGCTGCAAGCTGCCACTTACTGCTACGTGCATCCGAAATCAACATGACCATGGGCTTTCTGGGAAAACTAAACCATGGATATTGACTTTAATCTCAATATGACTGTAAAAAGCTGGATTTTTTTTTAAGGCACACTAATCCAATACACAAAAGATCATTACAAGCAATGTAAATCTTTACTTAATGGAGGTTCAATTCCTAGAGCACAGAACACTTCTGACAATCCTCTTTCTCCAGCCCCTTCACAAACAGAAGCTGCCTCACCCCAAGGGAACAACCAGCAGACCCAGTCTAGGGCCGCTGTGCTCCATGGGTGGGACCCAGGTATCAGTATCTTGTGTCGCTCTCCAGGGGGTTCCAGCCAAGAGTGAGAAGCACTGGTGAGGGGGCTTTAGCCAATCTGCCACTCACATAGTGCTGGTTACGTTGGATTAAGGTTTCTTTCCTTCTCCTTCCTTACACATATTTAACCACGTTAGCCCGGCAACTTCCTGAGCAACCTCATGATACACAGCTTAACACGTTATATGCCAAAATACACTCACATTTGTTGCAGTGAAGAGTTGTTTGAAGTCTCACACTTCCCACTATCTTTCATGGAGCATCTTTTTCTTGCTGTCACAGCCTGTGTTGCACTATATTTAAGTGTTCAGTCTTAGCTACATGTTAAGTGTTCTAAAAGAACAAGAAGGATGATGAGGAGAAGAAAGAGAAGAGCTGACACGTTTGAGGACAAAGGCTCTGACTTTCTCACAGACCAATGCTCAGTTTCTCTAAGGCCGAACCCCCTCACCTTTGCCTACAGTTCATTCTATCTTTCTACCAATTCAAAACACATTCTCTTTCTTTCATATTAAAATCATCCTAAATCACCAGGTAATGAACCTGATAAATAATAATAAATCCATGATAACATCTTATGGGTTATCCTATCCAGACAGCAGATCTGCATTTTTGTAAGGCCTTCTCAAGATATATTATTGCAATCCAAAGGAAGGCTCTTAATATTGAAGAGTAGGCACCATGTTCAAACGGGGAGGGGGATATAAATTAGAGATCACACAAGCACTCCCAAAGTCACACCCCAAAGATGGCTGCCCACTCAAAGAAACGCCCGGTTGTAAATGATGATTCAATTCCCCACTGTGTAATCGCTCAGCCACTGGCCTCACATCTATAGAACCATTCTCTGCCCCATGGCAATTTATCTCTTTACAGGTCAACCTCTCACTCTTTCCACAACATACAGCACATACTTAGCTCTATGAATGTCTGGTGAAAAACTAGAAACATGAATGCTCTTCATTCTTCTGCTTTCCACAAACAGCTCTATACTGTTAATTGAATACTTATCATGTTTTTTAAAGACCTCCAGAGAAAAATATTCCACTTCCTAAATCAGGAACCCCTCCCAATGTTAGATGCAGGCTTTTGAATAAAACGTGAAGACAGCTATAGTAATTCTGCCTTAACTAATTGATGGCTTTTGGAAGCCTTATCTATTCAGAACATCAACCAAACCATAAAGTGGCCAAAAAATGGTCTCTTCTTGGAACAATACCACCACCCTCGGGCCCTCATCCAGAACTCATGAATTCAAAACATATTTAAGATAAATATATTAGTTTAACAAGATTAGTCACAGGATTCTTGGAA
The DNA here is from genome assembly GCF_949774975.1 of Lagenorhynchus albirostris. Lineage (NCBI taxonomy): Eukaryota > Metazoa > Chordata > Mammalia > Artiodactyla > Delphinidae > Lagenorhynchus > Lagenorhynchus albirostris. The sequence goes on along the minus strand of NC_083095.1, from coordinate 43,015,010 downwards.
GATAAAAGAAACATGGATAAGAACCAGCCACAAGAGAAGTAAACAGAAAAACACAGATATCATAGACAGGTATAGTGATTGACACACGCCCCCATCCATTCCACCAGTCATGTGATCACATTCCCCTTGCCAATGATTGTTTAGAAATGAGCATGTGACCTAATCCCAGCCGATCAGTGGTGAGAATTCTACTGGGGGATTCTTGGAAAGTCTTCCTCTCTCCTGAGGAAGAAACACAGTAAAAAGACAGTCCTCTTCTTTGTCTGAACAATGTCTTGTCTAGGTGTGACATCTGAAACTCCTTCAGCCACTGCAACTGTACGGAGGCCAGGCTGGGGCCAAAGTGAACATCCCAAGGAGGACAGTGCAGCAAGGTGGAAAAACATGAGTCACTGATGACAGCTGAGCTACTGAGTCAACTGACCCAGGAGCTCCATCTCTGGACTTCTTGTTTTCAGAGAAAATATATTTCTTTACTCTTTAAGTCAACTTAAGGTTTCTGCTACGTATAGCTAAAGGCATCCTAGCAGATACAGAATGCACAGAGGAAAGAATCACCAGACATTAATTACATTGCAAATGTTTAAACATTAAAATGGATATGTTGGGCTTCCCTGGTGGCGCAGTGGTTGAGAGTCCGCCTGCCAAGGCAGGGGACACGGGTTCATGCCCTGGTCGGGGACGATCCCACATGCCGCGGAGCAGCTGGGCCCGTGAGCCGTGGCCGCTGAGCCTGCACGTCCAGAGCTTGTGCTCCACAACGGGAGAGGCCACAACAGTGAGAGTCCCGCATACCGCAAAAGGAAAAAAAAAAGATATGTTGACTCAACTTTGCCCATATTGATTTTATACTTTTAAAAGAATAATCGTGTGATTTATTATAGTGAAAGGATAAGAAGTGGTGTGGGGGGGTCACAGTACCTGCTCTCTGTACAGGTTCTTACCAATAAATCTGAAAATAAACTTGTTAAAAAAAAAGAAAATAAACTTGTTAGATCAGAAAAGAAATTGATTCTGCATATGTAAATAAAGAGCTTCCTATATGCTACTAGCACTTTACCAATCAATGCACCTCAGTCATAACATGGAACTTTCACTCCTGATTCTCTGTCCCCTGTGGTTCAGTCCACAATCACACCTCCCAACAGCAAGATCAAGAAATTGGGCTCTCTCTCTCCAGAGCTTTACAGGCAATGTGTATGTGACAATACAGAAAACAGAAGTGCACAGAATTAAGCCATGGATCTACTGCTTTGCCTCAGAAAGTCATCTAAGTTTTCTGCTCTTGTTACTTCACAGAAAATGAAACGATAATCTATTCAAAGAGTATGTATTATTTTTAGCCAATCCCAACTACCCACTTCAATCTGTTCATTTTTAAAGGTTTCTATGGGATTTAGCATTTGCTTTGGAATACCATTCATATTGTAAAATAGGATGTGATAGTCTATAAATAAAAATAACCCACTTAAAAATAGGAATGAATAAGATGACCAATTAAAGTATAATTATATTAAACTGGATTACTTTTTAAAGGTCTCAATCTTTGCATTTTTAGTGATTCATTAAGAAAAAACTATAGTTAAGTTTACAACACTCACACTCAGACTACAGCTGTCAAGCAAGCTCTACTTCTAAAAGGAAGCTGCTCATGAAATACTTATTGAAATCTGTATTAGTTTCCTATTTTTGCTGTAACAAATTACCACAAACTTAAGGGCTCAAAACAACACAAATTTATTACCTTACAGTTCTGGAGGTTAAAAGTCTAAAATGGGTCTTGAGGGACTAAAAATCAAGGTGTCAGCTGGGTTGTGTTCCTTCTAGAGGCTCAAGGGGAGAATCCATCTCCTTGCCTTTTCCAGCTTTGGAAGCTGCCAGAATTCCTTGCTCATGGCCACATCACTCTGACCTCTGCTTCTGTCATCACATCTCCTTCTCTGACTCTGACTTGATACTTCTCGCTTATACGGACACTCGTGATCACACTGGGCCTTTGCAGAAAATCCAGGGTAACCTCTCCCTCCCAAGATCCTTAACCTAATCATATCAGCAAGAGCCGTTATTCTTGGTACCACAAAATCCATCACAAATAGGGGAGGTTTCCCTCTATTGCACGTGACCTGAGAACATTTAGGAAACTGTATCAATGAACATTGATCCAGAAGTTGTCACTTATTTTGAGTTACTAGGAAATACTCCTGTCCCTCCAAGAAAAAGTTGGTGAGCTAATAAAATCCTAGACCCGGACACTACTGCTCCAACCCAGTTTTCCCACAGTGGAAAAAAAGGAAGGGCTTGAAAGATTTCTTCCTTATTTTGGTTCCCACGAAAACTACAATGCTAAAAACATGTTGGCAAACGGAAGATATCAGGAAAAGAAGTGAAAGTAAAAGGTAGGAGACAACCAGGAAACTGGTAAATTTTATTAAAAGGAAAAATCTGATATGAAATAAAAATTCAGGACTTGGGGAAATCACTTTAAAAAGCATAGCAAATCACTCAATTGGTATCACTAATTTAAGAAACCTTAGCCATGCATGGAGGCTGGAATCAGGAGGCAGGACAGGGGGACAATAGGGCTATTTGTCCTGTGCCTCCTACCCTACACACCTTAAAATGTAACTGCTATTAGCCAAAAACTGGGGAAAACCCAAATGGTCATCAACAGGTGCCTAGATAAACAAAATGTGGTATATCCATACTATTGAATACTACCCAGCTATAAAAAGGGAACAAATTACTGATACAGACCACAACATGGTTGAATCTCAAAATCATTTTGCTAAGTGAGAGAAGCCAGGTACATAAAGGTATATATTATACGATTCCGCTTATATAAAATTCCAAAAAATGCACTCTAATCTGTAGTAATATGAGTAGATCGGTAGTTACCAGGGATTGGGGACTGAGTGAGAGACAGACTGCAAAGGGCATGAGGAATCATCGGGGGGACAAAAGGGAAGTGATGGAAATACTCTGCATTTTCAGTGAGATGGAGGCCACATGAGTGTAGCCTCCCTCTTGACAACTGTCAAGACTCATCGAATTGCATACTCTGAGTGCAGTTTATCGTATATAATTTATACCTCAATAAAGTCAATTTTTTAAAAATTTGACTCTTCTTCAATGGTAAATTTGTGTTGAAAAAGGCTAGAGCCCAAATGATCATGTTACCCTTGAATTGTAACCGCTACAGATTTTTCTAAGATTCATAGCCTCTCCAATTGCTTATAATTATCATAAATGGTAAGCCAACTTCCTAAGTGGGGAAAATTGGCTTTCTGGACCACAATCCAGGAATAGATGCCATATGGCCTCCATAGAGTACCTCTGTACAAAAGCAACCCTCTCTCCAGTAAAGGGGTACAGTCCCTAAATATTCACCCAATCCATACTTAAAAGACTGTCCAACTGTCCATGATCCTTCCATATTATAAATCCACTACCTGAGGAGTCACTTGATGTGTAGATTTTTGTCTTTGTGTTTAACCTCTATAATAAGTTACATTGGTATTTTGTATTTTATTTTATTGATCTCAACCAGCTCATGTAGAACAGGTGCATTTCAGACTAAATATTTATTCACATGTTCCCAGGCCAGCGTTTGTGTTTGTTTTATAATATTTTGATATATTTATAAGCTTTTAGCAGTTTCATTTGATATTTTTTTTTGTTTTTCAGGGTTTTTTTTGCGGTACACGGGCCTCTCACTGTTGTGGCCTCTCCCGTTGCGGAGCACAGGCTCCAGACGCGCAGGCTCAGCGGCCATGGCTCACGGGCCCAGCCGCTCCGCGGCACGTGGGATCTTCCCGGACCGGGGCACGAACCTGTGTGTCCTGCACGGCAGGCGGACTCTCAACCACTGCGCCACCAGGGAAGCCCTCATTTGATATGTTTTTAAAGTAATTACTGCCCAATTACATGCCGGATTTGTTCAGGAAATGATTTAGTAAATACAGCGTTGTATGCACATGTATGATACCTTCTGCCTGTCCAGTGGAAGTCCATCCTTTATCACCTCCTCTCCTTACCATAAGCATATTCCACAGGAAATCCCAGGTACCTTTCAACTACAACCTTTATGCCAACCTAGAGGGTGATAATCCCAGAATAATTTCTCAGTCGCAGACTTCCTCCCTGAATTCAAGACTCAAAATCGAAGTCCATCTTGGACACCCCACAGGCTCCTCGTATTCAATGTGCCCGGAACTAGCTCATCATCTCCCCAATACGCCAAGTTCACGTCACTCTCTCTATTCTCTCTCTTCATCAGAGATATCACTCTCCACCTGTTCGCCCAGGCTAAAAACCTAGAAATTATCCTCAACTCTCTATTTTTCTTCAACCCCCCAAATCAGTTAGTACCCGTGACGAAAAGCTCTCAGGTTGGCTCCTTTTTCTTCATCCCACTTCCTCTGCCTTAGTTCGCGCCTTCGTTTCTCACATGGACATTTCATTGGTCTCATAAGCGGCCTTTCTCTCTCCCCAATCTCACGCTCCTCCCCTGTTCCTCCATTGCATTATCACTAGAATGGTTTTCATAAAGGACAAGGGAAAGCCTCTTGGCAGTCACCGCTCTTCGTGATGCATCCTTGTTTACCTTACCTTTCCAGCCTTGTCTGCTGTTGTATCTCCTAGAGCTTCTTTTTACCCACTTACAACGTTCTTTGCCAACCCATCTGTATTATGCCATGCTCTTTCATCCCTCCAATGCCTCTGTGTATGTTCTGTCTTTGACCTCTTTCTCCTGCAAGCTATCTCCTATTTATATATCCTTCAAGCGACAGCTCTGAACTCTCCAAGCTACTCTAAATGGCCCCCTTCTACATTTCTGCTCTGGCCTCCTATAACTCTACTTTTATTATAGAATTCATCCACCCTGCACTGAAGCCTTTACAAGTGGGCTCTGCTCTAATCAATAAAAGGCACTGCCTTGTTTTTCTCTGTGTTTCCAATGCCTTGCAAAGGAACATAGTAGGTGTTCCATTTTTTGGATAAATTAATTAACCAAATCTAAAGGACAGCTCGTGAAAGAATTCTATAATGGAAGAGAAGATGACATTAAAGATCCTTATGCATGTTTCCTTAGTTTTAGAGATTAGGGAAAGGATTCCCCCTTTGACTGCAAATCTTTAAAGGTTTACCAACTTTAGTCTGAGCTTTGAAAAAAGCGAGAGAGCTTGTTTTAAACTACACGATCGTGTGATAAACAGATGATGCGACTTTCCCACTCCATACTCATTTTAATGCACTTACCCTTCCTCATCACTAATCTGAAAGAGTTTTCATGGGAGGAGAGGAGAACAATATTTAAGAAATCATATGTAATAAGATTCTGAATTGGAAGTTTCAACCGAGGCACCAGGATACACTAGTATGATATTCCAGAGTGAAGTCGAAGACCAACATCCCAGTTTTCAATGAAATACTCCAAACACTGGTTATATGACCCTTAAATCTAACCTCTGCTGTACTTAAGGTATAAATGAGCCTTTTAAAAACTAAAAGAGTTTCAGGGAGGAGATTTCTTTGGAGAAGAGGTCACTTCCCCTCAAGTCAAGAGAGTGAGGCCTCAAAGAATCACCCAGAGCTTAATAGCCTCTCTCCAGAAAAAGATAAGAGGAGACAGACAGAGGAACGTCCCTGCTGACAGGAAGAGAGTGTCAGAGTTGGGGTCAGCCTGCATCCGTGGAGACTCTCACCGAACATCCAGGCCAGGCACAAGAGAGAGTAAGCTTGGAGCTGTCTGGACACTAACTGCTGAAACAAGATTGTATTTGATGATGAAATGCAACCACGAGAACAAGCAGAAAAGTCATGGGACGGCTGCAAGCTCACCCAGAAGTGAAGGAAGGATTTCCCCAGGGAGGAAATTCTAAAAGGACAGAGGATGACAAAATCCATTTGTTTTCCGACTCCAGTCCATTCACGCTGCTTGTGCAGCTGACTGGTTACACACAATTCCTCCCATTTTGGAAGTCCTCCCAAAGCCGACAGCTGTCCTCCAGCTGGGAAGGAAAGATGGAATTCCTTCCAAAAATTAGGTAACTGTGCTCTTCGTGGGCAGATGGAGACTGTCTGGAGCCTGAGTATTGAAGAGCATAAGTATAAACATAGTGAAGAAAGAACTGAGAACCTTTTCCCAGCTGAAACACCCATAAACAGAAGATCCATTTTGTTCCATAATCTATGCCAATGAAGGAAAGCTGTCACCTAAGAAAACTAAAATGAGGGGAGATGGGAGGGAAAGAAACACACATGACTCTTACCCAGGCCCTGACTCTGCTGTTCCCACTCGATGGTGTCCGGCACCTGGTAGGTGGCTCCCTCCAAAGAGACCACGTTTCCCTGCTCTAAGCCAGGTTCCTGAGACGTGATGCCGGGGAGAGTAAACCCAGGCAGCTCGGTGTCACCACCCAAGGTCTCATCCAGGGAGTCTGCATCTTTATCCTCCTCATCTTCTTCATCCTCATCTTCTTCTCCCTCTAGGCAAGAAGAAAGCAAAGGGAACATGAAGAAATACAGTGAGTGCATACAAATGAATCTTTTGAAATGACCCAAACACTACAAAACAATCATGATTGGCCTTTTCACACAAATTTTACAGCTAAAGTTGAGCAATATGGGCTTTGCGGGATTACATGCCCACCGTATTCTCACATTTTAAACTTTCAAAACCACAGCTACGTCAGATGATTATCACGCATCATGTTTACTGGGAGTCAAAGTTCAGGTAATACGGATTTTTGTTAAAGCCATATTTATACTTACAAGGGTAGGAAACATCCTCTTCCTGTTTTCTGGAGATCATTAAAGATTTATCTGTTAGAAAGCACACTGAAACACTAACAGAATTTAAAAGGAGTGTTCCAATCTCTTTCTATCTCATAATACTAAACAAGAGAATTATTATGTTGGCACAGTTTTCTTTCTGTTCTTCTTCCACATTAGTGAGTAGAACTCACAACAGTGTTAAGTGAGAGGTCCATAAATCCACACCTGTATCTGTGCTCGTTACAGAGGAGTGACCCAAGAGACGGGAAACCATTACATCAACGTTCTCCATACAATTCTAAAGGGGACTGGGAAATGAAATATTGATCAAGGACAGTCAGAAAAGCAACACATGAAAAAAATCATTATCATTACCATCATCATAAGAGTTAAATTCACAGCGTGTCATCTGTGACGCTTCAAAAAGTGTTGGATTAGGAAACATAAGGCCCCCAATTTCATTTTATTTCATTAATTTTAATTTTCTAGGAATACTTTGAGCCCCCACCCACATCCTGAAGGCACCTCTGAAGCCCCGGACAAGGGCCCACAAAATCCACTGAAGGCCTTTTCCTTGGTCTCCCCGTTGGCTCTGAACACAGTGGTGACTGCAACAGGGAACGCTCTTTAGATGGTAAAGAGGAGAGGGAGGTGTAAAGCCACCCAAGAATTCTGAGACTTTCCTTTTCCTCTTCCAGACAATTTTCTCCACATATATCCCTTTTCATCTATCATTTACAGGTTTTCTTAACTTAAAAAAATATTACCTCTAATCTTTCTCATTCTTATATATCCTTTAATTTTGTGGGCCTTAATACCTGTCACTGTTCCAAAAATTCAACAAATATTTATCAAACACCTAGTTCCAGGCACTAGGGATAGAGCAATGATGTCTCTGCCTTGATGAAGCTGATATGTCCCTCAGGAGATGTACATCAAACAAAGAGATATACAAATAGATATACAATACATGACACTCTGATTAAAACCAGCAAGAAGATAGAAAATGCCCGGTACTACTATTATAGATGGAGAGATCAAGGAAAGTTTTTCTGATAAGGTAAAGTTTGAACAGAGATCGTAACAAAATAATGAATTCTCTTGTTTCATTTAGGTCATTAAACATTCCAAGCAGAGGAGAACAGGGGGAGCAGCAAGACCAAAACCTTGAGGCAGATGTCTGCTTGCTGTGTTCTAAGAATGGCAAAGAAGACTGGGCTGGGGGGCAGGAGGGACAGAGAGAATACAGGAAATGAGGGGGAAGGGGTAGGCAGGGGCCACATCTAACATATATTTATAAAGAATGACTCTGCTGTAGGGCAGAGTATAGGCTATATCAGAGCAAGAGACAAAGCAGGGAGACCCAATAGGAGGCTATTTCAAAACCCAGGGGAAAGGGAGAGCAGTGGTCAAATCTGGGATGTAATTTGAAGACAGAGCCTCGCTGATAATTACAATGTGCGATGTGGGAGGAAGACCCCACTTTACTGAAAATAGGAACGAAAGAATAAAAAGCAAAATCAAGAATTTTATTTGAGATATATTAATTGTGTGGTGGCTTGTGCCTATGACATACAAATGGAAATGTTGGAAGTCTAAGGAAGGTCAAAGCTAGAAATAAAAACCTAGGAATCATCGACCTATTAATTATATTTAAAGCCTTGGCACTGGCTGAGATCACCAAGAGAATGAGAGTGGATGAAAGCGAAGTGGTCCAGCCCAAGCCCTGGACAATCGAACATTTAGAGGTTGGCCAGCAGAGGGAGATCCAGCAAAGGAGACAGAAAAATGACCACAGGTGGCAGAAAAACTAAGATTGAAGGACTGAGTAGCAAACTGAGACTCTGGCTTTGACATTTGGGAAGTCATAGTGACCCTGACAAAACTTGTTTCCTTGGAATGGTAGGGACAAAAGTCAGACTGAAGTTCTTCCAAAGAAATTAGGAAAATGGAAGTAGACACAGCAAATAGAGAAAACACGAGAAATTTTAAAAAGAGAACAGGGACATTAGGGGGTAGCTGGAAGGAGATATGGGGTCAAGGGTAGGTTCTTAAAATAGGAGCTACTAGAATTTGCTTGTAATTGATGAGTAAGATCTGGTAGAGAGGGGGAAATTGATGACGCAGGAGAGAGGGGAGAGCGGCTGGAGGAATGTCCCAAGAGATGAGGTATAATGGAGAGGTTACACACATGGACCCTGGAGCCGCACCAACTTATTATGGCTGCGTGATTTGGGGAAAGTTACTGAATTTTGGTGTGCCTCAGCTCTCTCACTGTAAAACTGGTATGAGTCCTACCTCACAGGGCTGTTGTAAGGATTACATTAGTCAATACATCAGGTACTTAGAACTAAGCCTGGCACGTAGCGGCCACCATATAAGGTTGGCTTCTTGGCTATTACAGAGAGGGGAGGGGGCCCAGTGCACGGCCTGCTCAACTACATCCTCCGCCGTAGCAGGCACAGGTGCCGGGGGCGGGTAGATTTGGTGATGGGAATACGTGAAAGTTATCATATTTCTTTTCTTAGTCAAATAAAAAACTGAAAAGGAGAAGAGAAATGGTGGTGGTTTGAGGCAACAGGAAAAAGTGTGGAATAGTCATCTTGAAGAGCCTGTGAGTGAATTCTTGGGGAAAATGAGGTAGGACTGCCAGGCCATCCTATGAGTCCACATAAGATATGATGTCATAAATTTAAAGTAAGGCGTGTTAAGATGATTGTGTGTTTTTCTTCAGCCACATTCAGCTGCTTGGGTGCAGGAATGGGTGGAGGGGTAGAGTAGGCAGAGACGTTTAACCAGAGCCAAGTTTTGCTAGGAGAGCTCAGTTGGGGAGGGGGGAGGAAGAAGCAGTTGATTGTGTCTGGGCATCTCGTGTACAGCATGGTGACTATGATTAACAACACAGTATCATATACTTGAAAGTTATTAAGACAGGAGATCTTAAATGTTATCACCATACCAAAAAAAATGGTAATTATGTGAGGGGATGGAAGTGTTAACTAACCTTACTGTGGTAATCATTTTGCGATATATATATATATTGCAAAGTGCAATATATATATATATATATATATATATATATATATATATATATAGCAAAATGATTACCATGTGTGTATGTATGTGTGTGTATCAAATCATCACCTTAAACTTACATATGTTATATGTCAATAAAATCTCCATAAAGCTGGAGGGTGGATAGAGAAAAAGTAACAGGGTCAGATTATGGAGAAAACTATCAAGGATCATCAAGACTATTTGACAATTTTGCTGACCTTCCTCCTATAGACAGAAATTTGTCATAGGCTAAAAAGAACACTTCATTATTTTTAAAATGTTATAAATCACTTTTAGTTATGTTTCCTCTCCACAAACTTAAGAGGGTTGTACTAGATGGAATAATTGTGACAATATGATACTGATCCCCTAAGAACCGCAAAGGCGAAGCCAGAGCTCCGAGCCATGGATTTCCAGCTCTCATCATTGAACCATTGTCCTCTGACCCAGCGGTCCCCAACCTTTTTGGCACCAGGGACCGCTTTCGTGGAAGACAATATTTCCACAGACCGCGGGGGTTGAGGGGAGATGGTTCAGGCAGTAATGCGAGTGATGAGGAGTGATGGGGAGCTATGGGGAGCGATGGAGAGCTATGGGGAGTGATGGGGAGCTATGGGGAGCGATGGGGAGCTATGGGGAATGATGGGGAATGATGGGGAGTGATGGGGAGCTATGGGGAGTGATGGGGAGCGATGGGGAGCGGCAGATGAAGTTTGGCTGGCTCGCCCGCTGCTCACCTCCTGCTGTGCAGCCCAGTTCCTAACAGGCGTCGGACTGGTACTGGTCCATGGCCCTGGAGTTGGGGACCCTTGCTCTGACCACCACCAACCACCAAGGACAACTTCTATTTGGTCCTCAATGTGTTCAGTTAGTTCCTCCTCTTTAAAATATAGAGCTAACTACGTGATCCAGCAATCCCACTGCTGAGTACATATCTAAAGGAAATGAAGTCATTGCCCTGAAGAAACATCTGCAGCCCCACATTCACAGCAGTATTATTCACAATAGCCAAGGTATGGAAACAACCTAAATGGCCATCAATGGATGAATGGATAAAGATGTGGTATATACTTATAAATATTTATATGTATTATGCATATTATATAATTTATATTATACCCATAAATAGGTGTAATATAAGTATATTATAACATAAATAGAATATTATTCAGCCTTTAAAAAAAAAAGAAATCCTGTCATTTGCAACATGGATGAACCTGGAGGGCATTATGCTAAGTGAAATAAATCAGACAGAGAAAGACAAATACTACATGGTATCACTTATATGTGGAATCAAAAAAAAAAAAAAGAAAAGTCTAACTCATAGAAACAAAGAATAGAAAAGTGATTGCCAGGGTCTGCCGTTACAGGTGGAAATAGGGAGAAGTTGGCAAAAGGATACAAACTTTCAGTTATAAGATGAATAAAGTTTGAGGATCTAATGTATAACATGGTGATTACAGCTGAAAACACCATATTGTACAATTGAAATTTGCTATTAGAATAGAATTTAAATGTTCTCACCAAAAATAAAAAAGGTAAATATGTGAGATGATGAATGTGTTAATCTGATGGTGGAAATCCTTTCACAATGTATGTGTATATCAACCCACCAGCGTACACGTTAAATATCTTACAATTTAATTTGTCAATTATACCTCAGTAAAGCTGAGGGGAGGAATACAGAGCTATAAAAATAATGAAAGGGACCTCAAAAGTCATCTTCCTCCATCTTTTTGCATCCTGAGGAGAGGGCAGCATCTATGCAAGTCTACGCAAACAAAATGTTTGCTGCCTTCACAATGGGATTTGGAGGACCTTGCTCAGGTCAACGTGCCTCATGTCTCACAATCTCTCCCACACTCACCCCCCATGGTAAAGCCTTCCTTCTCCTCCCTGCCCTGAAATGCCCGACATGAGATGTCTAACTCCAAGTCAGACAATAAAACTGAGGAATACTCTCTCCAGAAACACATGATTGAGTAATATACAATTATTCAATTGTATATTGAGAAAGGGAAAGGAAGGACCCTGTCTGACGTGTGGGGTGAAAGAGGAAAGTCTTCTCCTTGTCCCAGCAACACTGATCTTCAACACAAAGAACTGTATACGGTTTACTAGTTGTCACTTTTAATACCTGAGCAAGCCTGGGGAGACAGCTATAGAAAAAGGAAGTTTCAGAAACTGTGCAGAGAAAATAGGAGGGAGACAAGCCTTACAGGAGTGAGAGTTCTCCTTTAGTCTAGTTTTATCCCCTCATTATCTTTTTCTGCCAGGGAATTTTCTTATTTTTTAGGAGGCTACAACCATTTTGTAGCTGTTAAACATCTTTAGTAGAATGTCACCTGTACCCTGCTGCAATTTCCAGTAGAATGTTGACTACTATTACAGATCAGTAACAAAAACAGGTATGATAACCTTTCTAATATTAGCAAAATAAAGTATTTTACAGCAGCTTGGCCCAGAAAGGTGAAAAACTATTGGATAAAGGAAGGACAATCTTGTCCTCTGCTGTATCACCAGTGACTAACCCAGTGCCTGGCAGTCTGTAGCTCTCAGTATTTGTTGAATGAATGGATTGATGGAGGAATGAGCAGTCAGTGAGCTAGATCCAGGTTTTTAACAACTGGATCTAAGGAAACACACAATAGCATTTAATAAGCAATTAGTAACACTTTCCTCTGAGTAATCTTGCGACAAGCACAAAGGCAACATATCAAATGGACAGGTACAAAACAACCCAGAGTTGTATGCATGCTTCTTCCACTAATAAAAACTAAAGAGAAAGTCATCTGTATTTAGCCAGTCTTTCCATAGTTGCATCTAAGAGAAATAATAATGTTATGAACACCTCTGAACATAAAGGACAATCACATGAAATAATCATTCAGCAAATAAAACTGTGCCAAAAACAATAACAGGATCCCCGACTCAAAGAACTGAAACTAAACGAAGAACTCATTCAAATAACACTACCAGGTTATATGTTAAAGGCTATAGGGTAATGCTTTCTGAATTTTGTAATTTGGGGTTAAGATAAACCCAAATTTTATTTTCATTTATCTGAATCCCAAATAAGCATGCGGATCAACATAAAACACACACGCACCATTATTCCATACAAAGATAGCACAGAAAAAGAAAAAATGAACCTTTAAAAATGCTCTTGGTTTACCATTTATAACAGATACACCTCATATATCAACATCTGGCGACAGTGATCAGAGACTGAAGTTATATTTGTCCTGAGAATTCCTAAAGAACACTGCAACCCAGGAAGGGAAGGTTCAGAGAGTTCAGCCTAAGAAGTTTCTTCTAGTCATGTCCCCTGGAATGGAAAGTGCATCCTCGTAACTGATGCTTCTTCTTCCCAGGTTGACTGGACACCGATTACTTCATAAAACCAAACAATAACGCTGATGCTAACAGCAATCAAAGGGGCAGTCATGATGGTTTCCGAGTAACCACCTCCCGTGAGAGGCAAAATCCTCCCACCACTTCGCACTGCTCTCACTCCCAAACACCTGACACGGATTACATAAAATCCCCTGGTCACTCGTGCTGAACCAGCATCTGCTCAAGGCATCCCACTGAATTCAGGATGCACAGTCAGGCAATGACTGAAGCTACTTGCCGTGGATTTAATGGATTTTTCCGTAGTACTCTTACCAAGATCAAGTCACTGGCTAGCATGTCCAATGTCAAGAATTCTGACACCTAACAATAGTGAGAAAACCGACTTAGGTGTCAGCCAAAGCGCCTACACAGGTGTTTGGACGTTAGGCAGCTCAGCCTGCAACAGGGTCTAGAACATGGTTTGATTTCTGATTGATGGGCTTGAGGTGAACTGAAACAGTTAAAATTAAAACCGTAAAACATTAAATAGAGATGCCAGGTTACGTGCCACGTGGCCAAGAGATGCTTGATCATATTAAGTAGTGTGGCAACAGCTCAAACAGAGAAATGGCCTGTTGCAAGTGGCAGGAAGAAAAAAAATGTCTAGACAGTATCATCTCTAAGCCAATTTCATGTGTCTGGCCACTCTCTGACAGAATCTCTTCACAGCTGTTTCATAACCCATAACAGTACCTTGTACTTACATGGGGCTTTTCTTCTGAGGAAGTCAAAATGCTTTGCAGGCATTATTCTCCAAATGTACACAGTTGGCTAAGGAGAGCAAGTTTTATAAGCTCTGTATTACTTACAGCCTACTTCGCTGGTGATATAACTGCCTCGGGTGCTCAAATATCACAGCAGAGCCTCAAATGGGTTTGTTAAACCCCAAATTTTGACTCTCTAGGACAGGCCTGTTTTCTTTATTTACTGCAAACATTTCTGCCTAAGGTTTTCCTTAGGCAGAAACCTAAGAGTTTTCATTTCATAAACCAAGAGTTTTCATTTTGTTCGGGACCAGGGCCATGATCTTCCCAACAAAATCAATAGAAGATACGGGAGAAAGCTTGCCCTGTGGTCTGGGCCCGAGTAATCTGGTTCTGCTACAAAGTCCAGTTACCATTTAATAGGCAGTTCCCACCAAAGATGCTCAGTTTCTCTCAATCCATTTTTATCACAGTTTAGACATTTTAAGATTTCCAGAAGATAGAGACATAGCTAGCATTCCTAGAGTATTGCTAATGAGTCCAAGGGGAACCCTTGGTTGAGAATACATCATCCCAACAATATGAGTAGGAAGGACCCCACCTGTAACACTTGTTCCCCAACATGACCTCTCTATCCTTGACTTATAGGGAGAACAGGCTCCTCCTGCCTGTACTTTCTGTCTCTTTAGAACAGCAATGATTAATTTGAATCCTTGTCTTTGCCTATTTATTCATTAGGTTTCAGGGTCAAACCTCTCTTTTTCTTTCCTTTACAAAGTTTAAAATTAAATCTAAGGTACACAAATTAGGACACATGAAGAAGAGGAAAGATACCATGAAAAGAAACAGGGTGAATTCTCTGGGAAGAGGCTAAGCATGAGTCTTTCTCCCATTTCCCCTGTAAATGGAACGGCTGTGACACATCCAAGTGGCAGACGTTTAAAAGAAGAAACACTTGTTGGCAAGTGTTTTCCTGGGAACCCCTATACAATATAATCAAGAGCCACTGTAGCAAAATGGTTTCACACATAAAGAGCGACTGAAGTACTAGGGATGGTACTGCCTTAATTTTCCAAATTTATTTTTAACTTTGGCTTCAAATCGGATGCAAAACTTAAAGGCCAGAGACAAAAAAATTAAACTTGTTTTGAGGAGATGAAGCAATTCTCCAGCAGATGGCTCCCTGAGATCGAAAGGGATTGAGAAACCCCAGAAACTACTGAAATAATGACCAAAAAATTCAGCAGCTCACAATGTTAAATTTCATTACATTTCTTAAATCTTAAATATTTCTGCCAACTAAGTGCTTCTACATTTTTATCATGTAATGTTAGATATATACAAGAGAATATGTATATAATATTTCTGTTATTAAGCATAATAATGAAATCACCTCCAGAGAACTCATCATTCAGCTAAAGAAATGGAATATTACTACTGTGGCATCTGTTTGCATATTCCTCTATCATCTTAACCACCTACTTCCCCTGAACACCATAAAAAATTACTGAACGATGAGTCACCTTGCTGTACAGCTGAAACATTGTAAATCAACTATACTTCAATTAGAAGCATGTGGGCTTCCCTGGTGGCGCAGTGGTTGAGAGTCCGCCTGCCAATGCAGGGGACACAGGTTCGTGCCCCGGTCTGGGAAGATCCCACATGCCGCGGAGCGGCTGGGCCCGTGAGCCATGGCCGCTGGGCCTGCGCGTCCGGAGGCTGTGCTCTGCAACGGGAGAGGCCACAGCAGTGAGAGGCCCGCGTACCGCAAAAAAAAAAAAACAAAAAAACAATTAGAAGCATGTAATGGGGAAAAAATTACTGAATGTTATATTCTGGGACTTTTTTTCCACTCAAAATTATGACTTTAGGTTTCACACATCTAACAAAACACTGGTTTGTTAATTTCACCAATTTATGGTATTCCATTTTGTAAGCATGTCACAATTCATTTATTTAGCTTCGTGTGAATAAACTTTTGGGTTATTTAGTTGTTGCCAATTTTTTTGCTGTTATGCATAGTACTGTTATGAACATTCATATATGATCTCTAGTGGATCTATTCATTGGTTTCTCTAAGGCATATTCCTAAAAGTGGACTCGCTCGGTCAAAAGGAATAGAGGTGTTGAACATGCTAAATGATGTCTAGATAGATTTCCTTAGCTCCACATCCTCACCAACCTTTGCTACTGTCAAACTTTTTCTTTTCAATCTAGTGTGTATAAAATGATGGGTCAGGGCTTCCCAGGTGGCGCAGTGGTTGAGAGTCCGCCTGCCGATGCAGGGGACACGGGTTCGTGCCCCGGTCCGGGAAGATCCCACATGCCGCGGAGCGGCTGGGCCCGTGAGCCATGGCCGCTGAGCCTGCGCGTCCGGAGCCTGTGCTCCGCAACGGGAGAGGCCACAACAGTGAGAGGCCCGCGTACCAAAAAAAAAAAAAAAAAAAAAAATCAATCAGTATAGTGTAAAGCGACTATATGCCAACAATAAAAAAAAATCAATTAGTATAATTCACCGTATTAACAGAAAAACCATATCGTCATCTCAATTCCAAAACACAGATTCGGAAAAACCATTTGACAAAATCCAATATCCATTAATGACCAAAAAACAAAACAAAACGAAAAAGTTTCAGCAAACTAGAAAAAGGCAGAAACTTTCTCAATCTGAAAGAGGACATCTATAAAAATCCCAGAGCTAACACCATATTTGGTTCCCTTGTATTTACCGTCATTATTGATATATTTGAATTTGTTCCTTTATTTGATCCCACTTTTTCTATTCTTTTCCTTCTTGTTATCTCACTTGCTGTCTCTTGGTGCTACTCTCTCTATAATGTCTTCAAACTGATCTTCCTGTTCACTAACTCTCTCTTATTGCATATTTAACCATTTAATTATCAAAGGTTTTTCCCCAACAATTCTATTTTTATTTCTAAATGCTTTATTTGGTTCCTTTTTTTTTTTTTTTTTTCATTTTTGGCTGCATTGGGTCTTCGTTGCTGCCCACAGGCTTTCTCTAGTTGTGGTGAGAGGGGGCTACTCTTTGTTGTGGTGCTCGGGCTTCTCGTTGCTGTGGCTTCTCTCTTTGCGGAGCGCGTGCTTCAGTAGTTGTGGCGCATGGGCTTAGTTGCTCCGCGGCATGTGGGATCTTCCCGGACCAGGGCTCAAACCCATGTGCCCTGCATTGGCAGGCGGATTCTTAACCACTGTGACACGAGGGAAGCCCTATTTGGTTCTTTTAAAAAATCTGCTGGGTCATTTTTGTTAGTTTCTTATTACTTGCTCATTTTTGTGACTTCATCTTTTCTTTCCTTCAACCTTTTATGCCATGGTTATTTTATATTCTACTCTGATCATTTTAGTATCTAAGGTCCTGGATAAGGAGTATGCCAATCAACTGTTTGACTTTTCTGCTGACTCTCAATCATGGCTGTTTGTTTTCTTGTTAGTTTATTGACCTTTTATTATGAGACCCGATCTGCCTGATTTTAATCTGTGGGTAAACTATGCATCTCTATCGGGCATGCTCTTTTCCAGAGAGCATTTACATCTGTTTTGTAGGGAGTCAGGGTGTGATATAAACCTGGAACTACTTTATTCCCCTTTTAAAGATACAGACTTCATGTGGAAATTTCAATCTGGGTCCCTCTTCTTGCTACAAGTCCAAATGTAGACTCCTAATATTACTACTGTCCTAGAGTGCCTTTACCTTTCCAATTTGTCTTCTCCTTACAGCTCACTTGTTGGGTTTCAGCTCACTTTGGGATGGATTGAGCTAAAAAGTACAGTCTTTGAAGATTTTTCTGACTGCTTGCAATTTCATTAATGTACTAAAGCATGTGTTTCACCCAAGATCTAGGCATTTCGCTATGGTTGGGTCTGTCAGAGTCTTCATCAGAAGCTGAAATCCAAACAATGAGCCTTCCAAAAGCAACCAGATCATCTACATTTGTCCAATAAGTTGAGTGAGAGCGCTTATTGGCTTTCCAAACACCATTTTCAAATTCCAAATTTCAAACACTCATAAGAGCATCTGTAATCTGGGGTGCATTTTTAAATTAGATAAAATTTCAAATGTTATTGTCTATTAAATATTCTGCTTTAAACATTTGTTTCTTTAATTCTCTCTTTTCAAAATCTCCTCACAGTGATTTTTTAAACCTCCTATATTAATCTATACAAATTTCTTGAAAACATTTTACTAAAGTTCAAACTTCCCAATAACTCTATAATAGTAAATATAATCATTAGAAACTTCCTCCATTCTATCCTTAACAATATTCAAAAGGTACATACGTGAGAAAATTTAAAAGCTTGAGACAAGATAATCTGCACACTTCGAACACCCCTTGAAAGATATTTTAGATTCAACCCACATTTCAGATAGATGTTTAAAATTTTTGTTTAATTTAATATTACTTTCTTTAAATTAGAGGATTCTGCTCTTGATAATGTAATCTCCTATATCTTGTTAGCAAGCTAAAAATATCAGTCTACATAACTAACCTCACATTTACTGGTCATTACATAATCCCTTTTCAGCCTTGACCTCATATAATTGGTGTTCTCCATTATCTTCTATAAATCCTGCCCCAAATTAAACTGAGTTATCTTAATAGAGAGAGCCCTAGAGCAATAATTATAAGTTCTCAAGTCTAGCTCCTGTTCATTAAACAACTCACTTTGGATTCAGATGACAGACTCTTATGTATTTCCCTTTGGAAAATGAGACTACAGCAATATTGCTCTATTTCTCAAGGGTGCTGTAAAGAGAAACATAAAAGCTTTATTATTATTGTATCTATAAATTCTGAGCCATCCAGAATAAAGCCTTTCTCTGCAGTAACTTAGTAGTCTTAAAGGAATATTTGCTTTAAGCAAACATAGGCAAAACTTGTGTTTAAGAATCCACATACACTCAAAAGATAAATCATGGGTTGGTTAGGCTGACTATTGATTTTGCAAAAAATACCTATGAAAGTAGATATCCCCTTTAAAACATGACTCAAGTAATTCAAAATGAGGTTTACGTATTAATTAGCGGAAATGTGTTTTATCATACCTGTGTATATTCTTGAAACCAGAGATCCTGTCTCATTCTTCTTTGTGCCCTACCCCCCCCCCCAGGATCAAGCATTGTGCTTTGCAAGAAATAAGCCCTCAATATATGGTGACTGAACAGAAATAAGCTGAACAGAACTTTAATTCATTATCTTCCTCCTCAAAATAAGTAGTAATGCCTTTATAGGACTCCAATATAATTTTTATTAATTTATATTATGTATTCACTTCAAATGAGTATAATATCAACTTCTTAAGGAAAATCCACCTACATGCTTCTGTCACCCTGGGGAGAGGCGTGGCCCACAGGGGGAAATGATCTTTGTACAAATTAACTTCAATAACGTTTCTAGAGAAGGATCTCCCTCCTCCCCCCTTAACTTTTCTTCCTTCCCTCTCACTCTGGCTTCTCAAAGTGGGTTTAAAGAATCATTTAAGTTTACTGAGTTGCCTTACCTGACTAAGTGCAGGTATCAGTATGGATTCCAATAAGAAGGAAATGAAATAATGTTCAATCCCACAGTGGGATGCAAGAAATCTAAGCAAATTCCTACCAGAAATAGATTTCTAGCAGAAGGTAGCTGGGAGCCACTGCTTTGTTCACATAAAAAGTGCTCAACTTCAGGCCCAAAATAAACACTGGATTTAAAACAATAACAAGTAGGGAGAGTCAAATCAAAACACATCAGTTAAAGAAGATAATGGTCCTAAAACCATCCACTACATCGCTGATCATCACTTGCCCAACACCTGGTACTACAGACACTAGGGCAGAAAGCTCTGACCCTGCCCTTAAAGAGGTTCGGAGAATTCAGTTAAGAGCACAAACTGATGATCAATGGCTGGGAAGACAGATTCATTTCAGTTGTGATACTAATAAAAATGAAATAGGATAGGTAAACACTAGAACTGATTTCTGACACTTTAAAAAATCAGAATATTTCATATAAAAATGGGAATTCTCAGCTTACCTCGGAAGAAATCTGAGATCTAGCATCACTGAACTCACATTCTCCTCCTTGCAACCATATCTGGAGCTGTCTGGATCAGAGGGAGTGTGTGCTCTCTCCTGAAACACACCACTCCCTACTGTCTTAGGCACCTTCCTCTTTGCTCACTTACACTATCTGCCTGGCCCCTGACCCATTGGTTGCATGCAGAGGATGTGAATATTTCACTATAACAATGAATACATAATAATACTTGATCACAATACATAATTTTAATTGATAAATGATATTAAAAGTTCATATTTATTATGTATTTACTCTATGTCATGCATTATTTACTATACACAAGCTCTCATTTTACTTCATAATAGGAGACAGGAACACCAATATCTCTGCTTTACACAGATGGAAAAACTGAAGCCTAAAGAAATTAAATAGTTTGGTCAATATCACAGTGCTTATTCATGATGAAGCTAACACTTAAACTCAGGCATGTCCATTTGAGACCATAACCACAGCTATTTTTTTACTGTACTACTCATCAACGCAGGCTGGGTGGTCTGAGAAGCTTCATAAAGAAGAGATATACAGAAGACCAAAAAGCACATGAAAAGATGCTCAACGTCGCTACTTATTAGAGAAATGCAAATCAAAACTACAATGAGGTATCACCTCACACCGGTCAGAATGGCCATCATCAAAAATAATAAATGCCGAAGAGGGTGTGAGAAAAGGAAACCCTCCTACACTGTTGGTGGGAATGTAAATTGGTGCAGACACTATGAAGAACAGTATGGAGGTTCCTTAAAAAACTAAAAATAAAACTACCATATGATCCTGCAATCCTTCTCCTGGGCATATATTTGAAGAAAGCCATAATTCAAAAAGATACATGCACCCCAATGTTCACTGCAGCACTATTTACAAGAGCCAAGACATGGAAGCAACCTAAATGTCCACAGACAGATGAATGGATAAAGAAGATGTGATATATATATATACAGTGGAATATCACTCAGACATAAAAAAGAATGAAATAATGCCATTTGCAGCAACACGGATGGACCTAGAGATTATCATACTAAGTGAAGTAAATCAGACAAAGACTAATATAATATGATATCACTTATATGTGGAATCTTAAAAAATGATACAAAAAAACGATACAAATGAACTTATTTACAAAACAGAAACAAACACATAGACTTAGAAAACAAACTTATGGCTACCAAAGGGGAAAGGTGGGGGGGAGGGATAAATTAGGAGTATGCGATTAACATATACACACTCTGTATATAAAATAGATAACCAACAAGGACCTACTGTATAGCACAAAGAGCTCTACTCAGTGCTCTACAATAACCTATATGGGAAAAGAGTCTGAAAAAGGAATAGATATATGTATATGTATAACTAAATCACTTTGCTGTACACCTGAAAGTAACACAACATTGTAAATCAACTATACTCCAATATAAAACAGAAGGAAGGAAGGAAGGAAGGAAGGAAGGAAGGAAAGAAAGAAAGAAAGAAAGAAAGAAAGAAAGAAAGAAAGAAAGAAAGAAAGAAAGAAAGAAAGAAAGAAAGGAAGGAAGGAAGGAAGGAAGGAAGGAAGGAAGGGAAAGAAAGACGACTTTGAGCTGAATGGTTTCTGTCTCTCCTTCCTGTCCTCTTTTAACTTTAACTTCATAGCCCTCTGTTTATAGAGTAGCATAGCACTGAGTATTATTTGCTATAGAATATGACAGAATGACTCTATACAGGTATATTTCTTGTACAGTGAGAACAATGTGATATTGCCCAGACGTGAATCATGACAGGCTTTTAACAGAGATGGGATTTCCTCTAAAGAGTGGGATGTACATGGTGTCAATCATGACGGCTATCTGGCTGTCAGTTGCCTAGGGATTGGAGGTGTGTCCTTCAACCTGGAAAGCAGGACAGACAATATGTAAGTGGAGTTGGGGATTCCCTACTTGGTGGTGGGCCCTAGAGGAAATTTACACCTTTGTTTTGGCTATTCCACATGGGAGCAGGGATGGGAAGGAGAAAATAAGTTATCCTCAGAACAGGAAACAAGCCAAGAGTTGTGAAGCCAGAAAGCCTAGCAAGGTGCCTGAAAAACTGTTCCAGAGCTTTGGGTACCAAATATTAAAAACCTTCTCAGACCATGGAATGAGTCGAGGCCTGGGAGCCCTGGAAGCTCCTTAGCTAAGGTACGATCAGAGAGAAATGTGTACCTCATGAGCCTAATTCATTTTGCTTCTTTTATTTTCTTGGTTCATTTGCTTTGTGTTCCCTTAGGTTGGAGCCAAGTATTTTTTAAATTTCTACTAATTTTAGTTGAAACAAATGAGAGGGTTTTCATCTATGCTTGAGCTGGAGTTTTAACAGGAAGTAGGGCTCCTCAGAGAGCACGTGAGGCAGATACCTTGAGAAAACCCAGAGGGAGCAATGTTGGGCCCCCACTGCACAGCATGCAGGATCTTAGTTCCCCAACCCGTGTCCCCTGCCGTGGAAGCCCTGAGTCTTAACACTGGACTGCCAGGGAAGTCCCTCTTTATATTGTTTTTATAGAAGAAGTTTCCACAGAATATTTTGTCTGGAGATATCAAACAATTAGAAGGGGACTTCCCTGGTGGCGCAGTGGTTAAGAATTCGCCTGCCAGTGCAGGGGACACGGGTTTGATCCCTGGTCTGGGAAGACCCCAAATGCCATGAAGTAACTAAGGCCGTGCGCCACAACTACTGAGCCTGTGCTCTAGAGCCTGCGAGCCACAACTACTGAGCCTGCGTGCCACAACTACTGAAGCCCGTGCGCCTAGAGCCTGTGCTCCGCAACAAGAGAAGTCACCGCGATGAGAAGCCCACGCACTGCAGCAAAGAGTACCCCCACTCACCACAACTAGAGAAAGCCTGTGCACAGCACCGAAGACTCAACACAGCCAAAATAAATTAATTAATTAATTAATTTAAAAAAATAAGGAGGTAGAATGGCTAAAGAAGTAGAAACACAGGTAAATGTAGGCAGAATCAATGTAACTCTTTCAAGACAAATTTAATATTTCCAAGTGTGAACACTTTTAAAATCTTGTAAGGCCATTCAAATTGATGCATTATATTTTTCTTCTAATCTTTTCCTTTGGGGATATGTATGCATTTTAATAATAAAAGGTAGTCTGATGCCAAAACAATTTCATGGTATGAACACAGCCTGATAAAGTGCAGTTGGTAATATTCTTACATTATTTTATACATTGTTAAGGTTTTTAATTATTTGTACTCCGATGCAATAAAATTCTCAATGATTATACCAGTAAAAGGATAGTTATGTCTAGCCTCATATTGAAAAATCATGTTTGAAAAATCATGCTTTTAAAAATGCCTTGAGGGGCTTCCATGGTGGCGCAGTGGTTGAGAATCCGCCTGCCAATGCAGGAGACATGGGTTCGAGCCCTGGTCCCGGAAGATCCCACATGCCGCGGAGCAACTAAGCCCGTGCACCACAACTACTGAGCCCGCGTGCCACAACTACTGAAGCCTGCACGCCTACAACCCGTGCTCCACAACAAGAGAAGCCACAGCAATGAGAAGCCCATGCAAGGGAGAGTAGCCCCCACTCGCCACAACTAGAGAAAGCCTGCGCACAGCAACAAAGACCCAATGCAGCCAAAAATAAATAAATAAAATGAATAAATTTATTTTTTAAAAAATGCCTTGATTTTCTGCAAACATCTAAAATGTCTTTGAAATCTCCACATCCTATTGTGCAGTTGCAAGCTGCATGCTTGCTTTGACAACTGCAAAAACCACCACACATGGAAAGCCCTGCTTGGACCACTCCTCACAGGGATTGTCAGTCCTGGAGTATGAGCCCAGATGAAACACTCAGAACCAATCATCTTGCCTAGGATTCTGAACAATCCCCTCAAGAGAGACCTGGTACAGTTTCCTATAAATCATATATTTGTTTGGCCTGAGGCTGAGCACCTGGCTGCTGCATCTAAAAACTATTCTTAAGAAATAATTTACCTCAGTAATAATGTAGTGGGACTTCCCTGGCAGCACAGTGGTTAAGAATACGCCTGCCAATGCAGGGGACACGGGTTTGATCCCTGGTCTGGGAAGATCCCACATGCCGCGGAGCAACTAAGCCCGTGCACCACAACTACTGAGCCTGTGCTCTAGAGCCCGCAAGTCACAACTACTGAGCCCACGTGCCACAACTACTGAAGCCCACGCACCTAGAGCCCGTGCTCCCCAACAAGAGAAGCCACCGCAATGAGAAGCCCGCGCACTGTAACGAAGAGTAGCCCCCGCTCGCCACAACTAGAGAAAGCCTGTACACAGCAACGAAGACCCAACGCTGCCAAAAATAAATAAATAAATTTATAAAAAATAATAATAATAATGTAGTACCTTTGCATGGTGATGTACGGTAACTAGGCTTATCATGGTGATAATTCTGAAATGTATAGAAATATCACATCCCTATGTTGTGCACTAGGAACTAACCTAGCCGGTCAATTATACTTCAAAAAGAAACGAACAAACAAACTCATAGAAAAACAGATCAGATTTGTGGTTACCAGAGGAGGAGGGTAAGAGGATAGAAAACTGGATGAAGGCTGACAAAAGATGCAAACTTCCAGTTATAAGGTAAGTAAGTAGTAAGGATGTAATGTACAATATAATTAATATAATTAGCACTGCTGTATGTTATACATGGAAGTTGTTAAGAGAGTAAATCCCAAGAGTTCTCGTCACAAGGAAAAAAAATTTTTTCTTTTATTTTGTATCTACGTAAGACGATGGATGCCCACTAAACTTATCGTGGTAATCATTTCATGGTATATGTAAGTCAAATGATCATCCTGTACACCTTAAGTTTACACAGTTCTGTATGTCAATTATATCCCAATAAAACTGGAAGAAAAAAAAGAAAGAATTCATCTAACCAAAAAGCTAAAATTATAGAAACATGCTTGATCACATGCCTATAAAATAATTGAATGGTAGTGTGGTATGTATGATATCTAAAGGATGATTCACCAACCTTTAAAATGTTTTCCATATTTTTCGATATCCTATGACTTATTTTTTTATAAATATCAAAAGAACAACACACACACACACACACACGACTCCCAAGAAGGGGCTCCCCTGGTGGGGCAGTGGTTAGGAATCACCTGCCAATGTAGGGCACATGGGTTCAAGCCCTGGTCTGGGAAGATCCCACATGTCACGGAGCAACTAGACCTGTGCACCACAACTACCGAGCCTGCGCTCTAGAGCCCGTGAGCCACAACTACTGAGTCCACGTGCCACAACTACTGGGCCCACGCACCTAGAGCCCGTGCTTCACAACAAGAGAAGCCACCGCAATGAGAAGCTCGAGCACCGCAGTGAAGAGTGCAACTAGAGAAAGCCCATGCGTAGCAATGAAGACCCAATGCAGCCAAAAATAAATAAATTAAATAAATAAATTTATTAAAAAAAAAGACTCCCCAGCATAAATATCAATTTTGTATTTCTCTAAGCTGGGGCTAAGTTCTCTCTCCTATCTCTCACAGTCCTTTTTCTGTAATTGTTTTGTGATACTTTCCCACCTTCTACCTTGTGTGTCTGTTATTTATGTATTTATCATAACTTCTACTAAAATTTACACAAGATCTACTCTCACTTCTTTTTATTATCTGAATGACCAAATACTTGCTAAGTGTACACATAAATGAATGAATAAACAAAACCACTGAATATGTACAAAGCTAAATCCTTTTGTCATCATGAGCCATTATATAAAATTTCCTAAGTGTCTAAGAGTGAGCTTTACTAAGCAGTGTAACTTTCTGGTGCTGGGCAACAAAGATGCAGGGAAAAAAATGGGAAGAATCGACTCTATAACAATGCTTACTTAATTGTGACTACACCAATAAATAAATTCCCTATGATAAGAAAGCACACCAGAAAACTTAGAGTGAATGTCAGTTTTCTTTAACAGCAGAATTTGTAGCAAAGCTTTATGGTAATGCATCATAATATTGATTCTAAATATTCTTTGAAATACCACTGGCTATGTGAGCATTAGCAACAGACATGTGATGACCACCCCGAGAGCTGAGTAATTTACTGTACTAGCCTATAGAACATACAGGTACTTAAGAACAGAGACCTATCATAAATGCCAGAGAAAGTATGATGATTTCAGGACAAGCCAACAAAGTGACTTACCATAAGGGGTAATCAATGACTGAAATCATTGCCTCTGTTATTGATGCAAAATTAAATCCAAAGCATTTTCAAGAACAAAAGCCAAAACTTGTATCCATTCTTAACATACTCAGAGTAAAAATTAGAGTGAACATCCTTAACTTCATACTACAGTATCATAAGTAACAGTGGACAGTTCAAATTTCCAACACTCTACTGGATCTTTAATATTATGTCCACATAGCAGCTCCCAAAGGTAAGTCACATAAACTTGGCTTCATAAACATGGACTTGAGATGAGATCTTTGACTACACTTTCTCATTCATCCATTCTAGCTGCCTTCTGAGCTGAAACATTATATGAGAATTGAGAAAATAATAAGAAAATATTCTCTGAAAAGGAGTGCCTATTGGGAAGACAAAAAAAAATTGATTTTGTGAATTAAAGTGCAGTTGAAGAGCAAACACTTCTCTCATAAAAATTACATGGGCTCTTAAGAATCCTCAATGGAACTATTAAAGAAAAATATCTGAGGCTTCTCCACAAAGCCACTTAAAGAATGCATTTCCCAATTCATTTCTGATTGACCAATAAGAGACAGAAACTAAGCACCTTTTTTTCAGTACCAATTAGGAGATCACACAGCCAAAAAATATCACTCAGTCATCTGAACAAAGGCATACTTTTCAAACACGGCTTTCTCCTGAAATCCCTATCTATTGAAATTCCTGTTATTGTAGAGAGAATCCTAGAACAGAGACAGAACTGAGAATTCCAGATAAGAAAGGAGAGATAATATCACTGTCTTTCAGCAGAGGAAATTAAGAGATGCTGAAAATGTATATAGGACATGCTCTCAGAGGACTGTGGAAAAAACATCTATGGAATTAAACACACAGATGTGCACACACACACTCACGAAGGGAGGAAAATTGATGTCACTGAGATAGATTAAACAACAAATGACAGAAAAATGACAGCCTTCTGCCCCATGTGTGCTACCTCGCTGGGAAAAGATGTCAAAAATACAATCTTTCAAAACCTAAATATAAGGACATCCAAAATGGTCTTCGAAAAA
This sequence comes from Lagenorhynchus albirostris, assembly GCF_949774975.1. NCBI lineage: Eukaryota > Metazoa > Chordata > Mammalia > Artiodactyla > Delphinidae > Lagenorhynchus > Lagenorhynchus albirostris. The sequence goes on along the minus strand of NC_083095.1, from coordinate 42,987,773 downwards.
CAAGGACAAAACGGTCAGAAAAGAGAAAATTGAAGTCAAATGATATATTTGGTCTTATTTTTTAAAAATCAAGATATTAAAAAAAATTAAACATGACTTTCCTGTTGGATACTAAGAATTTAAAACCTCTTTATATGTTAAAAAGGTAATATGCTATATGTTTATATATAACGTGTCATATGTAAAAAAAAAAAAAAAAAGGTAATTCCCCGGCATGTCAATAACCCTGTAATAAACCCTGTAATAAATGGGCACTTTGAAACAGATGAGGAAATGGGAGTTGTCTGGAATAACGGCACGGGATTTTACAGCCCACCACTCAGTCTATTACGCCTATAGAAACACATTAAATAGGACCAGTCAGATCGAGAATTCACATTCTCCAGATCAAAGACACTAGTGTTTCTTCTTGTCTTGCAGAAAAGCAATACATTAACCCAGGCTCATCTTGAGAGAGCCCAAGCAAATTCACCCTGTTCCCAAGTCTGTCCGGTCAGCACCATGGGGAGCACCAAGTGGTTTCCCACCTCTCACAGCTGGAAGGCCCGGCTATTGACTTCCAAACTTTAAGGGAGAAAGTGCTGGGGACGTGAAGAAGGATTACCAACACCTTAATCACAAGATCTGAGACACCTCCATTTTTGTTCTCTTACCTCCCACACGTTCTTAGGAACCTAGTACCTGGTACAAAGAGACCCACAGTAGATTTTTTTTTCTGAGTATTGAACTGTTAAAGCCATAACCTTCCACCCTACAGAATTATTGCTACAATGTTACAGCACAGATGAATTTCCATCTTCTGTGGAAATATAGGAAAGGCAGAAATAAGTCTGATTTGTTTAGAGTAAATAGATATCTTCATTTGGACTTCTAAAATTCACAAAGCAGAATTACATTCAGTAAGAAATATTGAAGGCCTTAGTCCATTTGATATTAGTATTAAAATATTTTAAAGACAGTTAACCCAAATGAAAGAACTCCAAGTAAGTTTTCATAAGCAATCAGAAATTTTAAGTTGCCGTTTTAGAGCAGAGGAAGATATTAACATTCAACCAAAAAGGACATCAACCTAAACAAAGATCATGTCCAAAAATAAGATTATGCAACACTGTTAATCAACTATACTCCAATAACAATTAATTTAAAAAGAACAAAAATTAGCTTATGTACATATATATGTACCTGTATATATATACACATATATACATATACATGTACTTTGCCATTACCCAATTTTTGAATTAAAAGTTAGAACACTTTGTCATGTTTATATTTCAAAGATGCTGAATACAGCCCTAGTAGAGTTATGCCTGAGGTAAGTATAATGCATTTTTTATCATCCTCAAAGCATTTATTCCCTAAAAAAAAAAAAAATACAGACAAGTAAAGTGTATCAGGCAAGGTGACAGATAAACCATTATCCCTTCAAAAATCAAACTGCATTTTTGCTGACAAGGTAAAAGGCGTACTGAAATAGGCACAAGGCAGTACGCACTTATAGAAGCAGGCTTTCTTCAATGCCTGAGAAATATAAACCACACCAAACTTCTCCCACTCTACCAATGCACATCTCTCAAGTGGGCGTTCCAGAGGCAGAGCAAGTCTGCCTTCAGAGCCAGCTGGAAAACTCCTCAGAAGCAGACCTCCTATTACAAGTTGAATTGTGTTCCCCCAGAAAATATGTTTAAGTCCTAAACCACAAAACTTGTGAATCTGACCTTATTTGGAAATAGAGTTCCGGCAGATGTAATCAAGCTCAGATGTAATTATCGGGGTGAGTCCTAATCCAATGGCTGATGTCCTCATAAGACAAGGGAAATTTGGGCACAGAGACACAGAGGGAAGAGGTGAAGATGGAGGCAGATACTGCAGTGATGCTGCCACAAGCCAAGGAATGCCTGAGGCACCAGAAGCTGAAAGAGGCAAGGGACAATCCTCAATCAGAGGCTTTGCAGGGAGCGCAGCCCTGCCTACAACTTGATTTCAGACTTCTAGGCTCTAAAATTGCAAGAGAACAAATGTCTGCTGTTTTAAATCACCCAGTTTGTGAGACTTTGTTATGGCAGCCCTAGAAAACTAATACACTCCCTTAGTCATTATGTTGTAGAGACATGAAGGAGAAGACAAGAAGACAGGGTACCACGCAGATACAAATTTTAGGCTTATCTGGGACGTTGACTATCCCTTAAAGAATAAACATTCAGAAATTTCCACAAAGGTTCTTGCTCCTTGGGTGTGTGGTGTCTAAAAGGGGCAGGTCTCTTGTCCATATCTCACTGAGACAAATATCCTATTCTCTGGAGAACTGACATTTATCAACACATCAGACACAGAGATTCAAACTTGAAAGGTAGATAACTTGACATCATACAACCTCGTTCTAAGTAAGAATAAACTATCTTCCCCTGGGTCCAATGCTATGGAAGAATTAAAATGTTTCATCCAGTCAAAGCCTCAGGCTGCACTTACATTCCTGGACAAAGTGGAAAAACATGCACTGAAAATGGAGGCCTCCAATACATCCAGGAATCTATCGATTTATCGATTTAAATAAGTGTAGTCACTCCTGCTTTAAGAGGACTAGATAGACCAGCATAAAACTAATTGCGACATTATTAACATATACTAATTAAATATAAATTGTACTCCCCGGTATTTAGGAGAAGAGGTGTGCTCATTCAAAATCTTGTCTTAAGCCCAACAACATAGCAGAAAGAATATTTTTAAACCAAAAATGTCTTCTCATAAGCCTTGACAAGGATCATAACTTCGATCAAAACTGACAAAATATATTCTCAAAAAGAAGCTGGAATTGAGCTGTGTAGAAGAAAAGCACTAAAACTCTAGGACATCTTAGGCAAGTTAAGAAAATTCTCACACATCTCAATATAACTGCCACCATCTACTAAATTTAGAAAAGTATTGCAGTTTCACAAGTATGGATTATTCACAAACACAATTTTTTTCCTCTGATTAAATGAGCCCTGCCGGGTAAAGCTGTCATCTCTAATTCAGGTTAATTTGGGGAAACCTGGTCTTTCCAGATGGCATCAAGGAGAGCAGACAGCTAATACGAGACTACATTCCAAGTTTTTATCTTAATGTGGAGAGCAAGAGCTGCTGGCCTCTGAGCTCGCTTTGATCCATTTCTTAAACCAGCACTCCGTGGAATTCACATTCCTCCTAAAATGTCACATTTCTCCGCCAGAAAACTACCAGCATTACCCTGAAAGTCTGCAATACAGCCTGCTGCAAACCTGGCTGAACCACCTTCTCTGTTACAGAGTAGACAAAATATAAAATAACAGCACATCCTATGTCTTTATTGAATCCAACACATGGCTAATTTAGTGCCCAAAAGCTTACCTGTCTTCCCGATTAGTTTAAGAAACAGCACTACAAATCTCTGGTCATTTTGCAATCCAGCCAGGAGCTGTTCACCTGCCAAAATGCTGATTAATTAAACGACCTTTCATTATATTTCCCGACTTCTCATTTGTGGATGTGCAGCTGTGCTCCAAGCATCTTTTTTCATGCTCAAAGCCAATGTCTTGGAAAGTAAAATTTGGCAAGAATTTCTCAGCCTTAACAGATGAGGAGACTGTCTATCTCCAAAAAGTGGAACATCTAACCCAGAGACGTAATTTAGGGAGAATGACCCAGCGTTAACAACCAGAGCAGTGTTACGAAAATACAATCCACATTAAAACTTCCACCCAAGAAAATCTGGTGGGGAAACTCAAGTTTTCCATTCAACCAGTTTTCTCAATTCAGCCTGCACACTGAAATCATCTCAGGCTACTCTTGAAAAATGTTGATGCCAGAGTCCATCCCAACTGAATGAGAATCACGGGGAGAAGGACTCGGTCATTAGGATCCTTTAAAAGCTCCCCAAGGTGATTCTAATGTTCAACTGTAATTGAGAACTACTGGTGGAGAGCAGGGGTCAGCAAGCCTTTTCAGTAAAGGGCCATCTCATAAATATTTTAGGCTCTGTGGGCAATTCGTCTCTGTCACAACTACTCAACTCTGCTGCTGTGGCACAAAAGTAGCCACAAACAATACACAAATGAACAAGTGTGGCTGTTAGTTAGGAATACTGAAATTTGGATTTTATAAAAACTTCTACATGTCACGAAATACTATTCTTCTTTTGAGTTTTTTCAATCGTTTGAAAATGTGAAGACCAATTTTAGCTTGCCATACAAAAACAGACGGCAGGCTGGATTTGGCTGGCCATGGTCTACGGACCCCTGATCTACACTACACACAGAATATACTTATCCTGGATCTTTTCTCAAAGACAACAGTTGCTCAGTGACTCACTGAATCTGTCCCAGGAAAGATCCCCTTCAAAGCATGGATACCTTCGGATTCGAGTTGGTCCAGACCATAGGAGGCAGCTGTATTCACATAGCTAATGGATGGAGCAGCAGTTCTCTCGGAAGATGCCTCAGGATCAGCAAGCGCTGGGGAAGTGCTAGGTGCTTCCTCCATTATCCCAGGGGGCGTCACTGGAGAACCCACAATTGGTGTGAACAACTCCTCATTCGGCCCTGTGACTGTGTCCATTAGGTCTGCCAAACACAAGAGACATGACCCAAAGATGATCAGTATGGGGAATATATACACGTGCTTTTACTTCTTAAGCAAGAAATGACGAATGAAGCCAGTATTCTTATATACAGTAAGTTTGGCACTTAGACCAGCTCTTCCTTCCCACATTGTACCAATCCAGCCACCGGAGGCAAATACTTTATCTTCCAGGAAAATATATTATCTCAAATCAGAACTTTGTTTTCAAATGTTAATCTCCTGTTTATTCTATTAACAATATTATGGATTTTGTAGGATTTTATATAACCTATTACCAAAGGTAGAAAATTTAACAAAAATGTATTTATATATACCCCAAGGATGACTTTTAAAAATCAAGTCAAAGAGCAAAAGCTTAGATCTGTGTCTGCAATATGCTCAATTTTAAAGCAACCAAATTTAGCCCCAGATATTCCCAAATCTAGAAACTCTAGAATAGTAGTATTTTGCAAGCTTGGTGGATCATCAGAATCTCTTGAGGTAATTTTTTTTTTGAGGTAATTTTTTAAATGTCAGTTTTCATGCTTTCTACATATCCCAACGTACCGAATCAGAACCTCCTTGGTGATGAAGCCTGAGAAACTCTTTGTGAAAGCTCCCAGGAAATGGATCCACAGATTCTCATATCCATTGCTGTTTGCAGTATAAATGGAATCAACCACTTTGGAAAGCAGTTAGGCATTGCCTCCTAAAGTGAAATATTCATATGCCCTATTGTCCAGCAATTCAGTTCCTAGGTGTACCCAAGAGAATCTCCTACACACGTGCAATGGAGAATACGTAAAAGAATATTCATGGCAGCCGTGTTCACAATAGCCAAACCTGGAAATGACCCAAATGCAAATCACTAGAAAAGCCTGGATGAAGATTGGGTGAATAAACTGTGATACATTTTCATAATGGAATATTGCAAGCAGTCAAAGCAAAAGAACTGCGGTAAGTAAATATAGGCCTTAGAATATTAAGTAAAAAAAAACAAAGTCCCAAAAAGGCTATCCACAGCACAATACTGTTTTGATAAAGTAAAAAATCTAAAAGTTTTAAGTGTATAATACCAGGAGTACATACAGACACGATAAAACTAAAAGAAAAGGAAGTCAAGGAAATGATGAACACAAGATTCAGGTTAATAGTTAACAGAGGAGGATGGGGTTTAGATGGGAAGGGTCATGGGGTTACCTGTAGGTTACTGACAAGATCCTAAGGGTTTTTTTTGCAGGGGAGGCCGGCAGGCAGGATTAGAAGGTATTTATTACATTGTTAAAGATAACTCAGTTAATAAATAAAAGTAGGATTTACTTAGACCAACGATGAGACAGAGACATGAAGTCCAAAAATAATAACTAAATAATAATAATAATTTTTGTATTCTCAGGTGATTCTGATGATCACCCAGATTCCAAAACTTCACTGTCCTTAAGATATCAGAGCATCTGAGGGCCTCCTACATAGAAAGTACTTTTTATACATTATTCAAAATCCTTAAAATAACCCATAAGACAGGTAGGCATTATTTAAAGAGGAACAAACCAAGGCTTGGGGACATTAAGAAACTTTCTTGAAGCCACAGTGCTAGTGAGGGCCAAAGCTGGGGTTCAAACCCACGTCTTTGTTGGTTTCACCCCCAGGTCCTTGCTGGTTTCACCCCCCTGGCACCTAGCAGCCAGACATGTCAAACTAGGAGAGAGTTCTCAGGAGACTTGGCCTTCGTGGGCCTCAGAGATGAGCCACCAGGAGATTTTACTTGGGAACTAACCCCTTGTCCTTTAGCTGTGCCACACCTCTCCAAACAAGAAAGAGTTCACCTACCTTTCCTGCTGAAAAAATATACTTCCAGGTGAGGGTTGTGTGTGTGTGTGTGTGTGTGTTTGTGTATTGTGTGTATGCGTGTATGTGTGTGTGCTGTTTGTGTATTGTGTGTGTATGTGTGTATTGTGTGTATGTGTGTGTATGTGTGTGTGCTGTGTATGTGTGTGTATGTGTGTGTGTATGTTTGTGTATTGTGTGTATGTGTGTATGCGTGTGTATGCGTGTGTATGTGTGTGTGTGTGTGTGTGTGTGTGTGCACCTTGGTGACAGGGCCATCTGCCTCACTCATTCTATTCCTCATCAACTCAGAAAAGATCCACTCCCAAAACACTGAGCACAATTCTCTCCCTTACAGACCTTCTACAGCAGGAGTAATTTCGAAAGACAGAGGGACAGGTGTCGTTGAAACCACAGTGGCCAGAGGCTCCCATCTTCTCGACAGCTGAGTAACACCAGGAGCATCAGCTGTGGCAGAGGGCAACTCTTTCCCTCCCTCAGTCTCGACATCTCCTCTGGTAACCTCGAGGGTAGAAACCTGCTGCTCTTGCATCACTGAAGATAAAGTGGCTTCTGCTTCTTGAACAGCTGTTGTCATCTCTTGAGTGATGATGCCTTAAAAGGGAGGAAACAACATTTTTAAATACACTAAATCCCTATACCTGAAAAAGTTACTATATAATTAATAATTAAAAACAAAAAAGCAGACAGCCATTTCAGGGAATGAGAAGGGAGAGAAACAAACTGCCAGGAAATAAATGTTTTCAGTGTTGCTGTTTTCAGGAGTCATGAATCAATCTAAGACAGAGATAAAGATGTTAATATAAAAAACAAGAGAATAACATTTAAAACAAAACAGGAAAATCAACAGCTGAGCTCCCTTTTATGAATATCAACATAATCAATTTGTTCAGAAACAAATTATACAAAACTAAGTTCAAAAATGCTCAGAGGCAGGGACTTCCCTGGTGGCACAGTGGTTAAGAATCCACCTGCCAATGCAGGGGACATGGGTTCGAGTCCTGGTCCAGGAAGATCCCACACACCGTGAAGCAACTAAGCCCATGAGCCACAGCTACTGAGCCTGTGCTCTAGAGCCCGCGAGCCACAATTAATGAGCCCGCGTGCCACACTACTGAAGCCCGCACACCTAGAGTCCGTGCTCCACAACAGGAGAAGCCACCGCAATGAGAAGCCCATGCACCACAATGAAGAGTAGCCCCCGCTCACCGCAACTAGAGAAAGCCTGTGCACTGCAACAAAGACCCAATGCAGCCAAAAATAAATAAATAAATAAATATTTTTTAAAAAATTGTCAGAAGCACTTGTGTATATTAATTTTCACATTTGCATTCCTGAAGGGGAACAGGAACTTGACATTTTGAATTAAAGGAATACTAATTACAATAACTAATGTTTACTGAGTTCTTATGTGCCATACACACAGTGCTAAGTGCATGATGGGCATTATCTTCTTTTTTTTCATTTATTTCTGCTCTGATCTTTATGATTTCTTTCCTTCTGCTAATTTTGGGTTTTGTTTGTTCTTCTTTCTCTAGTTCCTTTGGGTGTAAGGTTAGATCGTTTATTTGAGATTTTTCTTGTTCCTTGAGGTAGGCTTGTATAGCTATAAATTTCCCTCTTAGAACTGCTTTTGCTGCATCCCATAGGTTTTGGATCATCATGTTTTCATTATCATTTGTCTCTAGGTATTTTTTAATTTCCTCTTTGATTTCTTCAGTGATCTCTTGGTTATTTAGTAACGTATTGTTTAGCCTCCATGTGTTTGTGTTTTTTACGTATTTTTCCCTGTAACTCATTTCTAATCTCATAGTGTTGTGGTCAGAAAAGATGCTTATATGATTTCAATTTTCTTAAATTTACTGAGGCTTGATTTGTGACCCAAGATGTGATCTATCCTGGAGAATGTTCCATGTGCACTTGAGAAGAAAGTATAATCTGCTGTTTGTGGATGGAATGCCCTATAAATATCAATTAAATCTCTCTGGTCTATTGTGTCATTTAAATCTTCTGTTTCCTTATTTATTTTCATTTTGGATGATCTGTCCATTGATGTAAGTGAGGTGTTAAAGTTCCCCACTATTATTGTGTTACTATCAATTTCCTCTTTTATAGCTGTTAGCAGTTGCCTTATGTATTGAGGTGCTCCTATGTTGGGTGCATATATATTTGTAATTGTTACATCTTCTTCTTGGATTGATCCCCTGATCATTATGTAGTGTCCTTCTTTGTCTCTTGTAACATTCTTTATTTTAAAGTCTATTTTATCTGATATGAGTATTGCTACTCCAGCTTTCTTTTGATTTCCATTTTCATGGAATATCTTTTTCCATCCCCTCACTTTCCATCTGTATGTGTCCCTAGGTCTGAAGTGGTTCTCTTGTAGACAGCATATATATGGGTCTTGTTTTTGTATCCATTCAGCAAGCCTGTGTCTTTTGGTTGGAGCATTTAATCCATTCACGTTTAAGGTAATTATTGATATGTATGTTCCTATGACCATTTTCTTAATTATTTTGGGTTTGTTTGTGTAGATCCTTTTCTTCTCTTGTGTTTCCCACTTAGAGAAGTTCCTTTAGCATTTGTTGTAGAGTTGGTTTGGTGGTGCTGAATTCTCTTAGCTTTTGCTTGTCTGTAAAGCTTTTGATTTCTCCATCGAATCTGAATGAGATCCTTGCCGGGTAGAGTAATCTTGATTGTAGATTCTTCCCCTTCATCACTTTAAGTATATCATGCCACTCCCTTCCGGCTTGTAGAGTTTCTGCTGAGAAATCAGCTGTTAACCTTATGGGAGTTCCCTTGTATGTTATTTGTCGTTTTTCCCTTGCTGCTTTCAATAATTTCTTTTTGTCTTTAATTTTTGCCAATTTGTTTAGTATGTGTCTCGGCGTGTTTCTCCTTGGGTTTATCTTCTATGGGACTCACTGTGCTTCCTGGACTTGGGTGGCTATTTCCTTTCCCATGTTAGAGAAGTTTTCGACTATAATCTCTTCAAATATTTTCTCTGGTCCTTTCTCTCTCTCTTCTCCTTCTGGGACCCCTATAATGCGAATGCTGTTGTGTTTAATGTTGTCCCAGAGGTCTCTTAGGCTGTCTTCATTTCTTTTCATTCTTTTTTCTTTATTCTATTCCACAGCAGTGAATTCCACCATTCTGTCTTCCAGGTCACTTATCCGTTCTTCTGCCTCAGTTATTCTACTATTGATTCCTTCTAGTGTAGTTTTCGTTTCAGTTATTGTATTGTTCAAATCTCTGTTTGTTTGTTCTTTAATTCTTCTAGGTCTCTGTTAAACATTTCTTGCATCTTCTCGATCTTTGCCTCCATTCTTTTTCCGAGGTCCTGGATCATCTTCACTATCATTATTCTGAATTCTTTTTCTGGAAGGTTGCCTATCTCCACTTCATTTAGTTGTTTTTCTGGGGTTTCATCTTGTTCCTTCATCTGGTACATAGCCCTCTGCCTTTTCATCTTGTCTATCTTTCTGTGAATGTGGTTTTTGTTCCACAGGCTGCAGGATTGTAGTTCTTCTTGCATCTCGGGCATTATCTTATTCTATCCTCCCATATGTACTAAGGGGAGGTAGGTACTAATATTCTATGGAAGCCATATATCATAGTGGCCAAGAACACAGGCTCTAGACCCAATTTGCCTGGGTCTCAATTCGGACTCAGCCACCTACTATCTGCATGACCTTGAACAAATTACTTAATTTCTCTGAGCCTTGAGCTTCCTCAGTGGTAAAATGGAAATAATAAGAGTATCTATCTCATAGCATTTTTACAAAGATTAAATTAGATAACACATGTAAAATAGTACATGCCCAGTGCTTCGTAAGTATTCAATACATATCAGCTATTATTACCTCATTTTACAAACAACTTAGGTGTAGAAAGGCTAAGGAACCTGACTAAGGTTACATAGTTAGGGCTCTTAACCACTGTGCTAACTGTGCTTATCCCATCAACAGATGAATGGATAAACACACAGACATACAGACATACACACACATACACAGAGGAATATTATTCAGCCATGAGAAAGGAAATCCTGCCATTGCCTAAGGAACAACTTGGAGTAGCCTCTGTAGAAGATCTGCACTTGCTTTTAAATCATAAAACAGAATGAAACAGACCTGTGGGGTATGACGTATCTATCAGAGGTCCACTTTCTTTACAACATTATAATCCACTCAAATACATTATTAAAGACTATTTATAAGGGTTAATATTTGCCCCCTTCCTAGGGAGGGGCTATGCTGGAAATTTCAAATACTGAGCCACTGTGAAAACTTAATTTCTAGAAGACTCTGTTATCTCTCTTTTTTTAAATACTAATCCTAGATACTTAGCACATTACCAAATCTGGTAAATTATGCAATGAGAAATAACATTCTAGAAATAGGTGAAAAGGTTTTCTCAAAGTTTTTATTAATGACTTCATTGTTCTTCCTATTACTAAAAATATTTTTCCTCAGAAACAATTTATTTGCTTTAAAATAGTGTTTGGATGTTTTTTGGTACAAGCAGTTCCATTTCTTGGTCTCCAAACAGTTTGGACTATTTTTTCTTTTAACTGGAGATTTTTACATTTGATGGATTGATATACCTGGTTATAAGACAACCTTACTTGTGTTTCATATTCATATTTGCTCTTTGTGCCATTGTTTAAGTTTTTTTCTGAAATAAGATCACACATCTCTTGAGAGATAGGATTCATTGCCCTTTTTGTATCTTTAGCACCTAAGACAATGCTATGTTTGCCATAAAAAGATAATATATAGTTTTATCATTTTAAGCAGTATGCATTCTCCATGTTGCCCTCATTTTTGAAAGCATAATGAACACTTTTGAGAAAAAATATGTCAAAATAAATGTTCACTCTATGCTCATAGTTTCATGAAACAGCAAGAAATATCAAAAGGGCATGGTATGGCCTTCCCTGGTGGGACAGTGGTTAAGAATCCTCCTGCCGGGCTTCCCTGGTGGCGCAGTGGTTGGGAGTCCGCCTGCCGATGCAGGGGACACGGGTTCGTGCCCCGGTCCGGGAAGATCCCACATGCCGCGGAGCGGCTGGGCCCGTGAGCCATGGCCACTGAGCCTGCGCGTCCGGAGCCTGTGCTCCGCAACGGGAAAGGCCACAACAGTGAGAGGCCTGCGTATCGCAAAAAAAAAAACAAAAAAAAAAGAATCCTCCTGCCAATGCAGGCGAAACGGGTTTGAGCCCGGGTTCAAACCCTGGTCCGGGAAGATCCACATGTTGTGGAGCAACTAAGCCCATGCACCACAACTACTTAGCCTGCGCTCTAGAGCCCGCAAGCCACAACTACTGAGCCCACATGCCACAACTACTGAAGCCCACGCGCCTAGAGCCTGTGCTCCACAGCAAGAGAAGCCACTGCAATGAGAAGCCCACGCACCGCAATGAAGAGTAGCCCCCGCTCACCGCAACTAGGCCACAACAGTGAGAGGTCTGCGTACCACAAAAAAAAAAAAATTAATTGGACATGTAAAATTAAATCTTTTATCGTTTTAATTCAATCTCCATAACACTTTCTAAAACATATTATTAATCTGATATTTTCCATTAGTTGGAGTAACAGCTGTACATATTCCAAAACAATTTGGAATGAGCATATGCACATTACACTAAGTCTTTCCCTCCCTATTCTGTTATCTGACCAACTACACACAATAAAAGAAAAACATCATCCTTCAGCAACAAATGCAAGGATTGTCAGCTCATAGCATTCACAGATGTAGAAGCCACGAGGAAGTAGAAAGTGCAGAATCAAGCCAGCAGAGAGGATTTATCTGTACTGGTATTTTTTCCCCCTTATTTCTAGAAGAATTTCTTTTTAGGAAAACAAAGTCAGAGAACTCATATGGTTAATACTATGAAATAAATATTTACCTAAGGCTTTTTGGTAAGAAATATCAGGAATGTGAGTACTTTTTACAACAATGTATAAATAAGTATCCAACATTGTTGAGTATATCACTTAAACATATAGCTAATTTTTTCACATTTTCCTGTAAATATACACATTTTCATAATAAAAGGTTTAAAAAATATTAATCTATATCAGGGTTTCTCAGATATATATATATATATATATACACACACATATATATTTTTTGGCTCAGATATATCTTGGTTGCTGTGCACTGTAGGATGTTTAGCAGCATCTTGGCCTCTACCCCCTAGATGCTCTCTACTGTGATGACCAAAAATGTCTCAAGAAATAGGTAATGGAGATTAAGCGGTACAAACTTCCAGGTGCAAAATAAATGAGTCACAGGTATGAAATGTACAGTGTGGGGAATATAGTCAATAAATATGTAACATCTTTGTATGGTGACAGCTGGTAACTAGACTTATCATGGTGATCATTTTGTAATGTATAGAAATACCGAATCACTATGTCGTGCAACTAACTAACTAGGAACTAACCCAGTGTTTTAGGCCAATTATATTTCAAAAACAAACACACTCATGGAAAAAGAGATCAGATTTGTGGTTACTAGAGGCAGGTGATAGGGGGAGGGGAAACTGGATGAAGGCAGTCAAAAGGTACAAACCTCCAGGTGTAAGATAAATAACTACTAGTGATGTACAATATGATAAATATAATTAACACTGCCATATGTTATATATGAAAGTTAAGAGAGTAAATCCTAAGAGTTCTCATTACAAGAAAAAAAAATGTTTTTCTATTTCTTTAATTTTGTATCTATATGAGTTGATGGAAGTTCACTAAATTTATTGTGATAATCATTTCATGTTGTATATAGGTCAAATCATTATGCCCCACAACTTAAACTTACACAGTGCCATATGTCAATTACATTTCAATAAAACTGGAAAAAATGTCTCCAAACATTGCCAAATGATTGGCACGGGGGTGGGCACAAGGCATGACGCAAATTATTCCCATTTGAATACCACAGGTCTATATGCAGGGGTTATATTTGGATGTAATTTTTATGAAAAATGCATTTTTTATTTATTTACTTTTGCTTTTCATTAAAACTTAGATAACTTACTTCTAAATTGTCACTTTAAAAAAAACATAAAACATCTAAAACATTACAACGTTATGTGTCAACTATATGTCAATTAAAAAATAATAAAACCAAACAGAAACATTCCAAGTTAAACAAAGCTTATTTTCCTTTTTTTTCTTTCTTTCTTTTACCTTTAAGTGTATTTCCCAATGGCTGATATGCCTCAGACTCATATTCTGAGATGGAAACAGTGGTCTCTAAGAACAGCATGGCATTGTTCTCCTTGGTGGATTCCATGAAGTCTGCAGTATTTTGGACCAGGTTTTCCACAGAGACTTTCATACCTTCCACTGGACTTGTGGGAGTAAAGGAACTTTGATCGGTGAAGGCAGATGACCTCTCATCCCCATGTGCTATTAGCAGGGCTGTTCCCCTGTGTGCTTCCCCTTCAGGCAGCCTCAGAGCCACATCTGCAGCCTCTGTCAAAGTTTCGCCCCCTTTCATGCCTTCCATACCATTACTGGTTGCTTGGGTTGTCTGAGATGTTTCCTTTCTCACCTGAGTCTCTGTATTGTCTCCAAGCTTTGGGGTCTTTATCTGGCTTACACTCTCTAATTTGGTGTCATCCCACTCAACACTTACGACGGAGACAGCTGGAACAGCTATGGTGACACTCACTGTGACTTCTGGGGCTCCCAGCAGGCTGTCAGTTTCTGGCTCAACACTCAGGGTGGACTCGGAGGTTGCGAGCCAGTGCTTGGTGGCAGTAGCCTGGGTATTATCAGCTGTCATCTGGGAAGGCTCAGCGCCTGCTGTGGGCTCAGCACCAGGAAAAGAAGTTGTCTTATGCTCTGGGTCTGCATCAAATTTCTCAGTCCTTGGACGGGTGGTTAGCATCTCTTTAGCATTCACATAGGATAAAGGTGAATGTCCCAGACTAACTCCTGCCTGATTTTCAGTTGCAAACAATTGATCATCCACATAGTGCAGAAAACCTTGTGTTGCTTCGGTGGTCCCTTCCACAATGGGCTGAATGATGGTACTACGGGAGGATTCCTCCTTCTCATCAATATTCAGAGAAGCAGTAGGAGTGATAGGGTTGGTTAACATGGCCTTGGAAAGTCGGCTTTCGGGAGACATTCTCTCTGGCTGGCTGGAACCAAACACTTCTTCCCCTGCTGAGATCACTGGCTCAGTAGCAGTGTAAACACCAGGGCTATCAGGCTGCGTGAGCCCAGCTCCTATAGAAGGGGTTTCTTTGTTACTAGGGAATACTTTACTTAATGACATTGTTGATGGTCCTGCTAACACTATCATTGGTTCTTCAGAGACCAGAGTGTACTTTGAAGTAATGGAGTTATTTTCTAGGTCATCTGTGTTCAGCCTCTCAGACTGCCCTTTTTCTTCATGAACAGGTGCTATCTCCCTTCTTTCCACATTGGGGAAGGCCAGACATTGTGTGGCAAAGCTGAGAAGTAGAAGGCTACAGAAAGCCAGACAAATGTGCAGTACAAATGGTCTGCTCATAGTGGAAGAGAAACGTGCACATAAACTGGTAGAGTTGACAATTCCAGTAATTGAGTCCTGCAGAAAAATAAAGCATATCAAACTGTCATATAAATATGTTGTAAATAAGCCCCTTTAAATTAAACTATAAGTAAAATAATCTCCTTGACTCCCAGCTCAGAGACAGTACATAGGAGGGAATGTTCTATTTCTTTGTACCTTTGAGACGCGGATAACCCAGTTCATTTTTCCCTGCTGAATTCTCAGCTGACTTAACTTGAAGTTCTCTAGCAAAGGGTACACGTAGTTACTAAGTTCATTGTTTTTTAAATACCTACTTGAAATAAACTACCCTGGAAGTCACATTTGTAATATTCTCCCCAATTCTTCTATTAATCATGGAGTCAAATGACTACAGAAATAGCAACACATCCAGGAAATAAAAAGTAATTTTAACATTTATTTACATCACTTTCACAGAACCTTTTAAGTATGTTTTAAAACTTATTAAATATCATCATAAAATACTGAATACCAGTTTCATTCAAGAGTTTTTAAAGTATATAAATGACTTTCAATTAAAATTTATCTTTAAAATACTTAAATTGTTTTCTCTGCAACAACTATAAAAATTATAGGTAAAACCTTCATGTCTCAAAAAAAAAGATTAGAAAAGGTAAACTAGTTAAACAATGTAAACAAGTGTGTTTTTGAAAAAAACTTTTTTAAGAGAACCAAAACACTTTTAAATTAGCAGTCTTTACTGAACACACATTATTGTAAGATTAAGATTTATTGTATTTTTTTACAAACTGCTCACACTCTCATGACAACTAAAATTATACCAAAACTGCTAATTTCCCCCCAAACTTAAGGGTTTTAGGTCTTATCTATCCCATCATCAGAAAGTTCTTAGATACTGTGGGTTTTCTAGAAAATTAAACCTAGGAATGAAAATTCTAAATCTAACTATAAAGACCTTATCTTTATAAAAGTTATACTTTTCCTTTCTTCCACATCTGATCATTAAACTATCTGGGTTAAGCATGTGATGTGCACACATCAAGTATAAAAATTGACATTTTCAGGCTTCCCTGGTGGCGCAGTGGTTGAGAGTCCGCCTGCCGATGCAGGGGACACAGGTTCGTGCCCTGGTCTGGGAAGATCCCACATGCCGCGGAGCGGCTGGGTTCGTGAGCCATGGCCGCTGATTCTGTGCATCCGGAGCCTGTGCTCCGCAACGGGAGAGACCACAACAGTGAGAGGCCCGCATGCCGCAAAAAAAAAAAAAAAAAAAAAATTTACATTTTCATAGGGTCTTCTTCCCCTTAAGGAGTCTGAAGCTTCCACATGTTACCCCATTCAGTCTTACAGGTCCTTTTGAGATAGAGAAAAGGTCACGTGCTCAGGGCATAATCTAGACAGCTGAAGAGAAAAAGAAGGTTGAATTTTTCTACATGAGGAAAGAGGAATCCATGAATTCGGAGCTGAGGCATCTTGCTCAACTACCAGCGTCACATGACTGAATTATCTTGGAAGCAGCTCCTCCAGCCCCAGTCAGGCCTTCAGATGACTGCAGCCCCAGCTGCTATCTTGACTGCAACTTCTTGAGAGACCTTGAGTCAGAACAACCCAGCTAAGCTACTCCCAAACTCCTAACACACAGACATGGGATGAAATAATAAATATTTATTGCCACCAAGTCGGGGGTAATTTTTTACAAAGAAATCTTGAATCCACAATTCTTTGGGAGAATACAGGAATGGGAAGATGTCATGAGATGCCATGTGCAGAAAAGGAACAGCATATCAGGGATCATAAATTTAGAAGCAGAAGAAAACTGAAGCCAGAGATGACTAGGAGAAATGTAAGCCACCCCACCCAAGAATCCTCAGAGATGGTGAAAGGGATGCTACATATCCTCATATGTAGGATGAGAGGTTGAAGCAATTGTATTTAAATATTAAATTACATACAGGTAGCTAGCATTATTTTAAAAGGAGAGAATATGAGAAAGATATCTGAAAAAGAGGGAATAGCATGTGAACATTCTGGACATTAGTTATCCCCATACTTTGGATGAGCCATAAAGCATCCCAGTTCATAGCCAGGTAACAGAATTAGTAGCAGTATTTGGCCTGCTGCCTCTATTTTCCTTCCTTAAAACAAAAACATATGATAGCTGTAAAGCAAGAGTGCTCACAGTTGATGAAATTACACCTTTGATTTCTGAAAATACAAGCTGAACTATAAACTACATAGTCAAAGATACATAAAAGCTAGAGAACTCTCTGGTTCATTTCTGATCTGTTCAGAGATCTGCCCTTTCCTATACAGATATTTCTCCCATTCAGTGAAATCTTACTAAACACCCCAGGAGATGGAGAGTGTGGCCTAAAAGTTGGGTCTCCATGACCCCATCCTTCTGGATTAAAAACCTGAAAAAGACAAGCCATCATGAGTGGCAGTAGAGTTTAGAGGGGCATAGACAGGCATGAGAAAAATGAATCCTAGCTTTTTTTTTTTTTTTTTTTTGCAGTACGCGGGCCTCTCACTGCTGTGGCCTCTGCCATTGCGGAGCACAGGCTCCGGACGCACAGGCTCAGCGGCCATGGTTCACAGGCCCAGCCGCTCCGCGGGATGTGGGATATTCCCGGGCCGGGGCATGAACCGTGTCCCCTACATCGGCAGGCGGACTCTCAACCACTGCGCCACCAGCGAAGCCCAATTCTAGCTTTATTGTTGTTAAAACATGCTATGTGATACTAGACAAATAGCCGCAGTTTCTCCTTTGACAGAATGAGGAGTTAAACAAAATAATCTTTGAACTCCTTTCTATCTCCATGATTCCATTTTCATATTTTATCTATAGAACACAAAATAAAAACACAAATGCTTTCATTTTCCCACAACTTTGCCATCAAGTAGGCAAGGCACCCAAATGATTGCACAAATGCTTCACATTTTATTTATATGTTCTGGAGTCATGTGAACTGAGAGGAGAATTTTATGAACAAGTCAGATTTGGAGGGTAGTGGGGACAAACAATAAAGATGTAATACAACCTCTACTGCCTTTCCAAAACAGATTTTTCCTTCAAGGTTTCATTTTCATCTACACCTTGAGCTTTAGAATTTTGGGGTGAAGGAATTCTGCCATTGTTCTAAAAGACTTTCCTTCTGGGCTTCCCTGGTGGCGCAGTGGTTGAGAGTCCACCTGCCGATGCAGGGGTCACAGGTTCGTGCCCCGGTCCGGGAGGATCCCACATGCCGCGGAGCGGCTGGGCCTGTGAGCCATGGCCGCTGAGCCTGCGCGTCCGGAGCCTGTGCTCCGCAACCGGAAAGGCCACAACAGTGAGAGGCCCGCGCACCGCAAAAAAAAAAAAAAAGACTTTGCTTCTGTAATGAAGTGTCAGCCACCTGCTTTCTAAATCCAATTACCACAGAAGAAGTGGGGTGAATTGCAAGCCTATATTCTATGTCTGCATATTGCAGCCATATGCTCCTTCTCCCCACTATTCAAAGCGACGCCTGAACTTTAAAAGAAGCAGAAAAGACAGCCTGTAGGAACGGCAGCAGGGAACACGTCTGCAATTCAGATGAATTGGTAGATGACCTTCAAGTTCCAGGTCTTTCTCTGTCTCTCCAAGCACAGAGCAGGTTCACATAGCCACTCCCATGAGTTTGGTGTCCTTCGCTGGGAGTTGCATGATGTTAGAGAATAAATAAGGAAAGACTGACCCTTGTCAATTCAATGACAATATTTCAACCTAAACAACCATCTGCAATCACTTTTTTTTTTTTTTTTTTTTTTTTTTTGCGGTACGTGTGCCTCTCACTGATGTGGCCTCTCCCGTTGCGGAGCACAGGCTCCGGACGCGCAGGCCCAGCGGCCATGGCTCACGGACCCAGCCGCTCCGCGGCATGTGGGATCCTCCCGGACCGGGGCACGAACCCACGTCCCCTGCACCGGCAGGCAGACTCTCAACCACTGCGCCACCAGGGAAGCCCTGCAATCACATTTTGAAGGCTCTAGGCCTTTTCTTTTTTCCTCAACATTGTCTCCTGTTCCTGGAAAATTGCCTGGCACAGAGGAAATGTTTAGTAAATACTGGCTGATGTCTATAGCCCTGCCTTGCTGGAGGAGGTGGAGGGAGGGGAGATTTCATTGCTTATTAGAAATTGGGTCTTAATTATCTTAAATTAACTCAAATATCAGAATATTTAACAAACAAAACATGTCTCTAACTTCTTTACACTGTGACTTTCGAGGCTCCTTTCTCTTCACTATATCCGTCAGTGCAAATTAATTCAGATAAATGAACTCTCACCCAGTTGCTGATAGTGGACATTAGCTTCTAAGAGCTTAAAAAGCATCTCTTTCTGAGCAAGTCATAGCACTATGTCATTCGCTATCAAGGTATCCTAATGGCTTGGCAGTCCTCTGAACAATTTACTGCATTTCTGCCACCAGTGAGCAGATAAGCTGTTCTGTCAAGCCTTATCTTGTCCAATCTTAAATAGATACAGTCCAGAATCTGTTTCTTTGTCAAGTCTAGGCATATTCAAGTTTCAAAGACAAATGAAAGGCAACATAAAAAAATATCACCTTAGCCGTCTTGTTAGACTTAATAATCAGGTTTTTTCAAACACTTGGTCAATATTTTTCCAACTAAAATGTATGCTGCCATTGTTCAGTGTGTTACCAAAATGCAGACACAAAAGGGAAACAGTGTGTTCAATCATTCTCTTCAGTGACAAAGCTGCTTTTTTCAAAGCAAGTTGAGTTTCATGTATAATATATAAGGAACATGAGCATTGCCCTAAGGGTACTCAAGACACAGGAGGCCTGTAGAGTATGCCAAAAAACTAGTGACAATCTGCCTGATATTCTCCTTTTGGGGGGATAAACACAAATACCTTAAACAGCTGATGTGGAGTTTGGGGAAGAAAGCTGCCTTAGATTTTCTTTGTCTACTGGATGGTACTTGGATGCCACCTCAAACACAGCATCTTCATCTAAACTGCGGTGTCATCTTGAACTCTTCTCTCCTATATATTCCAGATTCACAACCTCTGTGGATCCTTCCCTCATAATGTCTCTTGGAATTGTCCCTTCTTGGGGACACTGGATTGTCATTATTTTAACTGCCTCTGATGATCCTGATCAGACTCTCTCCTCTCCAATCCATTTTACACAGTCCAGATGGTTTACTCTTAAGAAAAAAGATGACAATAATAAATCAAAAATGGCTACCATTCCGGGGATGCCAAGTGTTTAACTGTCTTATGTAAATTATGTTATTTAATCCTTTACAACAACCTAATGAGATAGGTACTACCATTACCCTTTCCTTTTTTTTTTTTTTTCTTTTTTTTTTGGTGAGAAAACTACCATCTCACAGAGGTTAATTCACTTGCCTGGGTGATCATGTCTGTCAGATATCAAGTTTCCTGCCTTTGCCACTGCAACCCTCTGCCTTCCCAAAACACATCATTTAATGACCCCAAACATACAATTGCCAAACTCCACACCTATTATGCAACCCCACACCACCAGTGCCCAGTACAAACACCATCGCTAGTTGCGTATATTGCCCTCTTATGTGCCGTACTCATTTCACCTTCCCAAATTTTGCTCATGCCATTGCACTAGCCCAAATGCTCCCTCCTTCTTCCTTACCCCAGGTATCCAAACCCTGGTCCCATAGGTCACGTCCTGTTTACTAATTGCTGTCACAAAACTGCCTGGCCCGTTCTCTTCCCACCCTTCTCCTAGCTTCTCCAGCACAAATCGTCATGTCTGTAAGACTTATCACCTCAAATAAAATTATGTTCTTTGCATGCAAACACTAGTCTTTCAGCTTCCTTTGCCATATAATTGCTAATAATGGTAGACACATAGGAGAGGTGTTCGATAAATATTCAGTGGCGTAAAGTGAATATAAATAACCATTTAAAAATGTGAAAAAAAAATGGGCTTCCCTGGTGGCGCAGTGGTTGGGAGTCCGCCAGCCGATGCAGGAGACACGGGTTCCTGACCCGGTCTTGGAAGATCCCACATGCCGCGGCGCGGCTTCGCCCATGAGCCATGACCGCTGGGCCTGCGCGTCCAGAGCCTGTGCTCCGCAACAGGAGAGGCCACAATGGTGAGAGGCCCGTGTACCGCAAAAAAACAAAAAAAACGCGAAAAAGAATGTTCAGAATCTCTATTTTATACTGTACGATGTTCAATGACATTTCACAGTCTATCCATGTCTAACTGTACGTTTTGTTCATCACCTAGTCAATTTTGGCTACTTATCCAGTGTGTGATTTTAATAATAGTAATAATTTCTGTATTCTCATTTCTGCTATATTTTAGGTTTTCAGAGTGTATTTCATTTAAAAAAAAGAGAGAGAGAGAGAGAGGTCACCAGGAACAAGGGACAAGTTTCAGAGCTTCAGGTTAACTTGCTTCCCAATTCCCCTTCACCTTTCAAAATCCAATTCGTAATTCTTTGATTGATAATGGGAAAAGAAAGCTCTTTGCCTTCTTCGTTTGTGTCTTAATAACCTTTCCGTTTTGTGTTTTTCCTGATCCTCAATGATAATTTCGTCACTGTCTTACCTTTTCTGTTTTTAATCCTTAAGGCTCTCATTGCCAAGCCTAACTCATTTGCCTGAAGCAGAGCTTAGCAAGACTCTGACCCTATTAACCCAACTGTGGCACACAGCATTAAGGTACCCCATTTGTGATTCACTACTATTCACTGCTGTTGACTACTGCTACTTGGCCTGATATATTGGCTTTAAGATGATCTGACCCCAGTCATCCTTCACTATAAATTAAGTGGCTGGAATGACAGATGATCCTCTCAGTAGCATGTTCAACCACAGTGGAAGGAGGGAGAATAGAGTAACCACAAAGAAAAATCATAGTCCCACAGGAGAAAAGTGGCATCGTGCTGACAGGGAAGAGGATAAGTAGGCTGGGGTCAAGACGATTACTCTGGCAACTGCCAGCAAAGTGCTTTGCCATTCCTGCAGACCACAACTAAATTCTACGTATCAAGCCCACAAGCTTTATCCTCTACAATTTAGTGATGGAGACAAATGAAGATATCTGTGTTTATCACTCCCAGTCGATAATCCTATCCCTGGTGAAAGAAGCTGGACTTAAAGCTGGCTTCGAGTTCCAACTCTACTTTGGGCAAATCACTGAAACTCAGTTTCTTCTTTGCAAAATGGAGATAATAGTGCTCATTCTGTTCTCTTCAAAGGTGAAAGACCAACAAAAGTGATAATAGACATAAAAATGGTTTGAAGAAAAAATGTTTTAAGTATCATACAATTTAAGACATATTATTGTGGTATTGCCATTCATTCCCCTCAAAATACAGAAATATGAGCAGTCTGAAACATCCATAACATCCTTTTTCTCCTAAGCTATTTCCATGGAGCTTCCTCTTTCCGCTTTTCATGTTGACCAGATGACCTGGGAATTGTCTGTTTGCAGAATTCCATCCTAATCCATCTTGGTCAACAAGCTCCTATCCATCCGTCATCCAGTTCTTTTCAATGACCCAATGGGACACTTCATTTCTGTTCTCTGTAGTTCACAAACCTCATTTGCTTGACAAAATCTCTAAATACTAGCTGGCATTTAAGGAGAAAGTAATCCCCAGGTAGACATTTCACGGAATAAGCATAATCTCTAACATTTCAAGCTGAAACTTGATTCAGATACGTTTCTTATAATCACCAAGTAAACACAATATGAAAAAACAGGACTGACTACACATCTTAATTAGAGAGTGAGCTTTCATTCTACAGAGATTAAACGCAGGTTCTCTCTGAATAGCCAGCTTCCCTATGTGAGAATAAACAAATTCAATGAACAAAAATACAATTCGTTACACAAGTTTTCAGGCAAACACCTGCTGAATAAAAAGTGAAATACACCTTTAGTTGACGAGTAGAGATTTTCCATAGCAGGTAAGCCCATCGTCCGCATTTTGATCCTATACTTATATTTATCATCAAACCATTTCCATAAACCCAAATTATGATATTGAAAGGTCTAGCAGGAAACGCTGAATATAATGTTAAGAAGCCTCCCATGAAAACAAAGACATCCACATCTCCCTAATTGGCTCTGTTGCTGTAGCTACCTTAGACTTGCTGAGTCTTGGGAGTTTTGTGAATAAATACAACCAATATCAAGTCTGCTGCATAAGTGCTTAGTTCATCATATGACAAATATAACAACTCTACCTTATTCATAAGAGTAAGTCAGACTACCCTTAAATCTACTGTGTGTGAATGTTCTGATACTGTGAAATCTCACCCAGTTTTGAGTTTCTTTCAGTAGATGCTACAGTGGGATTCTGCCCGCAAGTGAGCAGAAAGTGGGTCAGTGACTGACTCTGTAGGTGTTTAAACAAGACTCCTTGGAGCCCAACAGCATCCCTTGTGATGAAGGAAATTCACAAAAAGGAGGGGAGACATGCAAATTATGGCCACACACTTTGCTCCCTAAGGAAAAAAAAATCCTTCAGAGTTCTAGGGATGGTTTTGGGAGCCACTCCCTCTTCCCCTTAAGTTTCAAACTAAAACTTCCATAGAAAGAAAGCAGACTCTTCAAAGCAGCCTCTCTCCTCTCCTCCACAGCAGCTCTACACTGAAATGAGGTGCCAAGAGCCTGGCAGATCCTCGGCATCAGCTTGGGAAGGCAAAGATTTCTTATCTTTGAGAACTCCAAACTCTTGAAGGCTCTATATTTTGTGCGCCCGGCCGATTTTTCACCAGCCAGGCTCTGCATGTTGGGAATGTACACAGGTCGGGTTCTGTCAGTGACCGGGACGCACATGCGACATCTGGGCACCTCCAGGTATCACCTTGCAACCATTCTGGAGTCTAACCCGCAGGCCCTCTTTCCAATTAAGTGACCGTTCCAAGGAGCATGCTCCTGCCGTGTCGTGGGGGACCGGTCAGGGTCTGAGCAAGGAGGTTCCGTGACATCCTTGCGCTAAACACTCAACTGTTTGTTTTCTGCAAAGTAACACAACACATTCCGGTGGCCACCACAGCCCCCATTAGCTCCTCGGCTGCTCGCACTGACTGGCATCGGGGTCATTGCAATCGATGCTTTAAAAGGAGCAAATCTTAGTCTGCGGGAACTTCTCTACCACCGCTGTGAGACTGAGAGGGGAGGGAGAGAAGAAAGAAAAGCCCACACAAAAGCAGCCAGCCCTGCAAGCTCCGCCAGCACAAAAGGCCCGCTCGCTGGTGTGGAGCCGTGAGGCTGGGCTGGAGCGAGGAGACAGGCCAGTCCTCCAAGGCCTGCACGCCTCGCCCCACGCTCCCGGAGCTGCCCCCGCGCCCCCCGCGCCGGGGCACCGCGCTCTGGCGGGGGCGCAGGGCGCACACCTGGCGCGCCCCGGGCTGCCGCGCTCCCCGGGCTGCCGCGCTCCCCGGGCTGCCGCGCTCCCCGGGCTGCACAGCTACCGGGGCGGCCCCGAGCCGCCAGGGGCTCCGGCTCCGTCTCTGCCCGGGCGCACGGTCTGCAGCCGCGGTCGCCCGAGTGGCAGAAGCCTGGCCCGTCCTCACCTGTGCGCCTTCAGCCGCGCAGCGCGCAGAGGAGAGCTCTGGTGCCCGCGCTCGGCATCCCCGCGGCGGCCCCTGCAGCGGTGGCGACTCCCTCCGCTGTCTGGGACGCCAGGAGGAGGGCGCTTCGCTTTGTTGCTTATTCATGAGGCCGCGACTGAGGCTGGGGATTGGGCGGCGGGAAGATGTGCCCGCCCCGGCTCGGCGAGCACGGACAAGAGGGCCGTCGCCCCGCGCCCCTCAGCGCCCACTTCCCTGCCTCCTCTCCCGCGATGGGGATGAGGCGTGGGGCCGCGCGGGTCTTACCAGCGTCCGGGCTCCTGCGACCCCTTCGAAGCCTCCCTGCCCTCCTGCCCCGCTTCGAAACCTGGGCTTCTGCGGCAGCTCTGCCTTAGTGCCTACAGAGAAGAGACCAGGGCACCGTTTTCTCTAGAAGAGCCCTAATTTCTCTGGTCCGTGACTGGGGCGAGGGGCGTAAGTTGGAGGCCGCTGGTTGTTCCTTGTGAAAACTGTACGGCTTAGCCCTCAGCCGTGCCCCTAAGTAGGACCCACTAAAGTAGCCCTACACCAAGTGTTCCCTTCTCAATCAGAGAAGTCGAAAATAAGGAGTAATAAGAAGGACTGTTTCTTGAGCCCTTACTCCTGCCGGGCACAATGCTAGGTGCTTCACTCATTACCTGCTTTTAATCTACTCAACAACCCTCAAATATAGATATTGGTAATCCGCTCAACTTAACAAAGCAGGAAGTTGAGGTTGAAGGCTGTGCAAGTTGCCCAAGGTTTTATGGCTAAGGTGGCCACCAGGAATTCATGACCTTCGTTCTTGAGTTTCTCAAGGACTCAGTTTCCTTTATCTGATCCTCCTAATTTTGGATAGAATCTAAAGACCCATTCTAGAAGAACCCCACAGCACTTTACATTTGCAATGCACTTTCCACATACATCATCTCTTGTACTTATTAACTCCCTTCTTTATAATAGCTTAGTCTGCTTTGTAGCTATTTGTAAACATCTTGAAGTCAGAGCAAGGTCTTGTTCACCTTCGACCTCCACATCTAACACAATGCACAACTATGCACTATCTTTCCTACTCCACCTCTCTTTAAAATATATTATGTTTGTATTTCCAGAAAGCTAGTCAAATAGGTGTCAAATGCATGTGATTGGACTGAATCTGTAAGATCTGTTTTTGATGTGTATTCAGTGTAATACAATATAATACACTGTACTGTGACCAGGCCTTCTACATGGATTCAAGACCCACCAGATGGATAAGCCACACATCCAGCTGAACCAAGATGTGTTTCAACATTTTATTTTCTGCTTCTGCTGTTTCTGTGCCCCCCTCCCTGGGGGCTAGGAGGCCAGCTTGTGGTTCAGTGCAGAGCCTGGGGTCCCTCAGCCCCGCTGGCTCTTCCCTTTGCATAGTGTGCTGCAGAGCCTCCTCCACCCTCCTTACCTCCACCGACCACACTCCAGCTGGGCCAGGGCTGGAGGGGCCTTGTGATGAGTCCCAGGAGTTGCCTTCATGCCTGGGAATGCAGGGACGTGGACCCGGGGGTCAGAAGTCTGAAGCTTCCCATCTACTTCTTTAAGGCCACTGCAAGTGAAAGATGTAACATGTAATAACGTTTGGACTTCCCTGGGGGCGCAGTGGTTGAGAGTCCGCCTGCCCCTGCAGGGGATGCGGGTTCGTGCCCCGGACCGGGAAGATCCCACATGCCGCGAAACAGCTAGGCCCATGAGCCATGGCCGCTGAGCCTGCGCGTCCGGAGCCTGTGCTCCGCAACGGGAGAGGCCGCAACAGTGAGAGGCCCGCGTACCGCAAAAAAAAAAAAAAAAAAAAAAGTAATAATGTTTTCTGGCCGTGAGACATGACTTTTGTTAAACAACAAGGAGGTGTATGTGGGTGTGGGTTCACGTTGAAAGATAGTAAATATTCTATATAATGAATATAGCAATATATACATCCAGGATTTGGGCTTTTGGTTATTGATTGCCTGGTGGATTGTTTAAGAAAAATGGGCTAGCAGCTGTTGGATTTTCACTCAGAAGCATGTTCATTTATGTAGATGCCACTTTAAGCTTGATCAGAATTAAATGTGAGATTTCTTATATGAAAAAAACATTTTATTTTCATGTCAGTTTTTTGAAATTCAGACCGTATCTCATAAAAATAATGTTATATAGTGTGGTGAGATTCCCAGCTAGACTGCAAAATTGATTCTATTTGACCCAAATGCAGTTAAATAATAGTACTAATAAAAAAACAACAAAATCAATCAGGTGGACCAAAGGACCAAGC
The DNA here is from genome assembly GCF_949774975.1 of Lagenorhynchus albirostris. Classification (NCBI taxonomy): domain Eukaryota; kingdom Metazoa; phylum Chordata; class Mammalia; order Artiodactyla; family Delphinidae; genus Lagenorhynchus; species Lagenorhynchus albirostris. The sequence continues at coordinate 42,960,947 of NC_083095.1, read as the reverse complement.
AGAATAGGAGAAGCCAGCAGGAGAAAGGGATTACAGCTCTCCATGCATCTAGAGCCAGCCCTACACACAAACTTGAAATATTCAGTTTCTTTGACATCTTCCTGGCTCTCATTCTGCATCTCTCTCAAACATCCTAATGTTTTTCTTAGAGACCGTAATACTCTTAAGTCCCAACTATAGAACTCCACTTCCCAGACTGCCTTATTCTCAAAGTTTTCCATTCTCCCAAATTACCTTTCTCCCATAGTAGAATTCCTATTTCTCTTTTCCTTGATACAAATTATTTCAGCTTGCAGTTAAAATGATCTTATTGGAACTCATTCATATTAGTCCTTTATCCTTCCCCCAATGGTTTGTATTGCTTTAAACAACTCTGATTAATGCAATTTATCTCAACAGCTGCTGTTGGTACGTGGCAGTGATAATAAGATCCATTCTCCCACCCCAGCATATACACAAATTATAAATCAGGAAAAGTCACACTCTAATCAGTAAATCCACGCAGTATGAATGTTATTAGCCTTTTATGGGTAAAGCAAGAAATCGTATGTGTACATTAAGAGAATTTGGGAACACCCAAAATTCCAAACAATGTAACAAGGAAGGAAGCTCAGGAAGGCAGTTTTGGTGTTGCCAGATTTAGTAAATTAAAATAGAGAATTTCCATTCAGTATTTGGGACATTCTTATGCTAAAAATTATCATCTGAAATTTGAATTTGACTGTATTTTATCTGGTAACCTTTGCAGTATTGGGTCATTACCTGGTCCTGGTTGGTAAAAACCTTTTTGTCTGAAAGGTTTTGGTCACATGAAGAACTGGATAACCAGCCAAAGAGCCAGGAGTGGACAATATCCCTGCAAATACCACCCAGAAGAGAGAGTCTTGGTAATGAGGACCTGAGCATTGTGGTGTCCTTGGTAAGGCTATCACTAAATTGGGTAGAAATGCTCTACAGTATATCAACTAATTTTCTTTACCAAGTACCAAGTAATCTACCTGACAGCTTGATTCCACATGTGTGTTGCTTATAAGGCACTGCTGAAATGAATGTATGTGAGCTGGATTGTGTGTGTCTGTTTGCAACCAAGGTAACATCACCAAGGTAAGTACCACTTAAGGGCTCACATTAAGGGCTCTTGAAAACCAGCTGGCAAGACTTCCCCAGACTCTGCACCGCTGTTTCCTGAGGATGTTTTTTCGTTTGTATGTTTTAGTTTGTTTTGTTTTGTTTTCGTTTGAAATTACACCAGTGACAAGCATGTGAGGCAATAGAACAAAATGAATTGAAAGAGGCACACGAGAAAAAATTCTTCTTGGAAGGCTGAGTTTCCCTGGAATCTCCTCAAAAACATTTCCCTCAACTTTCTGAAAGTTCCTTTCTTTCAGTGATTTTCCCTCCCTTTATTTTTGAACACTTTAAAACTCCTGCCTTGGGGCTTCCCTGGTGGTGCAGTGGTTGAGAGTCCGCCTGCCGATGCAGGGGACACGGGTTCGTGCCCCGGTCCGGGAAGATCCCACATGCCGCGGAGTGGCTGGGCCCGTGAGCCATGGCCGCTGAGCCTGCGCGTCCGGACCCTGTGCTCCGCAGCGGGAGAGGCCACAACAGTGAGAGGCCCGTGTACCGCAAAAACAAACAAACAAACAAAAAACTCCTTCTTTGGATTTTGTTGTTCTTATAAGCTCCCAAGGCATCCAACAAAGAGGTCCAGCGATGGAAGAAGGACAGGAGCTGCTAGAGTAGTGGTCATTTGCATATTGGATATTTTGGTTCTCACTGCAGAAGACCGTCTTATCTTCCTGGCCTTCCTAAAAGTTTATGAACACGAGCTATGCAGCATCTCCCAATATTCTCTGCCCAGGTGCTCCCTGACTCTAATTCTCTATTGAGGACTTTCTGTTTGCTTTTAATTTTTTAAGTTGAAATTCCTAGAAGTAGACTTCAGAATCAAAGAGTATTGCTAAGTATACTCTACTCACTCTGGGTATTCAATAAATATTTGATGGTTGTGGTGATGATGATGTAGTAAATAATGGTAATAATGTTAGAATAAGCTGTTTAAATTCTGATACATGTTTTCATTGCATTCAAAACCCTCAAACAGGGGACTTCCCTGGTTGCACAGAAGAATCCTCCTGCCAATGCAGGGGACACGGGTTCGAGTCCTGGTCTGGGAAGATCCCACATGCTGCAGAGCAACTAAGCCCGTGTGCCACAACTACTGAGCCTGTGGTCTGGAGCCCGTGAGCCACAACTACTGAAGCCTGCCCGCCTGGAGCCCGTGCTCTGCAACAAGAGAAGCCACCGCAATGAGAAGCCTGCACACGGCTCGTTGCAACTAGAGAAAGCCCGCACGCAGCAACGAAGACCCAACACAGCCAAAAATAAATAAAAATTAATTGATTAATTAATTTAAAAAAACAAAAGACCCTCAAACACTTGACAGACTTATTTCAGTACTAATGAGCTTAGATTTTTACCTTATACTAAATTATGTCTTCAGTATGCCGTTTACTGGGAAGACAAGTAGGTAGAATAAATCCAATAATAAAATGGTTTTCTTTAAGCAAACTTTTGGAACAGCAGAATTTTTTTGAAGTATAGTTGATTTACAATGTTGTGTTAGTTTCTGGTGTACAGCAAAGTGATTCAGTTTTACATATTATATATATTCATATTCTTTTCCATTATGGTTTATTACAAGATAAGGAACATAGTTCCCTGTGCTATACAGTAGGACCTTGTTGTTTATCTATTTTATATATCATAATTTGTATCTGCTAATCCCAGACTCCTAATTTATCCCTCTCCCACCCCCTTTCCCCTTTGGTAACCATAAGTTTGTTTTCTATGTCTGTCAGTCTGTTTCTGGAACAGCAAATTTTTATACACTGTAGTTGCTTTTAACTGTCAACACAAAGTCCACAATATTTACCTACCTTTATTATTTAACTCTTATTATGCAAACACCCGGATGAATCTTCTTGCTTCTCTTCTTTCCCCCAAGAAACCTACTATAATTGTGGAAGCAGAATATTATATGCTTTATAATCCCTTCTTTTTAAAATCTGTTATTTTCTATATTCTCTTATTAAGTGTCAGGTTTCTTTAGGCCTTGAACTTTCTGATTCTGTTTTGACAAGTGGAATTTTGTCTGTTGCCTTGAAAAAGCAAGATAAGAGAGGAAAGAGCTACTGATGCAGGTACAAAAAGAAAATTTCTAACAGTACAGCCATTTAAAAAGAAACTTTTTAGATAAAGTCAAGGCTGAAAACATTTACAAGAAGGAAATCTTGTCTCTCTCTCTTTCTCAGCCATAAATCATGTCCTTGTGAGACTGTCGGTAAAAAAAAAAAAAAATTAAGAGATTTGAACATCAAAGGTCTAATGTCTCCTGTGGAGTATACCCTTTAATCCTAAATGAATTGGTCATCATGAATAACTCTATTCAAAATGGCATCTATGGGCTTCCCTGGTGGCGCAGTGGTTGAGAGTCTGCCTGCCGATGCAGGGGACACTGGTTCGTGCCCCGGGCCAGGAGAATCCCACATGCCGCGGAGCGACTGTGCCTGTGAGCCATGGCTGCTGAGTCTGCGCGTCCGGAGCCTGTGCTCCACAACGAGAGAGGCCGCGGCAGTGAGAAGCCCGCGTACCGCAAAAAAAAAAAAAAAAAAAAAAGGCATCTGTAACTCTAGAAAATATATGAATTGCCTTTTACAATGTCAGACAAAAGAATTTAGCTCCATCTTTGTCTCTCTTTTTTACATGCCTAATGATAAATAAATCGATGACGTCAATAGATTCCTAATATTAAATAATGAGCATGAGATATTTATTATTGACATATGGTGTATATACCTACTGCCTATGTTGCAAAGAAAAATTTACTCCTTTCTGCCTCTACCAAGGACAGAATTAAAGAAAATGGCTTTACCGGGAACTGCAAAGCTCAGGTCCAAGTAACCACTCTTGTCAGAGAAAGTTCTTAGAGATGGGAATAGATTAGTGAAAGACGTTATACATTCCCTTTTGTTCTAGGTTTCTAAAAAAGGACGAATTTTATGCTGGCTGGGTTGGGGGTTTCTGGCGAAACCCCATTAGCTCACTCAACAAGGAAATTATAGGAATAGTTTTAAGTGTGGGAAAACTACCAACTATATTAACTATGGCTAACCACATTGTTGTTTATTATTTGCTTTCCAACAAATGTTGCTTATTTTACATTTTAAAAATATGATTTGGGTATTAATATCACACTCAGGATACATTATATCAATCTGCAGCACACTGACAGCAAAAGCAGAGAACAGGATATGATGAAGGGGGCATCAATACCATTACAATGAAGATGTTCTTGAGACTCATAATCAGAATAATGCCAACAATTTGAACATTTTGAACATTGGTTTACTAAGCTTTAAATATGGCATGGACATCAGTGCAAAAAAAAAAAAGACTCTCCTTCAGTATAGCACTCAACCTCAGGCTAAATTCCTTGTCCTTATACATTTTGGCTAATTCTTCTGGCTAACCTGTCTAAGAAACAGCAGAATTGAGTCTGTGTTTCATAGTCATCAAGCAATAAGCAGCACATCACTTAATGTGGGCTATGCATTTATTTTGGCATTGAGTTTAGCTCCATGGTTAATCAATCAACAAGGTTTTTGTTTTATGAAAAGAATGTGGTTTATGTGACGATATCTAAATCGGACTTAACTTTCCTCATAGATCTTCAGTTTAGCTGAGAGAAAAAGTTTATACACACAACATTATGAATAATACATAATATAAAATTTCCTCATGTGCTTCTAAAAGTGGCACTGATTTTTATCATCTTCTTTCATGATACCACTACAGAGAGGAACTCTGAGAAAGCCTACGCAGAAAGTCCATGTCCTGATACAGTTAGTACATGTGTTATGTAACCATTTCCTCTCTCCCCCTAAAATTGTAAGTTCTCTGAATTAAGACAGTGTGTTTTATATAGTCTCACATGTCCCAAAACACCTAGGCAGTGCCTTACTATTCAAAAAGTATTTGTTGACTATTTAATTACGGCCATAAGCCCATTACCAAAATAAACAGGGTAACGCCCATCATCTTACAACTATGAAGCAAGAACTAAATACTACTAACCAAAAAGGAAGTTTGACCAGCTTCAGAATGAAATATATTAATCTCATAAAAATTGGGAAGATATATTCCATTGTAAGTGGCTTTGAGACTTAGGATTTAATTATTTTTTACATTCTGTGTGGAAGGGTTATTCTGTGCCTGTATATGTCTTGTCTGAAACCAGAGAACTAGGCCAATTGCTACATCAAGTCCCCTTCCTACTACAAGTCTGCAATCCTTTTCATTGGTAAAGTTCACATTCATTTAAAGAGAAGTTGCACATGAAAACAAGATACACCCTGAGAATAAGATTAAAAAGAAGAAAAAAACTGCTTCAAGCTGAATCTAGAACTCACATTCTATCCAGGCCCAAATCCCTTGAAATAGCCAGAGTAGTAGGTTTTGTTTTATTTATTCTTCGTTATGACCTACTATATAAAGGAGACATAAAACATGCATTTTGCAGAATGAGTTCAAAGCAATTCTTCCATAACTGGTGTACAGAAATAGCCAAAGGGAAAAAAATTTTCTTCAGAATCAGAGTGATTGAAAATATGTCGCATACAGAAAAAATTACTTACTTTTGGACTGGTCTAAAGTGTGAGGCATCACCACAAAAGAAGAAATAAATTTGTCCCCAAAAGATTCCTAGTAAAGATAAATGGGATGATCATGTGATGCTCTTTCTTTTCTCTTTTTACTTTTAGGAGCTTTCTATAAGTGGTTTCCAGGCCTAGTGACATGTTTTGTTTTCATTCCATTTCTCTCTTTGTAAAAGGCATTTTAAGGCACTTACCACTGCCAGCTAATGTTCATTTTATGACATTTTTCTCCACAGTCATCTTCCATAGATGAGCATTTTTCACTCAGATCATATTCTGCTTAGTTCATCAAAAATATAAAACTTCTTTTTTTCCCTGTCAGACTTCATTTTTCCTGTAAATTCTATTTCTCTGGTCTTCTTTTATATATCATACCTCTCTGCTTGTTTCCTAGATTCCATGCTGCTGCTTTTGAAATGTATTGTCTTCTCCAGCGTGTATATTGTTCCTTGTTTCAAAGATGCAAGCCTGGGCACTTTGGCCCAATCCTTTTTTATGTCAGCGTCTTGAATCCCAGTTTACTGCTGCGTTTGAAGCTGCCTCGAGGACTAGAACCAAATCCCAGGTGATGCAATGCCCTGTTCATTCATGAGCAGTTTTACAGACCCATTCCTTTGCCCAAGGCACAATCTCAGCAATTGGCTCTACGTGGGAGAGGGAAATGTGGCAGGAAGGGCATCATAAGCAGACAATAAAAAAAAAAAAAAAAAGATACGAGAGGGCTTCCCTGGTGGCGCAGTGGTTGAGAGTCTGCCCGCCGATGCAGGAGACACGGGTTCATGCCCCGGTCCGGGAAGATCCCACATGCCGCGGAGCGGCTGGGCCCCGTGAGCCATGGCCGCTGGGCCTGTGCGTCTGGAGCCTGTGCTCTGCAATGGGAGAGGCCACAGCAGTGAGAGGCCCTCGTACTGCAAAAAAAAAAGGACACTGAAACCGCAAGAGGTTGCCCGATACCAGCGGAAAGCCCATGCAGGAATCCTCGCCTCTGGATTTGTAGCCCAGGGCTCTTCCTCTCCTATACAGTCTATCTTTAGTGGCATGGTCCTGTTTCAAAGTGGGAGAAACATGTTCCATGGCTTAATCGAAGATTTAGCTTTACAGTGAAGCATCATAATATATGTTGACACCTCTGTGCCTGGGCTCCTGTTCTTTCCTCTGACTTGAACACTTTTGTCACCTTTCTTCTTTGGCTGACTAAGGATGTTACTCTTCTTCAGGACTCAACTGGAGCATCGCCTCCAGGAAGCTGTCTCTGATAACCCAGGCTGGGCTAAGTGCCCTTCTTCAGGCCCCCATCACACCTGGGCACACCTCTGTCGTAGCACTCAGGTTCAGAATAGCTACTTCTCAGGCACCCAGTCTCTGCATTGGTGCTGTGCAAAGTCTGCTTCCTGCATCCCACTCCAGCCTCTATCACTTTCCAGGTTGTATTCTCCCCTTACCCTGTATCATACCCTTGCCCATATTCCCCCTCAGTTTGTACCACTCCCCCACTTGTATGCCTCTCAGCTTTTGTCCTCCCAGCCTATATCCTTCCCAACCTACATACCCTCAACATATTCCGCTGCCAACTAGTAGTCATCCCAGCCTGTATCCCTCCCAGCTTGCATCCCCTCCCACCTGAATGTGCCCTAGTTGCGTCTTCCCCACCAGACTGTATCTTCTCACCATATCCCTCCAGCCTATATCCCCCTGTGAAAGGAAGAATTCTATCAATAAAACAGCTCCAAAGATGCCTGGTCCCTGATATGCACACACCTTCTCCCAGTTATTCAATCAAACTCTAATTTAGGTGCTGCTGTAAAGGGATTTTGCAAATGTAATTAAGGTCCCAAATTAGTTGACTTTAAAATAGAGAGACTATCTGGGTAGGCCTGATCTAATCACATGAGCCCCTTACATCTGAGTCTAAAGGTTGGAGACAGAGAAATGAGAGATGTGAGAGGGCATGTGGAGAGGGCCTGATGGCAAGGATCTAAGGGTGCCTTCCAGTTGCTGAGAGTGGCCTCCACCAACAGCCAGCAAGAATGGGGGGTCTCTGTTCTACAGCCACAAGGAACTGAATTCTTCCAACAACGATGTGAGCTTAAAAGAGGCCCCTGAGCTCCAGAAAGGAATACAGTCCAGCCAACACCTTGATTTTAACCTTGTGATACACCGAGTGGAGAACTCAGCCTCACCATGACTGAACTTCTAATAAATGGATGTTGCTTTAAGCCACTAAATTTCTGATAATTTGTTACACAGCCGTAGAAAAGTAACACAACCAAGCCCTGCCTCTATCTCCCCAGTGTGTATCCCCTCAGCCTATACCCCCCAAGCCTGAATTTCCCCAGGATGTATCTCCCCAGCTTGAATCATTCTGCAGCCTGTTTTGCCCCCCTGCCCCAGCATGGATCCCCCTGGCCTGCGTTACTCCCAGCTGGTACCATTCCCCAGCCTGAATGCTCCCCGCCCACATACACACGGCCTGTCACATGCAATGCCCTCATCAATGCAGACACACACACACGCACACACACACACTGGTGTCACTACCAGCACCGATTCCTATGCACAGCACAGCACCCTAAGTGATTCAACCCAAGGAACACACCAGTCAAATCCACAGTCCACATTACCATATAGAGATTTTGTCTCCTTTCCAAGACCAGTGAGCAGGGCTGGGCATCCCAAAAGCAAAACTGTAGTCTCTCCTCCTTTGCTCCCTTGAGTCTCAAGCCAGTCGTGAGTAGACTGTCGGCCCCACTTCCTAAGCTCTGAGCTCTGCACTAGTTTCTCCAGCACTCTAGAATCGGAGGGTCCCTACAGGTGGCCAAAGGTACTCCATTTCCAAAGGAAATGAACTGGGCCTCAAACCCACTGGCCAAAATCCTTTCATCCCTCCTCTCTAAGGCTCTGAAAATCCCTTTCCTTCAGGAGTATTGCTGACATTCCTTCTTTCCCTGCATTTCCCACCTCTGTTCCAGGGCCAAGCATTGTTTCCTCTCCTTCTGGACTTTTTTTCCATTTGTGCTATCCCACAACTTACATTTGCAAGATGGTGCTTTTCTCAGTCATGTATTCCTCCATAATATATCATTGTACCTAAACCAGAACTCTCTCTGAGGTGGTTGGGATGAGTGGCATAAGTCGCTAATACTTACCTTCAAAAAGCAAACATTAGGTGAAGAAGATGGAATATCAGCATAAAAGGATAAATACCTTTATAGATAATAACCCTACGAGGTACAGTTATACTCTTATTTCACAGATGAGGAAATTGAGGCTCAGAGAGGTTAAGTAAGTTGTCAAAGATCACACAGCAAGCAAGCAGCAGAGCTGAGATACCAACTCAGGAAGTCTGGCTCCAGAGCCCATCCTCTTGCCTGCTCCACTGAACACTTACTAGGTGTGAGGATCACTGTGCTAAATAGAGTGTGCGCACGATTTATGTGACAAAGGAGAAGGAGAGAAAGCAGAGAGAACTGTGCGCTAAATTGATAGGGAAATTTTCCACAGAGAAAGTGGGGCTTGAGCTAGCATGACAGGAAAATTAGGACTCAGGGTTACAAGGGTAGGGTGTTCAAGTCGGGGGAGTGGGATGAACTAGGCATAGGAGTGAGAACATGCATTTTCTGGTACCATAATTTGCATAGGGAAATCATGGGAAATAAAGCTGGAGACAAGATTGTTGCTGCCTTGAATGTCAAGGCAAGGAATCTGGCCTTAGTTACAAGGCAAAAGGGAAGGATTCTAAGCAAGTGATTTGTGAGAAGGGTGGGGCAGCTGAATATGGTGACTGACTGGACTTGGGAGATGAAAAGAATTTTAAAATTTTTCCAAGGTTTAGTGCTTGCGTGTCTAGAATAATTTTAGTTTTAATAATAGAAATTGATTAAATTCTATTTGGAATTGAAATGTACCTCCTTATAATAGTTACACATATGATTGGTCTTTAAATTCTGCTGGGATGAAGTTGCATTTGCCCTCTCCATAAAGCAATCCAGGAAAATTTTGTATAGGACCAGACATATATGAGGAATTAACAGTATCATCAGAATCCTGTAGATGCTCCTTTCCTTATAGAAAAAGTCAAAAACTCCAGCTACACTATGGGCATTTTGGCAATGACCCAGTTGCCTTCCGGGGTAGTATCGCCTAAATAGAATGACTGAGGAATTCAGTTCTAGGGGTTTCTTTCTTGCTCTGTATGTATATCTAGCTGGTGAGAAGTGGGTTTCTGTTGGCCATGAGATCAAAGCAGGTCTAATTTGAGAGTATAGAAAATATTGCTGGTCAACAGGTACAGATTGCAGGTCATCACTGTATACTCTCCAGCTTTTTAAAGATACTTCAGTGTTGTACAAATGAAACGGTTTGCAGGGCAGAAGTTGAGACACAGATGTAGAGAACAAACTTATGGTCACCAAGGGGGGAAAGCGGCGGGGGGTGGGGATGGTGGTGTGCTGAATTGGGCGATTGGGATTGAAATGTATACACTGATGTGTATAAAACTGATGACTAATAAGAACCTGCAGTATAAAAGAACAAACAAGCAAACAAACAAAACAACTAATACTAAACTTTCTTTGGGTTATTTGTATGGAAATCTGTTAATATAAATGTTTCAGACTTTAATGAAATTTCTAAAAATCTTATATGTTCTGGTATAATGTTATAAGTCATAATTCTAGTTATTACTTTAAAATATATATCTCAGAAATAACTAAATTTCCTTGTCAATTGCATTATTATGAACTTTCATCAAATCTTTAACTGTGGTCATTTTTAAGTCTTTTGTCATTTACAGACAGTTCTGGGCGTACTCTGATGCTTTTGCAAATATGTTCCTATAAAAGGGTTCCCATAAAAGGGTTTCATCTTCAAGGAATTCATGGAAAAGACTCTGACAAGTACAGGTTTCTGGTAACTGACTATACTGTTGAACTGAATGAATAAGCATTTTCAGAACTCTAATGGAAAACTGATGAACTCATAAAAGTGCTAACAAAAGATCAAGATAAAAAAAATTAATTACATGGGACTGAGTGAACTGATGGGAATGATTATAATTTTTGTGACTTTCTGTTTGAATTAAAAAAAAAATCCCACAAGGACTCAGAGGCAAAAAATATACAAATCAATTTTCACTGCAAAGTAAAGGAGCTGTTACAGTGGAGGATTACTGTACTGAATGTCAATATTAGGACATAGTATGAGTGTGAAAAAAAAAAAGTTTGTTGAACTTAACTCATCACGGGACTAATAGGATTTTAGAGTTTCTGAGAATGTCACACCACAGAAGTTTTCATATGTAATTTGAATATGTCCATTGAGGCAGATATGCATCCAGGTGCAGGGACTTATGTATTTGGAGTGGATCAGAGAAAGGGTAGAAATGAGAAGGAAAGTGTAGGAGATGTACAAGCCCTGTACAAAGTAGCTCAATACTTCTTTAGAAAGAAGACAGCATTGAGGAAACTCAATCTTAAGGAGATTTACATAAGGCATTTTGAAAGATAAGAAGGGGTTTTTTTGGGGGGGAGGAGTTGGTGGGTTTTGTCTCATTATCTAATTCTATTTAGAGATTATATGCAGATAAAATGTTCAACTAAATTGAAATTTTCCCCACACCAAAATACATTTTTTATAATATAATAAACTAATTATGGAACATAAAAAAAAGATACTTCAGTGTTTTTAGGAGTTTTTAGATACTTCACTGTTTTTAGGAGTTTAGTTGCAATGAACACGCAACTTAAAAGACATACGTTTTCATGCACAGAGTGAATTAGCAGTAAACAAGAACAGAAAGAACGTGAGAAAAAATACCTCTTGTTGGTGCTGGGACACACTGTGAATACTCAACAAACCAGGAGAGGAGGCAGGTGTGCTCCAATACTGCACAGGAGAGTGAACTGAGAGGAAAGGGAGCAGTGGAGACCTGCAGCTGTCATGCCTCTCCCCCCAGCAACCTGCAGGACAGTCCAGACCTGCAAGATAAAGCCAGAAAGCAGAAACTCTAGAGCCAGCTCAGTTGAATCCTAGTCTTGCCATCTACCAGCTGCATTTTCTGTAGACAAGTTACTGTACCTCTCTGTGTCATATTCTTATCCCGCCCCTGAAAAAAAGTTAAAATAATGTGTTACATTAAATGCCATCTGCAAAATACCTCTTAGCAAAGCACCCAAAACATTGAAGAGGCCCATAACTGTTAGTTCCTTTTCTCTTCCCCTCAGTGGGCAGCAGGAAGGAAGCAGTGGAGGTAATGGGATTTTCCACCAGGCATGTGGGCAGGGCCCAGGACCAGAATCCAAGACAAGGCAAGTCCTGGAGAATAAGGCTGGGGCTGGGTGCCAGTATGTTGGGGACACAACTCCACAGCTGGCATACAGCTTGCTGGGATCGACCTGCAGAGTCTGTTCACGGATGTTCATGGGAAGGTGAATGAAGTCAGAAGTGGGCCCCAGGGAAGGCACCAAACACCTGGAGATGGCGTGGAAAAGAGGGAATTTAAATGGAAAGTATGTGTGTGGAGGGAGGGAATGGGAGTGAGGAGGGATTGGGGAATAGAGTGGGGCTTACAAAGTGCTGAAGGTTGAGTGTTTTCAATTAAAAAAACAAAAAACTAAAATCTGAGCCAAGGTAGGAAAACCTTTGTCCTGAGACCAAGATTCAGGGATATTCTCCCCTGAGAAAACTGGTGAGAAAAGGACAGGGGTTTGGTGACAGAACAAGACCCGGTTATGGAACTGGGATAGAAGATGGGAGCAAGGTGAGAGCTGGGTGACAAGATCAGATCAGGAGGAACAGTTGAGACCTGGTGCTGAGTCACTGTGACCTGGTGCTGAGTCAGCAGAAGACGGACCCTCTGATTGGTCCCCAGGCTTGGGGGCACAGATGGGAGTCCAGAACCCTTGCTGTGAGCCGGGACAGACTGTGAGAGCAGGAACTTGAGCTTGGTACTAAAAGGGCAAAGATTCGATGGAATGTTGCAGTCAGGTTCTCTCCAGGCAATAGCAAACGCCAAATTCTTTTCACTGTTTTTGCCTCTCACTCACCTGGGGGGAACCTGTTAAAAATGCTGGTGGTCAGCCCTCCTCAGACTTAACGAATTAGGATCTTTATTGGTAGGGACAAATCAACTGGATCAGGTGAATCTGACGCACACTAAAGTTGGAAACCCAGAGGTTTAGATTCTAAACTTTAGGAGGACAATCTTCCTTACCTTGATTCTGAATTCTTGTATTTGTCTCTCCCCTCACTGTCTCTAGAAAGTAACCAGCTTCTAATAACTATATGTAGTTCAGACTGAGGTAGGTTCAAATAGGTTCTTTTTGGTGTGGTAAAATATATATAACATAAAATATGCCATTTTAACAATTTTTAAGTGTAAAATTCAGTAGTATCAATTATGCTGTGCAACCATCACCACTATCTTTTTCTTTTTCATCACTCCTAATGGAAACCCTGTACCCATTAAGCAATGACTCTCCATTTTCCCCTGCCCCAACTCAGCTCTGGTGACTCTTATCCACTTTCCGCCTCCACAGTTTTGCCTCCTCTAGATATTTCATGTAAGTGGAATCATACAGTATTTGTATCTGGCTTCATTCACTTGGCGTAATGTTTTCAAGGTTCATACGTGTTGTAATATGTATCAGAACTTCATTTCTTTCTATGGCTGAAAAATATTCCATTGTATAATATGTATATACCACATTTTGTTTACCCATTCATCTGTTGATGGACACCTGGGTTGTTTCCACCTTTTGGCTACTGTGAATAATTCTTTTTTTTTAAATTTTATTTTATTGAAGTATAGTTGATTTACAATGTTGTGTTAATTTCTGCTGTACAGCAAAGTGATTCAGTTATACATATATATATATGTACATTCTTTTTCGTATTCTTTTTCATTATGGTTTATCACAGGATATTGAATATAGTTCCCTGTGTTATACAGTAGGTCCTTGTTGTTTATCCATTCTGTATATAGTAGTTTGCATTTGCTAATCCCAAACTCACAATCCATCTCTCCACCACTCCCCTCCCCCTTGGCAACCACAAGTCTGTTCTCTATGTCTGTCTGTTTCTGTTTCATAGATAAGTTCATTGGTGTCCTATTTTAGATTCTACATATAAGTGAGGTCATATGGTATTTGTCTTTCTCCGACTTACTTCACTTAGTATGATAATCTCTAGGTCCACCCATGTTGCTGCAAATGGCATTATTTCATTCTTTTTTATGGCTGAATAATATTTCATTGTATATATATACACCACATCTTTATCCATTCATCTGTCGATGGGCATTTAGGTTGCTTCCATGTCTTGGCTATTGTAAATAGCGCTGCAATGAACATTGGGGTGTATGTAACTTTTTTTTTTAACATCTTTACTGGAGTACAATTGCTTTACAATGTTCTGTTAGTTTCTGCTATATAACAAAGTGAATCAGCTATATGCATATGAATATCCCCATATCCCCTCCCTCTTGCGTCTCCCTCCCACCTTCCCTATCCCACCCCTCTAGGTGGCGGCTACTGTGAATAATTCTTCAATGAACATTAACATGTAAGTATCTGTTTGAGTCACTCTTTTCAGTAATTTTGAGTATATACCAAGGAATATATATACCAAGTGGAATTACTGGGTTATATGCTAATTCTGTGTTTAAAGTTTTGAGGAACTGCCAAACTGTTTTCCACAGAAGCTGCACCATTTTACATTCCCACTAGCAATGTACTACGGTTCCGCTTTCTCCACATCCTCAATGACATTTGCTGTTTTCCATTTTTTAAATTATGATCATCATAGTAGGTGTGCAGTTATATTTCGTCATAGTTTTTATTTGCATTTCCGCAGTGACTGATGATGTTGACATCTTTTCATGTGTTTACTAGCCATTTGTATACCTTCTCAGGAGAAATGTGTATGCAACTCCTTTGCCCGTTTTTAAATTGGGTTGTTTGTCATTTTGTTGTTGAGTTGTAGGATTTGTTGATATATTCTGGATTTTAAACCCTTAACAGATATACAATTTGCAAGTATTTTCTCAAATTCTGTAGGTTGTCTTTTTCACTTTCTTGATTTTTTTTTTTTTTTTTTGGCTGCACTGGGTCTTTGTTGCTGTGAGTGGGCTGTCTCCAGTTGCGGCGAGCAGGGGCCACTCTTCACTGCAGTGGTGGGCCTCTCATCGCGGTGGCTTCTCTTGTTGCAGAGCACAGGTTCCAGGCACGTGGGGTTCAGTATCTGTGGCTCACGGGCTCTAGAGTGCAGGCTCAGTAGTTGTGGCACACGGGCTCAGGTGGTCCGTGGCATGTGGGATCTTCCTGGACCTGGGCTTGAACCTGTGTCTCCTGCATTGGCAGGTGGATTCTTAACCACTGCACCACCACGGAAGTCCTCTTGATGTCTTTTGATGCACAACAGTTTTCAATTTTGATGAAGTGCAATGTATCTACTTTTTATTGTTGTTGCTTGTGCTTTTGGTGTCAAATTAAGAATTCATTGCCAAATCCAAGGTCATGAAGGTTTATCTCTATGTTTTCTTCTAAGAGTTTTATAGGCTTTGCCCTTATATTTACGTTATTGATCCAATTTGCATTAATTTTTACATATGGTATGCGGTGGGGTGGTTCAACCTCATTCTTTTGTGTGTAGAAATCCAGCTGACCCAGAACCGTTTATTGAAGACACTATTCTTTCCCTATTGAATAGACTTGGCACATTTGTCAAAGATTTATTGGTCATATTATTACTGTTTAATGGGTATAGAGTTTCAGATTTGCTAGATGAAAAGAGTTCTGAAGATGGATGGTGGTGACGGTTGCCCAACAATGTGAATGTACTTAATGTCACTGAACTGAATACTTAAATTGGTTAAGATGATACATTTTATATTACATACATTTTACTACAATTTTTAAAAATCAATTGGCCATAGATGAATGGGTTTATTTCTGAACTCTCAATTCTATCCCACTAGTCTATCTATCCTTATGCCAAGAGCACACTGTTTTGATTACTCTCACTTTTAATAAGCTTTGAAATTGGAACATGTGAACTACTCCAATTTTGTTCTTCTTTTTCAGAATTATTTTGGCTTTTGGGGTCCCTTGCAATTGCATATGAATCTAAGGACCGTCTTTTCCATTTCTGCAAACAACACTTTTAGAATTTTGATGGGGATTGTATTGAATCTGTAAATAGGGATATTGCCATCTTAATGATATTAAGTTTTCTAATCCACGGATACAGAATGTCTTTCCATTTATTCAGGTCTTCTTTCTTTCTACAGTCTTCTTCTTTCTCTCTACAATATTTTGTAGTTTTCAGTTTGGGTAGGTTCTTAAACTATAGTTTTTCTTCCCTTGCTTCAGTATGACACTCTTTAGATCAAATAAGAAAGGAATAAAACTTACAGGAAGGCAGTCAGTATTTCCTTCATTTTGTTCGCACCCACCCATGAGAAGAAAAGACTTATAGATCACTCAGTATTAAATGAGCATTTATTGACAATTCTTTCTATTTTGAGCCCTGAACTAGGTGCTGGTTTCCATAAGTTTAAAATAGTATGAGTATCAGGTTGAAATCCAAACACTGACGGTATAATGGGAAATACTATAAAGCAGCCTTGGACAGAAAGCTGAGGGAATATAAACAAAGCAGAACTACGGGTTCTGCAGAGGGGGGTTGAGTTAGGAGAGGTTTCAGATAGAGGCTTTGAATGTGAAGTGGAATTTTGCCAGCCAGAAAAGGGGAAGGAGGAGGACAACATTTGGGGAAGAGAATGTGAATCACAGCATGAGGCAAGGCAAGTTCAGGAAATGCTAAGCCTGGTTACTGAGGGTTGTATGTGGCGGGAGAGGGGAAGAAACATGGGGCTAACAGGGAGGTAGACATGCCTCACTCACCTGTGGTTAGTCAACCAGCTTGCTCATTTGAACAAGTGTAAAAACAATCTTGAGGCACATTATCTGTTGATGTATTCCTTTCAAAATAAGATGATGCATTTTAAAAGTGAGACATAGAAAAAAAGCTGTTGAGTAGATAATAGTATTTTTATCAATGCTAATTTCCTGATTTTGATACTTGTACTATGTTAGGAGAGAGAATGCTCTTAGGAGGTACACACTGAAGTATTTAGGGGAAAGGGGGCACCATGAATGCAACTTACTTTCAAATGGTTCAGAAAAATAATATGTTTGTATATAGATAGAGAGAAAATCATAAAGTAAAAGTGGTAAAATGCTAACAGGTGGAGAATCACAGTGAAGGGTGTAGAAGAGCTTTTGTACTACTCTTGCAACTCTCTTACAAGTCTGAAATTAATTAAAATAAAATCCCCCCCAAAAGTAATGATGTCTCTCTTCTCTATAATACAAACTGAGTTCTGAAAAAAAAGAACAATTTTTGTTTAAAATGTTTTTATACACATAGAAAATGTCTGAAAAGACACCAAACTACCTATCAATGACTACTACTAAAGAGTAGGAATGGGTTGAGAAAAGGAGGATTTAAATTTAGTTTATACCTTTCAGTATTGTTTGAATATTTTATCAAGAGCATGTATTAATTTTATAATTAAAAATAAAACCACAGAAGACATCAAAAAAAACCTGGGGGGGTAATAATTAATGACTGAGGGACTTCCCTGGTGGCGCAGTGGTTAAGAATTCTCCTGCCAGTACAGGAGACACGGGTTCGAGCCCTGGTCCATGAAGATCCCACATGCTGCAGAGAAAGTAAGACTGTGTGCCACAATTACTGAGCCTGTGCTCTAAGAGCCCGCAAGCCACAACTACTGAAGCCCACGTGCACCTAGAGCCCGTGCCCCGCAACAAGAGAAGCCACCGCAATGAGAAGCCCACACACCGCAACGAAGAGTAGCCACCGCTCTTTGCAACTAGAGAAAGCCCGCGCACAACAACGAAGACCCAACACAGCCAAAAATATTAAAAAAGAAAAAAAAAAGCGTGTCATGTGAATGTTTAAAAACAAAAAATTAATGACCGAGGAACACTTCTCCATTGTATGATAATAGGGAGGGGGTGGTAATAAAAGATATTTTTTAAATAAAGAAAAATATATATCTTACATAAATACATAAAAATCAACAAATAGATGTGAACATATAAACAACTGTTGGTACTTAATGAGAAAGATTTTTATGTCCCTGAGAAGCTTTTCTTCAGAAACTGAGAGGTCAAATATCTTACCACGTTGTTCTCCCTGTCCAATGCTCCATTGACAAGGAAAATCAAAGAAACTCTCTTAATAATTTGAGCAAAAAGCCTACATTTTAATACTACTGCCTACATTTTGCCGAAGCCAAGGTTGTTTTTGTTAAGGATGACTTCTATGGGCTGACAAAGAAAAAACAAAAATTACTGCCTGTTGTAGTTTCCTTAGCCCACCCACATGATCAAACTGTATTAAGCACTCATTAAAATCGAGCATTTAAAAGAGAGAGGGATTTCCCTGGTGGCGCAGTGGTTGGGAGTCCGCCTGCTGGTGCAGGGTACACGGGTTCGAGCCCTGGTCCGGGAGGATCCCTCATGCCACGGAGCAGCCGGCCTGTGCGCCACAGCTGCTGAGCCTGCGTGCTGCGGCTGCTGGGGCTCGCGTGCCTGGAACCCATGCTCCGCAACAAAAAGAGAGGCCACCGCAATGGGAGGTTTGCGCCCGGCGACGGAGAGTGGCCCCCACTCGCTCCCTCTGCAACTAGGGAGGGCCTGCGCGCAGCAGCGAGGACCCAACACAGCCAAAAATAAATAATTTTTTTTTGAAAGAGAGAGAAGTTTCATTTAGGATACGTATAGATGAAAAGGGAAATATAAAAATGACACCAATAAAGCCAGTACTCAATTTCCTGCTTCTGGTCCCAGAATAGAAAGACCACCAAGTCATGCTTTCCCCAGGGTTAGAAGCGGCTGACAACAGAAGTGATGTTGATGAAGCGCCCTAAACCAAGGCATGGATTTGCCCCAACTCTCCAGTTCAAGAGAGGGCCAGAGGAGTCAGGTAAAGTCTTAGGTCATCATCCTATGAGGAATATCAAATGCCACGCTCAGAAGCTTCAGATGATCAGGGCTCAGACCTTTTATATGCTTTTATACTGTTGTCTCCCAACTAATTTCTCCCACTGCTGTACACCATTGTCATGGTCCCTCAGCCTCAAGGGTACTGGTGCAAGAAGCAGAGTCTTACCTGTTAATACTTTGGGTTGTTAATTCCCAAGACTCAGCAGAGGAGAGGGTGGCTTGATTGATCTATCTTACTTGTGATTCTTTTAATAAATGAGGACATTCTTCTGAGGGGGTTCTTTTGTATCCAACTACAATGTTATCTTTTTTGGCTCTTGATATATTTTGAACTAAACTATGCTCAGTGTATAAACTCTGGACATGAATGTGACCTAGGTTTTTCTTCTTTAATAAAAGAAAAAATTATAGAAGAAAACCCCCAATCACAGGTTGAAAACTACCTCACTTTTTAAAATTCTAAATCCCAAATTTAATGATCACAAATTTACCTTTTAAGATATATACTCTACAGCTTGACATTCATCTATTTATTCAAAAATTATTTAGTATCACTATGGTGCTGAATAAAACATATTCCCTGCCTTTAAGAATCATATACTCTAATAAACCATTTTTTTTATTTTTAAAAAGAGGACAAAAAGAAATCACCTAAATATATCATATCATCCTATCAGATAATAGATTATTTTGGGCAAGTTTGCTGAGTGACACACACACACACAAAATAATACAAACTGGCTCACAAAGAATTGTCTTGTATTGGTGGCAATAAATTCAACTTCATGTTGCACTACACTGCAGGTAGGCATCTAGCCATTTTGTATTTTATTCTTCCCTGAGATAACTTTATTTTAAAAGCCTTTAATTTGTCTTAATGTGTATTCTGAACCAGAATAAATATTGGATAGTATTCTCACTGAAATATTACAATGCAACAGAAACCAGTTTTGAGTAATCGCAACAAAAGGAAGCTCATGTGTTTATCTTCCTTAAGTTAGCCAGCTAACCATTCTTTTAAAAATCTGGATCTCTCTATTCTTTCTTTTCAAAAATATATATCTCAGGTGGGTCAGAAATTTAAACGTAAGTGTGTGACACCATAAATGTATTATGGGAGTATCTTCTAAATATTATAGTTGTTCCAGAAGCCATAAAAAATGATAAAATAGTTCATATAAAAATTACAATTTTTAAGGGTGAAAATTACTTTAAATAGAGTTGAAAGAAAAACTAAGAAAAATATTTGCAGCAAACATAAAAAGGACTGATTTATTTAATAAACAAAGAGCTCTTATAAAAATAAAAGCAGTGATTAAATCAAGGAGGAACTGGGAGATGGGTAGGCTATTTCCATTACCTGTCCTCTATTCTTTGATAAGGACAATTGACTTTTTCTCAATCTTATGTAAATTACTGTGCAATCACAATTGCAAGGCAAGGTCCTTAGCTTTAACCTTTCCAACAAGGTTGCTTAACTTAAGCTCTTCCTATATAGAAATTCTGGTGTTGCTACTAGTAAAGAAGATATCGACTCAGTAGAATAATGGGCAAAGAACATAAATAGGCAATATAAAATAACCACATGAGAAGGTCTTCAATAGCAATCACTGTTATAGAAAATTACATTAAAATAATCATGCGATACCATTTTCCATCTATCAAATAGGCAAAGACTAAAAAGACAGATTATACCTTGTGCTTAAAAAGGTGAATGGGCAATCTTCTTTACAATTGGTGGGAGTGTAATTGGTACAACTTTTGGAGATGCATTACAGATACATAAAGGATATATCTATCTGTATAGACATATATTGATACGGACCTTAAGCAATTCCACTTATAGAAATTTATCCTATAGATATACTTGTCCATGTTCACAAACATTATATATTTATTTTCAAGGATGTTCATTGTAGCTTTTGATAATAGTGGAAAACTAAAAATAACCTACATGTCACCAAAAGGGCTCTGCAAAAAAAAAAAAAAATCCATGAAAAACTATTAAACTATAGTTATTAAAAAGAGAGAGGTGAGAGTATATTACAGACTTAATTAGATTTCTAAGGTATATTATGTGAAAAATAAGTTTTAGAACCAATGATCACATTTGTATAAAACAATGTGTATATATCCACACATATGTGGGGGGAAAGCGCACATTTTGCTTGATATATTTCTGTACAATATGAATATTTGCCAAGAAAAAATGTTAATAAAAGATGTTTGTATCCTGTGGACTTAAAGTGGTTGAATATTGTCAAAAACTACAAAGCATGTTTGTATTTTTCCAGAAGAATTAAATTACAGTTGGGGGGGGGACAGTTGTTTATGTGTTTAAAGCAAAACATCTGCCAACTGTATTTAGTTTGACATTTTTTTCATGTCCTGCTTACCAAACTAGAAACAAACACTGAATCATAATTAAGATATAATTAGAGGGCTTCCCTGGTGGCTCAGTGGTTGAGAGTCCGCCTGCCGATGCAGGGGACATGGGTTCGTGCCCCGGTCCGGGAAGATCCCACATGCCGCGGAGCGGCTGGGCCCGTGAGCCATGGCCGCTGAGCCTGCGCATCCGGAGCCTGTGCTCCGCAACGGGAGAGGCCACAACAGTGAGAGGCCCGCGTACCGAAAAAAAAAAAAAAATATATATATATATATATATATATATATATAATTAGAAAGAAGTGCTACCCCAGAATGATATGCTTAATGATGTATTTGCACTGTGGTGTACGTTGATGTGTAAATGCAAAAGAAGACTATAGCCGGAAAGAAGTGTGTAGGTTTAAGCAACATGATACCCACTGAAATAACCCACTTCTAGTTAAGTTTTCTTCCCCACTGCCTTCTCTCATACGCAAGAGGGAATAATAATCCAAAAATCAAAGTATTTATCTCTGGGAAGTCTGAAACTAGATACTGATTGTGTTTATAAGCCAGCTGGCAGCAGTCAGAACAAAGGTCAGAATGAAGAAAGGATCAAGACAACTTGCTCCCTTAGAGCTTACTAGGATAAACCTCTTAGTAATTTCCTTCTTTGTAGGCATTTTACTGTGCAGGAGTAATTTAGAGCAACAACTCTGGACCTCTCCTCTGAAGGTAAGTTGGCTTGCCTTCTTGAGCTATTATAAATGAAGGGAAAAAATTACAGGCTCTGTTTTATTAATTCATTATATCCTTCATTCATTCATTGTTCTATGTATCATTGATTTATTTAAAAAAACATTTATCTAATACTTTGTATGTTCAGTTCAGGGAATACAAAGTTAAAAAGCCATTCCGGGGGAATTCCCTAGTGGTCCAGTGGTTAGTACTCCGTGCTTTCACTGCCAAGGTCCTGGGTTCAATCCCCGGTTGGGGAACTAAGATCCTGCAAGCCGCTTGGCACGGCCAAAGAAAAAAACCATCCCTAGACTCAAAGTAGATACTAAAGGTAGATAAAAGAGAAAATTAGAAAACAACATAAGAAAAGGTTCATACAGAAATGGAACCCCAAGTAGGGGCACCTAAGACCCAGGGGAGACTTCCCAGCAAAAAGGATGTCTGAACTAAGTCCTGAAGGATGAAGACCATCCAGAGAAGAGGGAGCAGTGTACAGCCACAGCAGTGAATTGAAAAAAAACACAGCACATTTAGGGAAGTGCTCATAGCTCAGGGTGGTTATTAGAGTTCTAAGAGGGGAATGGTGGGAAGACAAGGCCAGGGATTGGTGAGCTGGGGTCAGGTCCTGAAGGATTGTGATCACCATATGAGAAATCTAGAATTTGTCCTAATGGTTATGGGTTTTAAGCAGGAGGATGACATGATCAGGGTTGGGTTTTAGGAAGATCTCTTGGGCAGCAGTGTGAGTAATGTGAAGGAGCAGGACAATGTTTAAGATAGAAAACTTGCAGCAACATAGGAAAGAGATGATGAGTGGTTTTGGTCTTTAAAGAACATACTAAATGACAGATGAGGACACCAGTCCTCTGGTTGGACCCTGAGGCCCTGGGAAGAACTCTGGAGGACAGTGCTGAGGCAGTTTATGGAAGCGTTTGACAGTGATGGTCGGGCCTTTGGAGGCAAGGCCTAAGACAAGGAGCGGTACTTGTTATACAAGGTGGGCCACTCGTTTAAGGCCATGGAGGTTACTTCCCTGGAGGACATTTCTTCTCTCTGCCCACCAAAGAGTCTGAGATTATTTTTTTTACTCCTTCCGGGGGAAATCCCTCAAGGTCCTGAAGATCTTGTCCATTCTGAAACACACCCAGGGCAGTAAATGACTGAGGCTGAAGGAATTTGCGGCCATTGGGTTGATCTGGCAGAGTCCAAATGCCCCAAGAGAGCCAAACTATCATCCATGGTGCCGTCATTCTGACCAAGCCGCCTTAATTCCTGTGGGATGAGGCAACTGAAGGGAGAACAAAATCAATAAGCACTTTGCTCTTGCCAGGTGACATACTCTTTGCAAGGTGACAGGGTGCAGGGTCTCATTAGGGGTGCATCTTGTTCTTGTTCCTAAAATAACTGACACTATCTCTCTGCTCTTGTGCCTAAAACACTGCTGCTAATGGCGGATGTGGATAACTGCTGTACCTCTGCTAAAAGCTGCACTTCTATGGGCAACTTTGCTAAAGCCATCTTTGATGCCATCTCCAAGTCCTGCAGCTATCAGACCCTGAACTCTGCGAAGAGACCATATTCATCAAATTTACCTCTCAGAGATTTACTGATCATAAGACTCAAGTGACAGTGCAAAGAACCCACAGAATCCTCCTATGGCTACCATGTTCGGTTCTTATATTACAAGCAAAAGTAAAGAAAGAGTGAGAGAGAAAGATGATGAAGATCTGATTAATCTGAGCTACTACTAGTAGTAGTAGTAAGGATAGAGAGGAGGTAAGACTGAGATATACAAGAAGGAGAAATCAGAGGACTTCATGACTGATTGAAAGTGGGAAGTAAGAGGGAGGGAGAAGTTGAGAATGACTACTTTGGGTTTTGGCGCCTGGAAGGTCTTTCAGAATGATAAGAAAAGTAGGATATGGGGCCACTTTTCAAGGGATTACAAATAGTTAAGTTTTGGGACATACAGAATTTAAGCCAGTTGAGGGACATCCACAGAGATCAGTAGATAGTTGGATAATACAGCTTTTAAATTCAGGCAATAGAACTGGGTTGAAGGTACAGATTGTTAGAGAGTGGGTGGGGTGGGTGGACATGAGTATAAGATGGTAAATGAAGCTGTGGAGGAGAATGAGATGACTCAGGGAGAGTGTGTAGAGGTGAGAAGAGAAGTGAGCCAAACATAACGATTCTCTAGCCAAATGGTAGAGAATATGTATTAAGAGGTAGATAGAATAACAGAAGACTCCAAAGAAATACCCATAAAATATGTTAAAAACCAAAACAGGGCATCATTGTAGAAGCTAAGAGAAAAGAAAGTTTCAAGAAGAATTGTTAGTTGTGCCTATGATTTATTTAAAGCTAAAGCTTTGAAGTACTAGGACCCCCGATTCTTTTTTTGTTTGTTTTTGTTTTTTGACCACTCCACTGGCTTGCGGGATCTTAGTTGTTCTCCGACCAGGGGTTGAACCTGGGCCCTCAGCAATGAAAGCACCGAGTTCTAAGCACTGGACCACCAAGGAACCCCCTAGGACCCCTGATTCTAATTTGTTTCTATGGAAAGCACCCTTGGCTTTATAATGATCCACTTTTTGATGCAGTTCCCAAGAATGTGTCTGGGAAAAACAGGAGCTTACACAGACTCATTTTTTTAATTGATAAATTCTCTCTGTTAATTGATAAACTAATAAATTACACATGTTTATATTTGTGCATTCTGTACATGTTTATATAAGTTATAAATGGAGGGAAATCTTAAGTCTTAAAAGTATTAACAGAATTTTGAATATACAATAAAATGCCAAAGCCAATTCCAAAAAAAAAAAAACAGTTTGAAAACTTACAGAAGTTATATATAATAGGTTAAAAATTGAGATGTGTCCATTGGATTTAGCAACCAAAGAAGTCACCGATGTGTTAAGCAATAGCAATCTTGGCCATGTGGCAAAATCTAGAATGCAATGAGTTAAGAAAGGGAAGGGAAAAGAAGGTATAAGGCTGTTGCTAGAGAAGAAGATAGGTTGAGGGAGGGTTTTCTTTTTTGGAAAGATGCTGATGGGAAAGAGAAGGAGGCAGGCAATTGAGGATGCATGGCCACCGAATAGGTTGGGGAATGAGGTCTAGAGCCCAACTGGAGGAATTAGCTTTGGATAAAAGAAGGGAAGCCTCTTCCCTTGTGATAAGAAGAAAGCCATGCAGATGTATTTCTAAGAGACATCCACCAGCCACCAAAATTTTTTGATACAAAGCTTTTTGGTGCTGGAATTCCAAATCAGATGGAGAGTAGGCATTCACAATGTTGTAAGAGGTGACAAGCAAACCCTCTCCCTGGGTCACCCCATTCCACAGCTTTGATAACTGCCACGTCTCACATGTTTAGTAATGTCAAAAGTAGAGTGAAAACCAAGTCCTTAGTGCTGCTTAGTTGAGGTATAATTTACATACCATAAAATTCACCAGTTTTAAGTGTACACTTAAATGATCTTTAGTAAATTTACCAAATTATGCAAGCATCACTGTTACCAAACCAAACTTGGGTCAGCTTGCCCATGCACAGTAAAGCCAATCTACTGACACCGGGATTGTGGTGAAGGAAAGTGCCTTGTTTATTGCAAGGCCAACCAAGGAGTATGGACAGCTAATGCTCAAAAGACCCAAGCTCTCCAATGGATTTGAGGGAAGGGGTTTTAAAGGCAAGGTGAGGGAGAGGGCTGCAGGATGCACAATCAGCTCATGCACAATTCTCTGACTGGTTGATGGTAAGGTAACAGGGTGATGTCACAGGGATTAACATCATCATAGGCTCCAGCCAGTCTGGGGGCTATGTGTTCATGGTCATCAGGCAGTTAGCTTCTTCCATCCGGTGGGGGCTTTAGTATCTGTAAAACAACTCAGGAATGTGTGTCAGACACTGTTATCCATGTCCTTCAGGGAGGAACTAAAGATTCTGTGACTCTACTGTATGGCTGATCTATTGTTCAAATTGTTACCAGTTCTTCTGGCCCAACTGCTATCTTTCGTTACTACATGTTCACACTATTCTAATCATTAACTCTTGAGCCAGCCTTTTGTGACTCAGGGGAGGCCTGGGAAACTAAAGCTTTTCTACAAACAAGAGGCAGGCAGAGGATGGGGGTGGGGGGTGTGTGTCTGTCCTGGGAAGGCACCATAGAATCCTCCTTGGTTACATTACCATAATCCAGTGTTATAATATTTCCATCACCCCAGTAAAATCCCTAATGCCCATTTTCAGCTAATCCCCATTCCCACCCCAGCCCTAGGCAACTACAAATCTATTTTTCATGTCTATAGATTTGCATTTTCCAGACATTTCATATAAATCATACAAAATGTGGTTTTTTGGCTGGCTTCTTTCACTCAGCATAATTGACTTTTAGGCTCATACGTATTGTAGCATGTATCAGCAGTTCATTCCTTTTTATTGCTGAGTAGTATTCCTTTGTGTGGCCATACCACATTTTGTTTATCTATTCACCAGCTGAACATTTGCTGCTTTGCTTTTGCTTCCCCCTTTGCCCCTGAATGACAGAGCATAGGCTGACAGTTTTCTCTTCATTCTTTCAATATGCCTATTCACAATTTTAGAGAGTGTGGCATATCAATTTTCCTAAGGGTGTGAAGTTAGGCTTTGCCAATTTTTGGTGAAGGATAAAGCGATTTTTTGGGAACTGGTGAGGATAAAGACGTTATGATTAGACCAATGCCTTACAAATATTTCCAAACCACAGACAATTGTGACAGGATGTATACCTGCCACAATCCACAAGAGGATACCTCACACACTCCGAAACTGCTGCCATTACAATACAACAGCACAAAACAATAATGACAATAACAGTGATGGCCACCACAATAAAACCTCCCAGGAAATAATGGGAAGAATGATGCTATTTGGGGGGAATCCAAGGAGAAAAATTACATCAGTTATGCCAAAATAGGAATAAAAATGTTGTCCTAATATAAACATTGTCCTATATGCACTGATGTCTGTGGACAATAAGCAACCTTCTCAGAACATACTTTGAGAGCTGTATGTACAGCCTAAATGGTGCACTTGAAGGTAAGAATTATCACTAAACGAATACACATCCCAAGAAGTGATTCAATCATTTTGTATTTTTTAGTTTTTTTTTTAACTTCTACTTTTTAATACACAAAAGTATACAAACCAGTATAAAAAAGCCCCCGAGTAGCTATCACCCAGGCCCAACAACCACCAAACCATGGCAAATCTGCCCCATCCACAAGTTAATTCTGCCCCCCATATTATTTTACAGCAAATTTCAGGCATCATATAATTTTATCCATAAATATTTCATCATGCAACTCTACAAGAGACTTTTTTGGAATAACATAACCACAATACCATGATCACATCTAAAATATTATAATAATAATTGCTTAACATAAATTTTCTAGTCATTGTTCCTGTAATGTGAATTTATAACTTAAAGCAACAAGCCTAGATGGCAAAACAACCTCTATCAGATAAAGACTTGAAGAAGAGGGGCTCCATGCATGTCTTGATAGAATACACATGGTAACATTTCTTCACATTGCCAAGTGATCTTGTCGGGCTGGGTTTTAAAGGACAGAAGGGAATGCAAAAATAAGCTTGGAAAACGTATGCCATATGGACATTAAAGAATTACTCTCCTCTTTTGGGTATGAAATGACTAATTAACTATTTGCAGCTAAAATGTGTGGGCTTTTTTTCAGAAAATGGAATCTTTCCCTCACTGAGCATATTGATTAGAGACATAATCTAGACTGTCTGGGAATAGTTTCTCTGTAGCAGAACAAATCACACCCTTCAATACACTGTTTAATTTTAGATATATCTTGACACATTTATTTAAATATTTTGGCTCTGGATTTTCTTTTCCTTTAGGCGTGCCTGATGTCCGCATTTAAAATTTAGCTGTCATTTTTCTCAAAAGGTTGTGTGGGGCAATAGGAAAAGCAATTCCAATTTGTCACATATGAGCAGTATGATCTTATACAAGTTACTTAACCTCTCTGAGCGAGATTTTTTTTTCCATTTGTTGGCCAATAAGGATTTTTGAGGATTAAATGAGATAATGAATTTAGGATTATGCCTGCATCAAGAAATCAGAGCTATTGTTAAAAAAAGAGGAATTTTCTACAATAAAAATGTATAATTTATCAAAAGTTCCCCTATGAGAGTTTTTCTTTAGCAGTATTATTTCTTACTGATTCTTCAACAAAATTATAATGTTACTACGCATGGATCAGACAGCCAAGAAATAATTTACATTGCCTCGAACGTTAACAAGAGCTTAGAGTAATAGAACTGTAGCTGATAGACACTCTCTTAAATCATTCTATTTTGAATCTATTTTTTAAAATTAGGTCAATTCAACCATCTTTATCTATTCTAACCTCTCAGAATAAAATATCAAACTTTTCTGTTTGAAACTAACACAAAAATAATGGGAAAGACCAAAAAAGTCTAATTCTCTCATCTTAGAGACAATATCGAAAATTCTACATCCTTAGGTTCTATTCCAAACCTGACCCTGGCCTGAAGTATGCATGTGAGGAAACCAGAAAACTTCCATTTTTGTCCATCCATTTGTAGGCACAGAATGAAAATCATTTATAGTAGAATATTAATGAAATAGGTTGCTAGTTCAGCAAATACTTCTATGCTCAATGTATGGCTTATGAAAATCTGTATTAAATGTTCAAGTCAACTTTCTCTGCTTTTACAAGTTTAAATATGCTGTGGGTAACTGATTCTGTGATTGATGGTTTAGGATCTTGCCATGCCTCATAGTTAGCAATAAATCTTCATTATGTAGTTCCTCAGAAATGAAGAGTGTAATAAATCAGCCCAAATGTGTCCTGACCTTAACACAGTTCCCGGTACTATTCTCTAGTGAATTACTTCCCTTTAGTAAAAGGGGACACAACACTGTAATTCCAGCTCATTGTAAGCTCTGATTCATTACTTGAAGTTTTATTACAATGTGTCATGAGTATTCATGAAATGTGGCATGAAATATTCTTTGAGAGGTCAGCTTCAAAAGCACTATTGTGGTCAATCATGTAGATGGATAGCTACATACTGAGTTTAAAGCAGTTTTCTATTGTCATTTGCCAACCAGCTACAAGGTGAGCTGGGAGCAGTTCAGCTGGCCACTTTTCCATGTCACTGTCATCCATTTAAAAAACTAGTGAGTGCCTACTCCATAGTCAGTCCTACGCCAGATGCTGGTCTACAGAGGCCCTGCTCTCCGGGTGAAGGCACAGTAAATCAGCAATCGCGTTACAGTAATAAGTGTTAGTCACTTATCAAATATTTACCCAGAACCTACTATATGCCAGGTGCTCTGTTAGGCGACTAGGGAAACAACAGTAAACTAAGCAGACAAAAATATTTTAATGTGCTGTAATGTGCACAGGATGCCATGGAGACCCAGATAAGAGGATCTAAATAGACTAATAGCACAGGGGTCAGGGAAAGCTTTTCAGAGGAGGTGATACTTCAGCAGAGTTTGGAAAGATAAAGAAGAAAAGACATTAGATAAAGAAGGCATTCTAATTATGGGAGGTGTGAAGTAGCAGGATACATTTGGGAAACCACTGGCAGGTTGATATAGCTGCTGCCTTATCTGAAAACAGCAGAATATCATTGAAAGACTAAGCAAAGAGTGGCATGATTGTATTTGCATGTGAGAGTGCTCACTCTGCCTGCAATATAGAAAATGGACTGTGTGTGGAGAGGATAGAGAGACCAATTAAGCAGCTGGTGCCATGATCCTGATTGCATAGTAGGAATGGAGAAGACAAGGTTTATACTAAACTTATAACAGGACTTTGCAACTGATTAGGATAGTAAAAGACTGAATGAGAGGGGCCTAGGAGACTTCTAGGTTTCTGGCTATAAATGCAACTACTTAAGTCATTGGTGCTGATGAAAACTCTTCTTCATCAACTAAAAATTGGAGAGCTTGTATAGTGCACTCAAGAAGCCTAAGATTAGGTCACCTTCCCAGCCACTCTGGACCCAAAATTGGTTTCTGAGTTAAAGAAGGTGAGTTATTCCTGGAGACATAAGTGATTGTTAGTTTTGAGGAGGGCTTTGATGACTAAGAATAAACAGTTTGTTAACATGGGCAAGAGCTAGTTATCATTTTCATTTTGGTGACATAACCTGCAGAAGTAGTTGAAAAAGAGGTTAAAAATAAAGCTACAGGGACTTCCCTGGTGGCGCAGTGGTTGGGAATCCGCCTGCCAGTGCAGGGGACACAGGTTCGAGCCCTGGTCCGGGAAGATCCCACATGCCACGGAGCAACTAAGCCTGTGCGCCACAACTACTGAGCCTGCGCTCCAGAGCCCTTGAGCCACAACTACTGAAGCCCGCGCACCTAGAGCCCATGCTCCGCAACAAAAGAAGCCACCGCAATGAGAAGCCCGCTCACCGCAACTAGAGAAAGCCCGCGCGCAGCAACGAAGACCCAACGCAGCCAAAAATAAATAAATTTAGAAAAAAAAATAAAGCTATATTATGAGAGCTGTAATTATGATTACATCTTGTACTTCAGAAAGGATTAATTAGGAGGCACTAATAAAATTAGAACTATAAACCTCTCTTACCATGTAACTTTAGTTGACTAAATCGGAGTATTCTTTTTCTAGCACAGTGCTTGAGAAAACAGCTCTAAACTGTGATCAGTGCCTTATTACAATTTTACTGTCATTAAATATAAAATTACATCTTTTCCCATATGGATAACATTTTTTTTTTTTCCTGCGGTACGCGGGCCTCTCACCGCTGCGGCCTCTCCCGTTACGGAGCACAGGCTCCGGACGCGCAGGCCCAACAAGCCACGGCTCACAGGCCCAGCCGCTCCGCAGCACGTGGGATCCTCCCGGACCGGGGCACGAACCCGTGTACCCTGCATCGGCAGGCGGACTCCCAACCACTGCACCACCAGGGAAGCCCATGGATAACATTTTAAAGGCAATTTGTCACATATACATTATTATTGCCTAATTAACGGTCATCATTTCTCTCATGGACTCTTGCAATAGCTTGCAAATTGGTTTCTCACCACAGGTCTCTGTCCCCTCCATTTCACCCTGGTCTATCCCACTTCAGAATAAGTGAACACAAACTGATCAAACTGAACACAAAGCTGACATTGTATTTCCCTTACATATTTTGAATGGTGACTAATAACTATAAAGCCCAAACTCCCCAGCATATTAGTAAAGGGCTTAAGATTTGGACCCATCATTTCTTGTCAATAGACAGCATATTACTACGCCTCACCAACTTTCTTAGACTCATGCCATGTGCAGTTATCTCAACCTGGAATGTCCTCCCTGTAGCTCTAGATTGGAAAACTGCCACTAAGCATCTAGAGAGTTCACATATTATGTCCTCCATTATGTATGCCCATTCCCACCTCTCCTGAAAAAATATCAAGTTGCTCCCTGGTCTCTGCCTCTAACTACCATGTTCATCCAAGCATTAGCTTTTATCAATAGTTTTAAAAGTTTGTTTTTGTCTGTAAATGTGACTATAAGCCCCTGAGGCTAGTAATTTTCTTTTACATTTGTACCTCCAGTGCCTAACAGAGCATCTGCTTGAACTCAAGAATGGATAAATGAACATCTCCCTGAAGCTGCCCTTCACCATTCCCTAGGCAGTTAACTGGTCCCTTCCTCTGTCTTCCTTTAATACTTACCATATTATCGCCAGTATGGTACAGTACTTATTACTTTATATGTCTATCTCTCCAATATAGTCTATGAGCTGAGACCATTTTTTATTCTTATAGTTTCTGAACCTAGCACGTAATAGGCCCTCAGTAGGTACTTATTAAAAGAACGAAAACCTTGAAAGCATGCTCCTCAAACTTGTGGGTTGCAATATATTTAATGTTTAATGTCAGACTCTTGATTCAAAAAGATTTGGATTGAGGGAAGACTGCTGCCATGTCTGCTGCAAACAGTGGGGTGTTGCTCCAGGACCTTGCTTCAGACATATGTCTTACATTTCATCCCTAGCCTGAGCAAAGGAAATCTCCTTGAGGACTGGGAAGCAACAATGGCCTCACTGCAAGATGAATCTAACTGTTGGGTCTACAGTGAGATGCTGTTGTCATCCTCCTCTGGACATCCATAGAAAATTGACCCAGGTAACGCGACCATGTGGGGATGACTGACAATGGGGGGAAAAGACAAACCACTTTCCTGTTCCGCAAGCCAGTATGTCAAAAGAACCCCCATCGGTAAACGTTACTGTACACATCACACACTTTGCCAAGGTTACTGCTCACGAGCCCCCCACCCTCACCCCCACCCCAGGCTATGTTGTGTGAAATGGAATAGGCTGGCTTTTGGACACACAAGTCCAACTAGCAGGATTAACTGTTTTTTGTTTGGAAAGTCATATAATTGGTCCACCCCTAATAGCACCCAAAATAACATGGGATGCCAGACCTGTACTGTGACTGCTGACTTCTGGCTAGGCTGCCAGAATGTTTCTTTTAAAGCTGGGCCTTCCCCTCTCCATGCAGGTGCCTCCGGGTTTGTGAAAACCCGGGCGGCACTTACCTTCCTTATAACTGGACAGGACACTGCTGCCATTGACTCTCCATTGACCTGGTAAGCAACTGGCTCCAAGATTTGCCTACATCCTGGCAAATGACTGTTCTTAGCATACTGGGTATCTTACTCTTGATAGCCCTTGGCTGCTGCTGTCTGGATTCTATTTGTGGTATCTGGTTGCAGTGCCCCTCTATATACCCGACCCAGGGATATCTCGGAAGAGGGCTGGACCAAGACTGTAAGGGTCGTGCAGGGTATGTAAGGGTGGAGGGTATGGTCAGGCCTGCCGAAATGGTTGTTCTCTTGCTCCCTGTATATCCCCCGCTTGACCAGTCCCTGCTTCACCTACACCCTACTCCCCTGACTGACCTTCCCTCTTAATCATAGAGCCTAATCAGTAAATGCCTAGTACTTGCCCCTAGCCCCAGCTAGTGATTGTTCTAATCTTTAGATCAGAACATCTCCAGCAAGATAACTGGGCTTCCCGGGTGGCGCAGTGGTTAAGAGTCTGCCTGCCGATACAGGGGACACGGGTTTGTGCCCCGGTCCGGGAAGATCCCACATGCCGCGGAGGGGCTGGGCCCGTGAGCCATGACCGCTGAGCCTGCGTGTCCGGAGCCTGTGCTCTGCAACGGGAGAGGCCACAACAGTGAGAGGCCCGCGTACTGAAAAAAAAAAAAAAAAAAAAAAAAAATCCTGTTCTCCACCAAGATAACATATCAAAGGGGTGGTGAGGGGCGTGCTCCTCTGCTGGTTTCCCTGGTAACAGATGAGCCAACCTGATGTCAATTTCCCCTATAACTGGTAAACATCCCTTCCCCACCCCAGGGAACAAAGACTATTGCCATGTCTTGCATGTCCTGCCCATTGCAGTCTGCTGCACATGTTGGGGTGTTGCTCCTGTACCTTGCTTCAGACATGTAAGATCCCCCCCATCCATTAAACCATCGATGTCTCTGTTGCTGACTCGGGCTCTTTTTTCGGTCTTGAGGCTGGGTAAGTACAGAACCTGCAGGCCTGTGGAGTGCAGCCCAACAACAGTGAACTCAGGTGATCTGTCAATTAGTAGGCGTCAATCCCATTTGTGGAAAGTGAAAGTAAGAGTATGTGTGAGATGGAAAAGATTCAGAAAAGGATGAACGTGTTTATGGAGCACAAAAGAATAGTTACCAAGGTATAGTTGGATTGCCAGATATATTAGAAAGTTACTGGGATTTGTGATTCTGTATTTAGATGAGGATCAATATTCTAATAATGTGCTTCATCTGAAGCAGCCACTGAATAGGGAAGAATTTTGAGTCACTGGGATTGGTATCTTGATCAGGATATATGGTAAGAAGTCAGATAAACTTATGAATCATTTGTCTTAGTAAAAATAGGTTTAAATGAGTAAATGGGGATTAAATTAGGCAGTAAGAATGAGGAATGCTAGGGGCTGATGGATGGAAAGTGGGGACAATGGAATATCGGAGTCCCATGTGATAGGAGAGCTTATACATGGGGAGTGATCCTGTGAATGAGTTGGAAGTAGACAATGTTGGGGTTGCTGGATGTGGTCTCTGATTATTGATTTTATAGGTCACATTCATGGTGAAACCTAAGTGTGGTATGTATCCCATTTTTAGAAATGTTAAGTTGGAAAACAAAGCAAAAATTTTACTACAGCTGTAGCATTGTCTAACCATGTAATTTTGTGATATCATTCCTTCCAAATCTTTGTTCACATTATTTGTTAAATAAACCACATCAGCAAGTTTTTTTAATGAGGATTAATAAAGCAAATATATGTAAAAAAGCAAACTGGATTTTAAAAATATGATATGGAATGGCTGGAAAGATGAAACAAAACTTGCTAGATTAAATTTAACAGAAAGAGGGGACTTCCCTGGTGGTCCAGTGGTTAAGACTCCACACTTCCACTGCAGGGGGCGCAAGTTCGATCCCTAGTTGGGGAACTGATATCCTGAATGGCATGCGGTGCAGCCAAAGGGAAAAAAACAATTTAACAGAAAGAGGTCTAAAGCTCCAAATTTAGGTAGACATTAGGTTTTCATTTGCCAGGTGAGAGAGAACTGAATCAACAGTATGATATGACTGAAAATAAAACAAAGAAACCTACTGCTACATATTAGTAGAGAATGCAGCTGGAGCAAGAGAGTTGAGCCTTATCATACCATGAGCTCTTCAGACATATCTTCGATATTGTGTAATTTATGGGCCCATACCAAAATAGAGAAACTCCAGAAGTAGGTAAATGGGCTCATAAGTGGCCTGAAAACCATGAAAATGAGGGATAGAGAGGAATAGGAATGACCAGCTTTGGGGGAAAAAAAGGTAAGAAGAGCAGGGGAGAATACTCAGTATTAGCCAAAGGGATGAAGATTCCAGTTCAACTTAGTTTAGGTTATTAGTGCTTATACATCTACCTCATTTTGCAAGTGAGGAAGGCATTATGTTAAGTGAAATAAGTCAGACAGGAAAAGACAAATACTTTATGATCTCACTTATATGTGGAATGTAAGGAAAACAAAACAAAAACACCAAACTCAAAGAAAAAGAGGCAGAGTGGGGGGCGGGAGGGATTGCAGGAAGATAGTTAAAAGCTATAAACTTCCAGTTATAAGATACATAAGTACTAGGGATGTGATGTACAACATGATGACTGTAGTTAACCCTACTGTAAGATATATAGGAAAGTTGTTAAAAGAGTAAATCCTGGGACTTCCCTGGTGGTGCAGTGGTTAAGAATCCGCCTGCCAATGCAGGGGACACAGGTTCGAGCCCTGGTCTGGGAAGATCCCACATGCTGCGGAGCAACTAAGCCCGTGCGCCACAGCTACTGAGCCTGCACTCTAGAGCCCATGAGCCACAACTACTGAGCCCATGTGCCACAACTACTGAAGCCCGTGCGCCTAGGGCCCGTGCTCCTCAACAAGAGAAACCAGCGCAACAAGCAGCCCAAGCACCGCAACGAAGAGTAGCCCCCGCTCGCCGCAAGTAGAGAAAGCCTGCATGCAGCAACGAAGACCCAACACAGCCAAAAATAAATAAATTTAAATTAAATAAATTTAAAAAACAAAGCAAAACAAAAAAGAGTAAATCCTGAGAGTGCTCATCACAAGAATTTTCTTTCTCTTCTTTCCTTTTTATTGTATCCATATGAAATGATGGATGTTAACTAAACCTATCGTGGTAATCTTTTCACAATATATGTAAGTCAATCCATCATGCTGCTTACCTTAAATTTATACAGCGATATGCATCAATTATTTCTCAATAAAACTGGAGAGGAAAAAAAGATTCAGGTTTCCTAAGGAACCAGGATAAATCTTGATACTAGTTACAATTATCTACTCAGGCTGACTGATTGGCGAAGAAGTCATCATTCCATCCAAAGGAGAATCAGCAACCACCAGGGCACAAAAACAAACAAACAACAAACAAAGGAGGAAACTGAAGCCCAGAGAGTTTAATGGAGTTGCCTGAGGTCAGTAGGCTAACTAACAGACTTAGGACTTAAACTCAGGTTCATATACCAAGCTGCTGGAAGTTGGGTTTCTTTAAAGTGATTCTTATCCTTGGGACTTCCCTGGCGGTCCAGTGGTTAAGACTCCACCCTTCCAATGCAGGGGGCGAGGGTTCGAAAAGATCTGGGAACTAAGATCCCACATGCCGCACAGCGTGGCCAAAGGAAATAAAAAAGTGATTCTTATCCTTACAGCATTTTCTTTTTTTCTTTTTCTTTTTTTTTTTAAACCTCTAAGTGTATTAGCAAATGCATTTTCAGTATCTTGTAGATCCCAACCAGTCATGAGTTCTCTGTTCACCCCTGGAACCATTTGAGGAGATAATTCTCATCAGAGATGAACAGGAGAGTCTTGTATTAGGTTAGAGTTTAGACTTGAAAACTCTTATATCACTTCATATACTAGGATTGTAAAATTCTACGATAAGATATAATTACTTTAATTAATATATAACTACATTATAACCACGCAGTATAGTTTTGGTCCTGGAGTCAGACTGTCTGGGTTCGAATTCCTGCTCTGCCACTTACCATTTTGAGAGGCCTTGGGCACGTGATTTAACTTCTTTCGCCTTCAGTATCCTCATTTGTAAGATGGAGATAATAATACTTAGTTCATAAAGTTATTGTGAGAAATGAATGGGATTATATACAGCAAACAGCTAGCAAACAGAACTCAACAAATATTAGCTCTAGGTATACGCAGGGGAGTAAAATTATTAAAAGAGTGTATACAGTAAGAAGAAAAGAGGTCTGAGGGCAGGGCTGTGGAGAACATTTAGCTGTGCTGGGTTGCACAGTATTCTCTCCATTTCTTGGCCACTGGGAACCTTAAAATATGATCTTTTTTGGAAATAGAGTCTTTGTAGATATAATCAAGTTAAAATGAGATCATAGTGGATTAGGATTGGGGCCCTAATCCAATGACTGGTTTTCTTTTCTTTTCTTTTTTGGCTGCATGGCCCAGAATGCGGAACTTCCCCAACCAGGGATTGAACCCACACCCCCTGCAGTGGAAGATGGAGCCTTAACCCGGAAGTCCTGGTTTTCTTATAAGAGGGAAATTTGGACACAGAGAGCTATGCAGAAAGAAAATGTTGTGAAAACGCTGGGAAGAGAACGTCATATGAAAGCACAGAGACACAAGACCAGGTGACAACAGAGACAAGAGATTGGAGTGATGCATCCACAAACAAAGGAAGATTAAGGGTTGCCAGCAACCACAAGAAGCTAGAAAGAAGAAAGGAAGTATCCCCCTAGAGCCTTCACAGAGAGCATGACCTTGCTGACACCTTAATCTCAAACTTCTAGCCTCCACAACTATGAGGATACATTTCTATTGCTTTCAGCCACTCTGTTTGTGGTACTTGGTTATGGCATCCCTAGGAAACTAATATAGCTGGTGAGCAGTCAGGGAAAACACAGAATGGATAATAATACTTTATAGTTTCAAAATACAATGTCAATTGATCCTCACAACTACCTTGAAAAGTAGCAGGACAGTTTATATATAAGTAAATGGATGATCAAAAGTATTAGAGACTTGACAGAAGGTGGCAGAAACAGAATTTGAGAGATGAGTCCTGTTCCAACACTCTGATCCTAGTTAGCAAAATGCTTCATCCTTTCTCAACCTTTCTGAAGTTTCCTTCCCCATTCACAACTCCAACATCGTCCTCTTACCTCTGGCAACTCAATTTCAGGAAGGCCACTGATCAGTGAATTCTACTAACGTCACATTTACCAAGCTTATGCATTGCATAGCTTTAACTCTTATTATAGAAGGACCTTATCCTTCGGTGGGGAGGTTCAGGCACGTACAGTAGGTAAGAAAGACACACTGGGGAAAAACAGGTCATTCCCCTTTCTACAGTCATAGAGACAAGGCACCAACCTACGCCACTGACTCCAGTTTTCACGGGCAATTTCAGCAGAAAGAAAACAGACCTAACCTAACTTTTCTCAGGTTACACAGTTCCTCAGTTTTAGAGTAAACAGGAACCCGATTCAATGTTCCTTCCATTAAACCACCTTGATTGTTCCTCCACAGACAGATTTGTAGATGCTACTGCTTTCTTCTAGATTAAAATTAACTTTCAGCAGAATGACCTCCAAATAAAAATTTGTACGTGTTCTTTTCTAAGGCATCAGTAGTACAGGCTTTGAAATCAGAAAGTCTTGGGGTCCAATCCTGGCTTGGCGGTGGGGCACTGGGAACATTACTTCGGTTCAAACACGTAAGGAGGTAACACCTACTTCCGATATTTCTTGCGAAGAATAAATGATAGGCAAAACACCTGGCACAGCAAATTTTGTCCCAAGACTGCAGGAATCAAAGCTTTTGGGGTTGTGACTTCTCTCAGCGTCCTCTGCAATGGAGAGGTTCAGCGATCTAACCACAGAAGCTCTCGAAAGGACCCCAGCCCCTGCGCCACTTGAGAGCGTGTCCGGATGGAAGGACCCAGGGGTTGACTCCGCCCCAACTCGGGGCACCCGGCGCGCCTGATCGCCTCGGTCCTCTGCATCCCCCGCATCTAGATCAGCAGCTGCCTGCACCCGTACCTTCCTAGTCCCCGGGACGCGAGCTCCTGCGAGGGTTCAAAGCCCGACGCGGAGTGAGGCACAGCCAGGGACAGCCCGGGCCCCGTGCGCCGCGGCCACGCGAGGCCCCCGCCGTCGCCACCACCTGCGCGCCGTCGCCCCAGCCCCGCCCCCGAGAGCCGAGAGCTGTTGGCAGCCGAGGTCTGGCGACGCCCGTCTCCTTACCGGCTTGTTTACTACCATGCCGCTGTACGAGGGCCTGGGGAGCGGCGGAGAGAAAACGGCGGTCGTGATAGACCTGGGAGAGTCTTTTACCAAGTGAGTGGCCGCGGCGCCAGCTGCAGTCGTCCCGAGGGGAGGGCGGGTAGCCGAGCCCCAGGCCCAGCCCGGGTCCTCGTCGCAGGCTCCAGAGGCGGCTTGTTCCGTCTCCACTTCTTCCCCCAGGACCCGCAAATGACGGCCCTTGTTACTTACACCGTGGGCGATGCAAATCCCGGGAATCCGGTGGAGCGGTCAGGTTCTGACTCCTGGAGAGGCCCAGGAGGCTTCGGGAAAGTTGCCTTTGTTGTTGCCCCGGTCGTCACCCCAAACTGAACGGACTCTTTGGGGTCATCTATGCAGGGGATGACAGCGATGACCTAGGCCCCGCTTATCTGGCTTTATCTGCTTAGGGAGGTGGCAACCGAACTGTAATGCTTGATGACGACCTCCGTTATTAAGCATTTATTGAAAAGAGATGCTATTGGTGTTGGAAATTCAAATATGTTTAAGGCAGGGCTACTGCTTCCCAAGAGTAGGAAGTCGAATTAGGAAGGCTGAATGCATGAAAAACTGAAACCCTATAGATAATTCTCTGGAGAGTCTTCGTTGCTCCCACCCACCAACTCTTAGATTAGGAAATTTAACATTTTAAAAGGCAACTTGTAAACACTAGAGTAGTGGTTTTCAACCTTTTGGATGGCATAGATCCCTTTGACGACCGAAAGAAAGCCATAAATACACAAACCTTAAAATATTTGCACACAATTTCAGGGGTTGGTGGACCATCGCAGTGGTCCTTGGACTCCGGATTGAGAGCCCTTGTACTGCTCTCAAGAAAAAGGCACGTGACAGCCAGAATTGCATCTTCTATCTGAAATGGAAACATTTGAAAAAATTTTGTATATCTCTGAACAGTGCCTGACATGTAGTATGTGTTTAATAACTATTTGTTGAACAAGTGGTCAAAAGAGCCTATTTAAGAATTGGAGGGAATTCCCTGGCGCTCCAGTGGTTATGACTGGGCATTTTCACTGCGGAAGGCCAGGTTCAATCCCTGGTTGGGGAACTAAGATCCCACAAGACGCCCAGTGCTGCCAAAGAAAAAAAAAAAAAAAAAAAAACAGGAAAATTGGACTTCAGGTGCTCCAGAATTGGATTAAACATAGTCCTTGGTTCATGTTATTCTCTTACTGTTCTAAGCAAGATGCTCCCATAATTATATATTTTTATTTATTTTTAAAGGTTTATTTAAATACCATAGTAAGTACCTTGAGGCTGACACCCAAAGATAATTATTTTAGGTATGCTGTGGAAATGAGAAATGGAACTACTATATAGGAGGACGGTTATTGACAAAGACAACAGGAGGGTGATAAGATGAGTTTGTGCATCCTGGGGAATTTGAGGAGCACTGGTACAAGTCAAGTAAACATGGGGATGTGACTAAAAGAAGATGGAGAGAGCTATTTGGGAATAGGAGGAGAGCAGTACTGAAAACCAGACAGGAC
Source organism: Lagenorhynchus albirostris (assembly GCF_949774975.1). Lineage (NCBI taxonomy): Eukaryota > Metazoa > Chordata > Mammalia > Artiodactyla > Delphinidae > Lagenorhynchus > Lagenorhynchus albirostris. The sequence continues at coordinate 42,920,650 of NC_083095.1, read as the reverse complement.
AAGGAAAGATATTAAGACTAAACTTACATGGCAATCCTTTTTAACAACATTTTTAGCAAAGTTTTGTTTTACGTGAAACAGAAATGGAAATACTTAAATACTCTAGAAAGGAGAATAGTTTTTTAAAAGGGATGAAATATTTTATGCAATTTAAAAAATGATAGCAGTGAAGACTAACAATATGGGCAGAATCTTATTTTATGAATTCATGATGTGTGAACAGTGTGATTATAATTATGTCACATATGCATAGTTTAAAAACTAGACCAAAGGAAATGCATCAATATGGAAGCTGATATTAGAATGATGGAATTATGAGTAACATGAATTATAGACATGAAGTCAGATAGTGGAGTACAGATTCAGGACTGTAGAGATGTGTTACCTAAAATTCAAGTAAAATTAAAAACAGAAAAAAAAGTAAATGCGACCCTAAAATAATACACTGGTTTATTTCACTGTCACTAATTTGAAACAATTTTATTTTTTACCTTTAATACATAATTATGAATAGATGGTATTAACTTTTCCTTAGTTTTTTTGTCCCTTTGAATACATCAGAGATGTTTCTAGTTGTTTTTGTGACCACTACTTTGAAAAAAAATACAGAAAAACTTGTTTCTGTGACAAATATATAAAAAGAATGTTATAATAAGTTGAATTGTTTCAATTTTCTATTTATTTGTAGATGTGGATTTGCTGGAGAAACTGGTCCAAGATGCATAATTCCTAGTGTGATAAAAAAAGCCGGCATGCCTAAGGTATTTTTTTTATGAGAAATTAGCAAAATAAATGCTGTACTGTAAAATATTTTTAAATGTGACTTTAAATAAGATTGATTAGAACAGTGCTAAATGTATAGCTTAGACTGTATTCCAAGAAAACTTTTTTGATTCTTTATTTAGGTTTAATTTTGCATACCGTAAAATTCATCTATTTTAAGTGTGCGATTCAGTGATTTTTAGTAAATATATCAAGTTGTGCAGCCATCACCACAGCTCAGTTTCAGAACATTTTTGTCATTCCAGTAGCATCACTAATGCCTACTTATAGTTAATCCCCATTCCCACCCCGAGCCCACCACGGATGTTCTTTGTCTTATAGATTTGCTTTTTCTATTTAATGTATATAAATGAAATTATATAACATTAAGAGAAAGTTTTTAGCTCAATAAAATAATTGCCTGAGCCTTGTAATGTAATTATGGAATCATTTTATTCTTACCCTGTTCAGAATATGAGCCAGGTCCTCATTTCTTTATCTGTAATTCAAAAGACCTGTGAAAAACACAGTTTTTAAAAGCAAGTCTTGCCAAAGTTAATTTTGTAGAGTAGGAATTGTAGAACAATAGAAAGAATAATTTTACATGCCATAAAATTTGCCTGTAAAATCAAATACAGATTTTTCTACCATAACTTAATATTTGCATTCCTGAAAAACCTCTTCTTGATAGCAAACAAAAACAGGTTTTGGGGAAAAGTAGGTTGGGGTAGATTATTTAAAACCCATGAAACTTTGTAATCCGAGCATTAGAAAAACAAAAATTAATACCTCAGGAAAAAATTGGAATAGCTTTGAGTTGCGATTGAGTGTGGCTGGAAACTCTCTTGGGGATATTTAAAATAAAATGAAATAATTGAAACTGTTGGTTGGTGGGTGCTGAGACAATGCAGATATAAAAATGAGCTCTGAGCCTCTCTGGCTGTTGTTAAGGTGGGACCAGGAAGAAATGCAGCCCAATAAAGAGTCTTGAAGGGGTCCACTCTGTTACGGGAGCCCCTGGTACACGGGATCATTTAAACTTTTTAAAAATAGATCTGAAAGAATGCTGATTTGTGTGACCACTGAGTTGATGACTTTCTTTACCTTGATGAAGGTTATAACTCTGCTGTCATCATTTCAGCTCCTCTTGCCTAATATGAACTGTACAACCTTCACATCATATAGACATTATTCCCTTATTTAACAAATATGAGCATATTTGTTTTCATAAAAGCACATATTGGAGCAAGATACAGTAAATGGAGCCCTTGTGATGTGTTAGTGTTGACTTAGCACCCATGGTTTGGTAGGGTTTACTTTAGTGCTAATGGTGCATGTTTTCATTTTTGCCACACATATTTATGAGCTGTTTACTTTGTTCCTGGCACTGTATCAGTTGAAGGAGGATATATCATAAGCAAGCCAGAAGTAGTTCTTGCCCCATGGAGTTTGTAGTCTAATGGGAAGGTAGACATTTTACAAGTAATTAAGTGGGGTGATGCTACAAAAGAAAAAGTGTCAATGCTTTGGGAGTAAATAACAGGGACTGAACCAAGTCTGGAGTATTTGAGGAAGCCTTTGATGCTTTTTAATTGATGCTGCTTTTTATCGGTGATGCCAAAATAATGTCAGATGGAAGAAAAATGTGATGAGTACAGCTCTTTACTTACTGTGGACACAGATTTTTATTCCATAAACCAAAACATTTTGTCATCTTGGACATGCCAGTTCTTAAACATTTCTAATTTAAGTGATTAATCTATATTTGATGTTTGTATCTATTCTCAATACAAATTGTTTAGAAAATCCATTAGAAAAATAAATAAGCATGTTTTAGTTTGAGATTATTTTATTATTATAAATTAATAAATCATTTTAATTTTTTATAGCCTATCAAAGTTGTACAATATAATATCAATACAGAAGAATTATATTCCTACCTAAAGGAATTCATCCACATACTGTATTTCAGGTAAAATGCAATTGTGTTTCCCCCGCCCCCCAGCTTTTCCTAGTGCCCATCCTACTGATATTTGGTTGTATTATTTCTAATGCAAAAAAAAGGTTAATTTCCATTGCCATTTTAACCTTCTTATTTTCGATCTTTTCAAAAATATATTTGAAGACTAGGAAACTAGCAAGCATAAGGAAATATTGAAAATAAGTCAAATGTCTATTAATAAAGAGGATTGGATAATTTAATTATTGTACATCCATATAGTGAAACACTATATTGTCATTTAAAAAGTTCTGTATCTATATGTACTGATACAGAAAGATGTCTTAGATATTCTGATAATTGAAAACATGTTGCAGAACAACATCTATGGAATGAATATTTTTGTTAAAATATATGCGTATACATACACAATAATGAAAATCTATAAACTGCTGTAAGTGAAAGTTTCTGGGTAGTAGAGGTATATGGTATTTTTGTATTTTCCAAGTTATAAGCTTCTATAACATTTGGAGTCTTGTGAGCATATACTACTTTTGTAGCTTAAAAAAAGAAAATATCTTTTTAATGGCTCAACTCAGTATTCATAATAGGCTATAGTTTTTGTTTTCTGAGATAAACAAGTTAATAGATGTAAATTTCCTGACACAGTACATGGCACGTAGTATGAGTTCAAAAATGTTATCTTTCTGTGGCATATATATTGATATATACCATGGAATACTACTGAGCCATAAAAAAACCCCGAAATTTTGCCATTTGCAGCAACATGGATGGATTTGGAGGGCATTATGCTAAGTGAAACAAGTCAGACAGAGACAGACAAACACTATATGATATCACTTCTTTGTGGAATCTAAAAAATACTACAAACTAGTGAATATAACAAAGAAGAAGCAGACTCACAGATATAGAGAGCAAACTAAGGGCTACCGGGGCAACATAGGGGTGAGGGAGTGGGAGGCACAAACTACTGGGTGTACGATAGGCTCGGGGCTGTATTGTACAACACAGGGATAGAGCCAATATTTTGTAATAACTGTGAATGGAAAATAACCTTTCAAAACTGAATAAAAAATTTTAAAACATTTAAAAATTTAAAAAATGAAAACGTGATCTTTCACAGATAATAAAATGAAGATGTCTTTTTGTTGTAAAGCTTCTTAAGTGAAGGTGGTACGATTTCTCTAATCTTAACAAATTGCATTATGTACCAAAATAAATACAAACTTTTATTTACTTTTAAAACAAAACTATCACTTTTCAGGCATCTATTGGTGAATCCCAGAGACCGCAGAGTTGTGGTTATTGAGTCGGTATTATGTCCTTCCCACTTCAGAGAGACACTCACTCGTGTTCTTTTCAAGTATTTTGAGGTACCTGTTTTTTATGTTGTTGTTTTTAGTACGTACTCAAAGCTTAAACTAAAAGGTCCTCATTTTATTTCCTTCATTGGAAAGAGGAATTGGATGACAAAATAAACTGAATCCTTTACAAATTGACCGTTTATTTTCTTTCTTTGTGTGGTTACTTCATGCGTAATAAGCATTTCATCTAATACTTAGATAATTGAAGGTTTCTTTTTATTGCTGTTTCCCTTGTTTATTTAGTTTAGTACAGGTTTTAAGTTTGGGGACTTCTTTCTGAAATTAAAAGTTATATTCTGTGCTGTGAAGTTGATGTTTTTCTTCCAGGGCTTTTCTAGTTTTCATTGTTTAGTTATGCTGACTGTTCTAAATTCTCCAATTCTTTCATTTTAGGCTTTAAATTCCCCTTAAATGGAGTATTCAAATAATGTCTCCCATAGAGTAAGTGGGCAGTGCCAGGAGTGACTCTTATATCTTGATATTAGTAATATTACTTGTAGCTTTCATTTTATAGGAGTCAAGATTATTTTAAAGACCAAAATTATGACTTAAATGATTACATTTCATAGTAGGCCAGAATCTTTATTATTTAACTTTTTAAAAAAATCTCTGCCTTAGGAATTTAGAGTTTTTCAGCAATTTAGAAGAATGTATAAAATGTGTATAGTATATAAGAAATTAATCACATGTAAATGTAATTTTCATACATTCTACTGAACACAAAATATATCAAAAATCACAATGTATTTATGAGATAAGGGCAGATAATATTTCTAAGTTATAATTTAGTAAGACAGGCACAGAGAAACAGGTTTCATACCCTCCTGTACTTACTGATGTCACGAATTCAGGAATTTGGTTTGCAATAGGGAGAACACAAAACACAGCAGGAAGTCACTTTAGCTCTTACCTGAATAAAATAGATGATTTTCTGTATTTTTACTTGAACTTAGCATTTTAGTTATATTTATGTTAGTATGCTTATCTGGTGTATAACCAGAATACCTGCTGTACTTAGATAAAGGAAATATAGCCATTATTTTGTTTGCCACTTGGTTATTATGGACTTCCATATTTTGATTGAATATTTACCTGATATTTGGGATGTCACCAGATCTGGCAAATTTTCACTGAAAAATGTCACTTAGAGCTAAGGATTTTTGTAGTTCTTCAATTTAATTTTAACTGCTATATTATAATATTTTTAGAATATAGTTCATATTGTGAACTTTGTGAATGAGGACAATCAAGAATTCTTCTTCTCTATTTCTATTTTGATGATAAAGGCATCTCTTTATTTTTTAAATTTAGCATCTTCCTTTGAATGTATGTTTCTGGACCTCTTCTTTTATCCTTTTCAGTTTTCCCTCCAAAAGAGAACTGAATTAATTAAAATGCTTCATAATTGTCATTTCAGAATGAAAAGACTTAGAGAACTTAAAGAGTGTTTCTATTTGTTACAGTGTATTTTGTTTATTGTGTAAATTCAAATAACTCAACTAATTCTTAATTTAGTGCCATAAAATGGTTGAGTAGGTATCATAATTATGAATTTTTTCAAATATATTTGAAATGTAAGGGAAACACCTTCAACTACTGACATTCATTCTGGTTTTGTTGTTGTTGTTTTGGATTTGTTGTTTTCTAGGTTCCATCTGTCTTGCTTGCTCCAAGTCATCTAATGGCTCTTCTTACACTTGGGATAAACTCTGCCATGGTCCTGGATTGTGGATATAGGGAAAGCCTGGTGTTACCTGTATCTTTTTTGTAAACCAGCTAATTTTGCAGTTTTTACTCTACTTTAGAATAATTAGGCTTATTACAAATTGTTTTTATTGCATCAAGCTATTTTGGGTTATCATGTACAAATATGACATATATGGAAAAAATTCACAGGATTGTGAGACTTAAATTTACTTTTTGTAGAAATTGTCATTATGACTTGGTCCCAGTATAAACTCCAGAGATCAGACCTATTACGTTCAGTTTTTAAGAGGAATATCCGCTAATTAGGATGTGTCAAAGAAGATGGGTAGGATAGTCAAGTTCTAAGAAAAGATCATATGAAGAATAACTGGAAACAGAAATGAAAAAGTTAGGGACTTCCCTGGCAGTCCAGTGGTTGAGACTTTGCCTTCCAGTGCAGAGGGTGCGGGTTCGATCCCTGGTTGGGGAGCTAAGATCTGACATGCCTCACGGCCAAAAAGCCAAAACATAAAACAGAAGCAATATTGTAACATATTCAATAAAGACTTTAAAAATGGTCCACGTCAAAAAAAAAAAAGAAAAAAAGGCAGATGTAGATTAGTGGTTACCAGGGGCTAGAGGGAGTGTAGAATAGGGGAATGAAAAATAAATAAATAAAAATAAAAAAATTAAAAAAAATAAATGAGAAAGTTAAAACTTAAATGGCAACGTGAAATCTGCTTTCAAATAGCTGAAGGGCTCACTGTGGAAAAGTAAATAGATTTTTTTTTCAATCTATTTCCTGAGGCTATGATGGGGGCAGTATGACAGCTAAGCTTCTTTCTAGTTGTATGATTTTGGTCAAGTAGCTTAATCTCTTTTGGGCTTAGTCTCCTCATCTGTAAAATGGGAATTATAATAATTCCGCCTCATAAGGGCATTGTGTATCTTGAGTGAGATAATGTATGTAAAATATTTAGCATAAGACCTAGCACGTAAATTGCACAGTAAGTGCTGTAGTTTTTATATCATTTGCCATTAGGAAGAACTCCCTAGTAATTTAAGCTGTTCCACAATGAAATTACTGACTATAAACTGGTCCATTCCCCATCATTATAAGAATTTAAGTAGAGTATAGGTAAACATCTCTTAGAAATGTTACAGTAGACATTTGCTACATTTGAAAAGGAGTTTGAAGTACATAAATGCAAGACTCTTGCAATTTTGAGACCTATGTGTGTATTTATTAGAAGAAGTACTCATGGGAAGGAAATCAAGAATCATTAGCTCCTAAAGAACTAAATTAGGCAATAGCTTTTTTAAATATAAAGTATTTTGTGTGTTAGTCCCTGCAACAAAAGTATTATTCTCTTCATTATATGATTGAAAGTTGAGATGGTAGTTGACCCAAGTTAATATTAAGTGTATAGCCAAGATATAAACCCATGTTTGTCTCCAAAACCAGTGCTCTTAACAATATACTTTTTTCTTTTTCATAAATAATGTACTTATGAAACATCAGCAAAAACAATATATAAAATAAAGTAGCAAACCCACAGTACAGTATTGTCTACTGTCCTCTCAGCTCTGATAGAGATAGAGTGTGAGACATATGTAATTTAAAATTTTTCTAAGAGCTACAAATTTTAAAAGTTCAGGGGCTTCCCTGATGGCACAGTGATTGAAAGTCCGCCTGCTGATGCAGGGGACACGGGTTTGTGCCCCGGTTCGGGAAGATCCCACATGCCGCGGAGCGGCTGGGCCCATGAGCCATGGCCGCTGAGCCTGCGTGTCCGGAGCCTGTGCTCCGCAACGGGAGAGACCATTAGTAGTGTATTTTATCTAGCCCAATGTATTTAAAATACTATCATTTCAATATATAGTCAATATAATAAATTATAATGAGATATTTTACAGGTTTTTTTTTTTATTACTAAGTTTTCTGTGTTTGCTGTGGAGGTTATTCTTACAGCACATCTCAATTCGGACCAGCCATATTTCAAGTGCTCAATAGTCACATGTGGTCAGTGGCTACATTGTTGGACACCCAAGCTCTAACGAATGAATTCTGTGTGTGTGTGTGTGTGTGTGTGTGTGTGTGTGTGTGTGTGTGTGTGTGTGTGTGTGTGTGTGTGTGTGTGTGTGTATGTTTAACTGTTTTCTTTGGAGAAGGAAAAAGACTCTTTGATTTTTCTGTAACTCTTTTTAAAAAAAGAAATAAGAATTTGCCAGCCAAGCTGATTTAGAACAATAATGCAGAGGTGAAGAAAATACTGAGGGAAACACATTTTACCTCCTAAAATAGTAATACCCTTGACTGCCTTATAGATATATGAAGGAATCCCAGTACTAAATTGTTGGGGAGCACTCCCCCTAGGAGGAAAAGCTCTTCACAAGTAAGTTTCTTGGCATTTAGCACATTTGCTTCACCTGTGCCAAAAAAATGCAAATTTTTTTTACAGTGATCAATAGAGGACTTGTAGTATGGACATTTAATGTTATTTATTCCATTCTTTACTAGCCTTGAGTATATTCATCTTTTAAGGGTAAAACCACTTTTATTTAAAGCATCATGATCTGTTATGAAGTAAAAGTATTAAATAAGAAAAGGATATCAGTTGCATTATTGTAATTCCAGTAACTTTTTTTTTTTTTTTAATCTTCAGGGAGTTGGAAACTCAACTATTGGAACAATGTACTGTTGACACAGGTGCTGCTAAAGAACAGAGCCTTCCCTCTGTGATGGGTAAAATCATTATAAACTTTGAGTGGTTTACATTCCCTTTTCGTTCAACTCATTTCCCCCCCCCCCATTGCATAGCTATTCTCTTTTTCTCACATCACTCTGGTGACATGGCTCCAATTATAAGGTCATCATTGAGCTGTTAATCACCAAATCCAGTAGTTGAATTTTATTCATTCTTTCCAGAACTTTTGACATTATGGATTATCATATACTCTTTTTTAAAAAATTTTATTGAAGTATAGTTGAATTACAATGTTGTTAATTTCTGCTGCATAGCAAAGTGACTCAGTTATACATATATATACATTTTTCATATTCTTTTCCATTATGGTTTATCACAGGATATTGAATGTAGTTCCCTGTGCTATACAGTAGGACCTTGTTGTTTATCCATTCTATATATAATAGTTTGCATCTGGATTATCATATACTCTTTTTTTTTTTTTTTGATACGCGGGCCTCTCACTGTTGTGGCCTCTCCCGTTGTGGAGCGCAGACTCCGCAGCCATGGCTCACGGGCCCAGCCACTCCACGGCATGTGGGATCTTCCTGGACCGGGGCACGAACCCGTGTCCCCTGCATCGGCAGGCGGACTCTCAACCACTGCGCCACCAGGGAAGCCCTGTCATATACTCTTGTTCTTATCTCTTCCCTTGGTTTTCAGGACTTTTCTTCCTTTATGGTTTTCTCTTATTTCTCCAAGTATTCCTTCTTAATTTCCTCTGCTCTTGCTTTCTCTGCTGATATTCTTCTAGCGGTTTATTTTTTGTTCCTTTTTTTCTTCCTACTGTCTTTTTAAAAGTGATCTCATGTGTTCCCATAACTTCAGCTACATCAATATGCCGTTGGTTCTTAAGTGTATCACTGGGCCCAACCCTTCTTCTAAACTTCATATTCATAATTCCAATTGATTATTAGATATAAACTAGGCATCCCTCTTGGCACCTCAAGCTTAAGACTTCCAGAAGTAAATACATTATCTCTTTCCCTAAATTCATTTTAACAAATCATGGTTAGATAAAGATAATATCTTACTGAGCTCCCATTTTAGATAACTGGGAGTTTATCAGTCCTTTCAATTCTCCCTCAGAAATCTCTTTTTCATCTCTTTTTTTTTCTGTCCTCCACAACACAGAACATCTGAAAACAAAGACGTCAACTAGGCCCTCATTGCTTCTTGCTTGGATTATTACAGGAGCCTGCTTTTTGGACCCATTTAGTCTATTTCACACTGTTAGCAGGAATAACTTTCACAAAATTAATCTGATTACATTTCTCTTTTGCTTGAGAATTTTTGCTGGCCTCCACAGGTTAAAACCCAAATTATCTGTTTGATATGCATGTTTCTTCACAATCCGACTTTATGCTACCTCTTAGCTTTAACTACTAAACTCAACCCTTTGCACCTTATTTCAGCTACAGTAAATTTCATACATCTTCCTGGCACCATTGTTCTTCAACAACCCTGTGCCTTCATTTATACTATTTCTTTACCTGGGATGTTTTTCTTTACCTATTTGGGTTTTTGATCCCTCTGCATGACTCAACTGAAAGATCATCTTGATTGTGAAACCTTCCTCATTTTCCCTAAGCAGAATAAATTGCTCCCTTCTCTGTTACACCCTCAGCAGTATTTATTATAGTACATATAACAGCCTCATTTACCTGATAACTGTTTCCCTCAATAGACTTTGAGAATCCGTGTCTTATTTATTTTTCAAGTGCCTGGGCACTGAATAAATGTTGGAAAGAGAAAGGTGGGTTGTTAGGACATTTATCCTTGCATATATTGTTTTCCTGTTCTTCTTTAGGTAGGTAAGATAATAGCACATTCTTCATTCTGTAGATCAGATTATTATTTTTCTATTCCAGATAGAATAGAATATTCTATTTTTAGTATATCATGATGACAGTTAGTTAATAAAAGATATCCAAAGGTAATAAGTTTAGTGTAGCATCCCAAGTTTATTTTCTTTTTTTTTTTTTTTTGGTGGCCATGCCACGGCATGCAGGATCTTAGTTCTCAGACCAGGGATCGAACCCATGCCCCCTGCAATGGAAGCGCGGAGTCTTAACCACTAGACCGCCAGGGAAGTCTCCCAGATGTTTTTAATGAAGCTCTTCACTAAAACTATGACATTTCCTTAAAATTCTAAACTGTATGTTCTTGGACACCCCTTTCTTTAGCCAACTGTCTTGGGCTGTGATTCTAATCTTTCCCCCTCATATGCCCCAAAAATCTTCAGTCTGCAGTCCTAATAATTGAGGAATTAAATCATATCACTGTTTGCTGAAGGATCCACTTAGGAGGATCAGAAATGCAAATGTATTTTAAATATCTCTTGTCAAGGTCCTTAGCAAAGATTAGATATAAGTCTTACATATACTGGGATATCCTTAAGTGAACTTTGAATGAGCCTCTTTCATTTAGTATTTAGAACCTAGTTCAAAAAAGAATGAATATACTACCTTAAAACTTACAAAGACTAACCTAAGTACATTGATTTGAAAAGTGTACAGTTGAAAAGTAAATTATATATAAAATATTGTACTTCTTATTCTCCTTAATTAGCTGAAATTTAAATATGATTTTTCAAAGCCAGAGCCAGTGAATGCCTCTTATTTCTACTCCTCATTTGCAAAGTTTAAATGGCTGTGATTATTCCCTAAGATTGAAAAGTCCCTTCCCAAAGCACCATCTACGCCCAGCTAAAATAAGCCCTTTATTTTGAAGCCTGCCTTCCATGTTGCCTAAAGAAAACTGTTTTTCATATTACCAAATGTCTCTGGCACATGTTGGAATTTATTTGAATATTCCTAGAGAGAGTTTAGCACATGTGAAAAGTTACGGTTTTTAGCACTTATTCTTAAATTTGCAGGTTCTTATAATCTAGTTACATTTCTCTTATCTGTTCATAGCCAGGTTTAAATCATTTTGGAAATCTTTATCCCCCTGTGAGATAAATTTTAACATTTAACAATAGGAGTCTTCAAACTTTTTGATCACACACTGACCGCATAGTAAAAAAATTTTGAGCATGTACCTGCAATACATATTTATGTCTATATTTATTTATAAACTATATGTGTATCATTATTACTATATTACAAAACACAGAGGTAAGAATTTGGAAAGGACAATATAATAAAGGTAAAATAATAATTCTCAAGTCATACTTACTAATGGTAAATTTTTTTTGCTCCCTCTCAGAAAAGCAATGTGATTAAATATTGTTTATTATTTTTAAAAAGTTACGGCTTAACATTTTGAAAGTGTGGTTTTAATTTTATCTTAATTCTTAGTTTCAGTAGCTGTCATAATGTAAAGATGTAGCTAACAAGATACGTAGCTCCAGATGGAAGAAGTGCCTGATTACCCTTATTAAATCATGATTCCTTTTGTAGCTATAAATTTCTGTCTTCATTGATATAAATAATTTGTTCTTACAGATCAATCAGAATATTTTTACATACTTAACAATGAGTTAAAAATTCTGAGTTTAGAAGATTCTAAACTTAGAAAACTTTGTTTCTGAGTCTGACTTGGAAACCTAGATTTATTGGCAACAAAATCACATAACAGTGGTAACATATGCAAATACTATCTTCTAAAGTCATCCTGTATTATATAGGTTTCTCTGAATAGCTACTTTCTCACTCATTTTTTAAAATGTCACGTTTACCTTGAAAAAAATTAAAAGTCTGTGTGTGATCCTTTTTACAAATATGTATTAGGTTCGCATGTCACTGACAGTCATTTATTATCACAGAAAAGGTAAGCAAACTTGAAACTTCACTTTTTGTAAAAGAAAAGTAAATAGCTCATGTTTAAGCCCTACCATTTCTTCTAAGTACTTTAACACAGATAACCAGCAAATCTTTTTATGGTAGAAAATATTTTCTTGGTCAATTCCTATCTACTGCCAATTATTCTATGATATTTTTAAGGTCTTATTTTTATCAAATTTATGAGTATTAGTGACTTTCTTCAGCACCTTGTGCACATCTGGCTTCAACTTCCGTGCTTTGGCTTGGCTTTGAATGCTGAAGTTTCTTCCCTAAAAGCAAAGTTGATTTTTTTATTTGGCTTTTAAAAAATTATGGTACTTTAAAATTTTTTTTTAGGTTGCTGAAATGGAAAATGGAAATGTGAATGCAATTTTACAGACTGTTTCTGCTTATAAAGTTCTGTAGTTCTAAATAAAAATTTCTGTTTTAGGTTCAATTCCAGAAGGTATCTTGGAGGACATTAAAGGTAAACTAAGTTCCCATTTTTGTCCCCTTCATCATTAAGTATTCATTTGGAGGGCAAGTGTTTCTAAGTATTTACACAGATATAAAATATATTAAATTCATAATGTAATATCCTAAAAATATTTAACATTTAGGCTATAGAATAACGTAAATAAAATATTGGTTTTTCTTCAGATTTATGGAAGCTTTTGGTATTACTTTTTTGTTTTGGCCACACCATGCGGCTTGCAAGATCTTAGTTCCCTGACCAGGAATTGAACCCAGGCCTTCGGCAGTGAAAGTATGGAGTCCTAACCACTCGACCACCAGAGAATTCCCTTTTGGCATTACTTTTGATGTATTATTATTTTTATTTATTTATTTATTTATTTATTTACTTATTTATTTTGCGGTACGCGGGCCTCTCACTGTTGTGGCCTCTCCCGTTGCGGAGCACACGCTCCGGACGTGCAGGCTCAGTGGCCATGGCTCACGGGCCCAGCCGCTTCGCGGCATGTGGGATCCTCCCAGACCGGGGCACAAACCCGTGTCCCCTGCATCGGCAGGCGGACTCTCAACCACTGTGCCACCAGGGAAGCCTGATGTATTATTGAAGTAACTTCTCAATGATAGAGTATAGAGAGTTACTAGGGAATTAGTAGTTTTCACAGTATGAATTAACAGTTACATTACTTATGAAAGCCACTGATTTTATGTTGTTTAGCATTTTTTTAAACTCTAATATTTTAAAGGTCATTTTTATAAGGTCAGTCATTTTACTGACTTCAGAAATTCTACAGTTGGGTAAAGTATATTAGATTCACTTTAATAAGATCTGTTACTTCTCCTTTGCTAGAGTGTATTTTTATGATAATATTTAAATTGAGTTTTCTGGTATTTTGATTCACTAAAAGGAAAAGCAGTTAAACTATAATGTAATGTTCTTCATTACTGAAAGTGTCATGTAAAATTAATACTCTAGAATATTTAATAGAGAATTAGACAATAATGGATTTTAGAGTTAAATGGGACCTGGAGATAATCTGGTACAATTGGGTCCCTGAAATATTAAGTGATTTGTTCAGTGTCACACAATAGGTAGGGTTAGACCTAGGGCTGCAAAATGGATCTTGTTCTTCATTATATTGCTTATGTTGTATAATTACCTAAAATCTCTTCAGTTATTATAAAATTTCAGTCATTTGTACATGGCTTATTGCAAAAGCTCAAATAATACAGAAATATCTCAAGTGAAATAGTTTCCCTTTCGTTCTTCCAGTCCTATCCCCCATGATGTAACAGTTGATAATTCCTTGGAATGTTTCTTTCCATATAGCTTCCATCTTGTGAAAAGATGTTCAACTTTCCCATTACCCAGGGAAACATCAGATTGGCAAAAATTTGAAAGATAGACATTTAGTATTCGTGAGATTATGGGAAAATTAATATATTGCTATTAGTAAGAATTGAAAATTAAACTCTTTGGAAAGCATTCTGACAAATATATAAAAATTGAAAAGTGTGCATCCTATCTAAGAGGGTATGTTGAATGAAATTTGGTGACTTCATAATAAGGAATATCATATAGGTTTTATTTATTTTTAAAAATATTTATTTATTTAATTTTTGGCTGCGTCGGGTCTTAGTTGCGGCACACAGGATCTTTTGTTGCGGCGCGTGGGTTCTCTCTAGCTGTGGTGCACAGGCTTAGTTGCCCCTGCATTGCAAGGTGGATTCTTAACCACTGGACCACCCGGGAAGTCCCACCATATAGCTTTTTAAAAGGAGGAGCTAGATGTATTGATTTGGAAGGATATCCATAATGTATTAAGGGAAAAAGCATGTTGCTGAATAATATGTACAGTAGGAACCCGTTTCTGTTAAAAACAAATATGCAATATGTACACATACTCTTGCCCACTCATTTATATTAGTTATGTAGTACCTACATTTTTTTCAATTATTTTAATATCCTTAAGTGTAATTTATTTGTTCTTAGATTTTTAATTCAGTGAATTTGGTTTCCTTAAAGAAGAACACCTTCATATGCCAAGTATGTAAGATGTTGAAGTCTTAAGTATTTACCTTGCTTAGTTATGAGGACTTAAAGTATAAAATATGTAAGTAACTTGAGCACATAGCTTACTGTCTAGCATATTAGCATATTGTAAACTCTTTTTTTTAAATTGAAGTATAGTTGATTTACAGTGTCTCAGGGTACAACAAACTGATACAGCTTTATATATTCTTTTCTTTTTTTTTTTTTTTTTGGCTGTGCCATGCAATCTATGGGATCTTAGTTCCCCGACCAGGGATCAAACACATGCATTGGGAGCACAGAGTCTTAACCACTGGACTGCCAGGGAAGTCCCCAGTTATATATATTCTTTTTCAGAATCTTTTCCATTATAGGTTATTACAAGATTTTATTGAATATAGTTTCCTGCGCTATACAGTTCTTGGCATATTGTAGATTCTTAACAAATATATTTTGAATTAGTAAATGAAAAGAATTTTGTATAATATATAAGTTTATGTCAGCATGTTTTGCAAGTCATTAACCAAATCATTAGATTTCTTGCTCTCAACATCAATTTTTAAAAATTAATTAATATATTTATTTGGTCTTCATTGCTGCACATGGGCTGTCTCTATTTGCGGCGAGCAGGGGCTACTCTTCGTTGCAGTGCACTGGCTTCTCATTGCAGTGCCTTCTCTTGTGTGGAGCACGGGCTCTAGGTACACGGGCTTCAGTAGTTGTGGCACGCGGACTCTAGAGTGCAGGCTCAGTAGTTGTGGTGCACGGGCTTAGTTGCTCCGTGGCATGTGGGATCTTCCCGGACCAGGGCTAGAACCCATGTCCCCTGCAATGGCAGGCGGATTCTTAACCACTGAGCCACCAGGGAAGTCCCTCAACATCAATTTTGTCTCTACTTGAAAAAATTTTTTATTCCTTACCTATTTCTGAAAATAATTTGCACCCGCTTATTATAAAAGGTACTTTGCAACAGAAATAATCTTTAAAAGAATAAATGTTCATAGTGAAAGAAAAGAAGATATAGTGTGCAAGAGGGAGAAAATTATCATGCCAGAAAACCCTAAACTAAGGAGTGTTACTGTAACTAAGACCAAAATTTAGCTTTGTGTTCTGACCAACCAACATTTTTAAAAAAGAATAGGATAGATAAGTAAGATTAGATATAAATCAATCTGGTTCAAAGAGATATGCTGTTCAATTAGAATGGCTACATTTTCATGATGCTAAAATTTATTTTTATTATGGTACTCTTTATACAAGGAATATCAAAGAACATAAGTTTCCTCAAATATGGTTTTGTTTTATTTTAATGTGGCTTTGTGGAAGACGAACATGGAACATGTCTTATGATTCCTCAGTGAATGAAAAGTTTTTTATATGTGTATAAATTGTCATAAGCTAACTAAAGACGGAGATAGTTTATAAAATTGGAAGGAACAGATGATTAACATGTCCACTTGAATAGAATTGTTTTAACTGGGACATTGATTCAGTCACAAACCATAACAACTAAAGACAGATAGTTTATAAAATCGGAAGGAACAGATGATTAACATGTCCACTTGAATGGAATTGTTTTAACTGGGACATTGGTTCAATCACAAACCATAACAATGTCTCCTTTTCTTTTAAGTGCGCACTTGCTTTGTTAGTGATCTGAAGCGTGGACTAAAAATCCAAGCAGCAAAATTTAATATTGATGGGAATACTGAGGTAAGCTAAAAATAAATGTATATTCTTTTTTTCAGAGGTTGTAATTTGTATACTTATGCTTATGATACTTATATTTCAGCGTCCCTCACCACCTCCAAATGTTGACTACCCATTAGATGGAGAGAAGATTTTACATGTCCTTGGATCAATCAGGTTAGACCTTAATTTTTATGAGCAAAATAATGAACTAAAATAAATTTTTGGCCTGAATATTTGTATAAGCCTTTAGTATTGTTGATTTAATAATTATGTGTTTTTCATTAAGCCTCATCATTCGTGTTTATTTTTATTATTCGACTTTTTAATGTTTTAAAACTTAAAAAAAATTTTTTTTCTGTTCTTCAAAGTAATTCAGAATCAACCATTCTTTGAGATGGAGAATAAAGTATGATACTTTAAAACAGGATTCATTAGACTTTTTCTGTAAAGGACCAAATGGTAAATACCTTAGGATTGGTGGGCCATATGGTCTCTGTTGCAGCTACTCAGCTGTACAGTTGGAGTGCAGAATCAGCCATAGGCAATGTGTAAATGAGTGAGCATGACTTGTGTTCCAATAAAACTTTATCTGCAAAAACAGACAGTGGGCTGGATTTGGCTTGCAAGCCGTAGTTTGCTGACTCCTGCTTTAAAACATTGTCTTGTTAGAAAGAATGCATTCTTCCAAATATACTAAATCTTTAGGACCAGTTAGTAATTTACCTTTTTATTATTCGTTATTTGGTCTGATGATGCAATATAAGTTGTCAAGGACTTACATGATTATATTGGTAACAATGTAATTTTTGTTTATACCCAAGCTATATAAAATTTGTATTATAAAAGTTTCATCTGTAAAATATTAGATCAGAAGATGCACAGAAAAGAATTATATAAATATAGAAGATCCTGTTAGATTTTGAGATAATTAACATAGAGGTTGAGATACTAGAAGGATGAACATAAATATACAGATGTTAAAGATAGTAGGTTGGGGAAACAAAAAAGTCAGAATATAACACTTTTTGGTAGTAAGTTTTTATCATTTTACCTTTTAGTTAAGTTATATTCACTAATTTACTACGTAAAAATTTCTCCTGATTGTTTAGTGGAGCCCAGAATAAGAGAAGAAAATAAGTGTTTATTTTCTACCATAATATTTCATTGCTTAAGTGATAATTGTTAAATTATGTCATTTCAATATCAAATTAACTGACAAAGATTTGGAAAAAGAAAACTGATGCTTTGTGAGTATTTAGCTCAACTGGTAGAAGCAAAAGTACGCAGGCATAGAGGCAAGTGGCTAACTAACTATGAGTGAGTGAATGTTCAGCATACTGTAGACCTCAGTATACTGTACTAACAAAATCAACAGTTAGGAAGTAGGTTGAATATCAGGAAGAGAATTTTATGTTTTGAAAAAGATTCAAAAATCTTTAAAGTAGTATGCATAGTATGGTCCCAGTTTTATTTTAAAAGATATTGTATGTATATGTATATGTATAGCTTTATATTGCATTGGTTAGGGTTCAGTTTGTTTACCAGTTATACAAACCTGAAAATAGTGGCTTCAACAAGACAGAATTTGTCTGTCATTTAAAAGAAGTTCAGAGGTAGTCCGTCCAAGGATGGTATGATAACTGCTACCAGTGACCCAAGCTTTCTTCCACCTATCATCTTTGAGGTGTAGCCCTTGTCCTTGGGGTCCAGGGTAGTTGGTAAAGTTAGCTACTCCATCCGTGTTTCAAGCATGCAATCCTAGGAAGGAAAAGAGAAAAATGCTTCCTCTCCTTTTAAAGTGGACTTTCTAGCAGTCCCACATACTACTTTTGCCTCCATCTCATTGTCCGGTACTTAGCTATATCTAGCTGCAAGGGAGGCTGATAAGTACAGTGTTTCAACTGGGGAGGGGCATTGTATCCAGCTTATAGGAGTTTTATCTTTTTTTATTTTCAAATAATTACAGATTCACAGGAAGTTGCTAAGATAATATAGAGAGGTCCCATGTACTCTTCACCCAGTTTCTCCCAATGGATACATCTTATGTAACTATAGTACAATATCAAAACCAGTAAATTGGCATTGGTGCAATGTGTATATATTGTTCTGTGTAATTGTATCACATGTAGATTTCCATAATCAGCACCACCACGATCAAGATATAGAACTATTCCATCACAACAAAGATCTTCCTTGTGCTACCAAAAATAACCCTAATAGTTCTATATCTTTTAATTTGAAAATGAACAGGCACATGAATATTTTATTAGGCAACTAGCCATCTTTGCCATGTATTGTTTTTAAAAACAAAGAAATACTTTGGGCTGGGTGGGGGAGGGTCTTGTTTGGTTTTAAATCTGTTGTATCACTACTGATCTGCTTGTTGAATTCTACCAACTATTACAGAATTTCGCTCCTTTTCTGTTATTAGGTTTAAGGTGGACAAAATATTTGTAAATCTATACATAATAATAATAGTTATAGTTAGTACTTAGGGAGTACCTCCTATATGCCAGGCACTGTTCTGTTAACTCATTGAATCTCTATCACAACACCTGTGAGGCAAGTGCTATTATTTTTCTCATTTACAAATGCAAACACCTTGTGTTTTAACCATTACTCTACATTAATATAGTACTGGTACCTAAAAATATGTCAGTAGAACTAATGGTATGTACTATGTCATATTATGTGATGCCAACAAAACACTGTCTGTTTTTAATCTCATTAGAGATTCGGTTGTGGAAATCCTTTTTGAGCAAGATAATGAAGAGAAATCAGTTGCCACTTTAATATTGGATTCCCTTATGCAGGTACTTTTATTTTGTAAAAGGTTTCAATTTATGAATACAGCCCTTTACAGAAAAATTTTAAAAATCATATTGTCTGTATTTTTAATTTTAGCCATTAGTTACATTTTTTAGCTTTTATGTGAAGTTTTATAGTTAATGAGTTTTACTTTGGCACTTATATATGGTACCCACAACATTTCAAATCCGGGATAATACGTTCTATAGACACATCATGCATTTTTTCCATGACAACGATAACAGATTTTTATTTTGTACCTAGTATGGCTTGTAGTTTCTTCAAATGTAGGTTTGTGTAGTATTAAGTTTTTCATTCCACAAGGTATATGTCTCTTTTGTTTAATGACTGTGGGACCATAGAACTCCTATAAAATACTATCACTTTGGGAGATATTGTCTACCTCTATGGCTCTACTTGAGGACTTTATGAAAAACATAACGTAACATTCCTGATGCTTAGAGAGAACTGATGTGGAAACAATTTTTCTAAGAATGTTATCTTCCCACTCGATAACAGGCTCTGGATATAGTGGATATAGTACCTTAGAAAAATCAGGTTTCCACATGTTTTCCTTACTAAAAAAGAAATGAAAAGTTATTTCTTCTCATGTTCTTTGCTCAGCTCAGTCATTCTACCCTGAAAATGAGAATACTCCCATATTACTACTATATTCCCTGTGGAATTTAAAAGTCTACACTATTAGCTTTTTAAATCTTTAAGGATTTATATAAGTACATGATAATATTATCATGGGGTTTATTTGCCACTTGAAAAACTCTTGTTAAAGAAACCTTGCTGTAGCCCTTTTTGAGGGATGGGATGAACTAGGAGATTGGGATTGACATATATACACTAATATTATAAAATAGACAACTAATAAGAACCTGCTGTATAGCACAGGGAACTCCACTTAGCTGTACAGCAGAAACTAACACAATATTGTACAACAATTATACCCCAATTAAAAAAGCAAAAAGATAAAAGGGCTTCCCTGGTGGTGCAGTGGTTAAAAATCCTCCTGCCAGTGCAGGGCACACGGGTTCAAGCCCTGGTCCGGGAAGATCCCACATGCCGTGGAGCAACGAAGCCCATGCGTCACAACTACTGAGCCTGTGTGCCACAACTACTGAAGCCCATGCGTCTAGAGCCCATGCTCCACAGCAAGAGAAGCCACTGCAATGAGAAGACCACACACTGCAATGAAGAGTAGCCCCCGCTCGCCACAACTAGAGAAAGCTCGCACACAGCAGCGAGGACCCAATGCAGCCAAAGACAGATAGATAGGTAGATAAATAGATTAATTAATTAAAGAAAAGAAACCTTGCTGTGGCCCTTTTTTGTAATACAAATGATCACCTAATAATCTGTATATTTTCTTAAATTCAATCAAGCATTATTTATAGTTAATTCTTTTTTTCTTTCTCTTTAATAATAGTGCCCAATAGACACTAGGAAGCAACTAGCAGAGAACTTGGTAGTCATAGGTGGCACGTCTATGTTGCCAGGATTCCTCCACAGACTACTTGCAGAAATAAGGTATTTGGTAGAAAAACCAAAATATAAAAAAATACTTGGCACCAAGACATTCCGAATTCATACTCCACCTGCAAAGGCTAATTGTGTAGCCTGGTTGGGAGGTAAGAACTGCTTTTCTTACTTTTTTGTTTTTGTCTTTGTTTTTGTTTTGTCCATACCACATGTCTTGCGGGATCTTAGTTCCCCGACCAGGGATTAAATCCAGGCACCCCTGCAGTGGAAGTGTGGAGTCCTAACCACTGGACTGCCATTGAATTCCCAAGAATTTCACTTTTAAAAATAATGATTATATAGTAATTGGTTCCTGAATGACATTACTAATGGTTATATTAGAACAGATGATTCATTGTTCAAAATTGTGTACTTAGTAAACTAATAGAACTATTAAATAATTTTCTTTGAACATTTACTTTTCCTTAAATTATTAGTTTTCAGAATTATATACTTATTTCTCTTATCATTTGCACTTCTATTTTTTTTCAGTGAACTCTGTCCAATTAAAGTCATCCCGCATAATGATAGTGATAGCTATGCATTTATTTTAATTATGCTACCATTGCTTAAAACCCTTGTTTTAATTCCTTACAAAGCTAATTTGTGAGCCATATATGAAAATTGATCTCTTTATTTTATAATTACACTATATTTTGTGACTGAGTTTATTGAATGTTTTAGGAAATGATAGTTTTATTAGTTTTATTGAAATACGGAAATAGCCTAATAAAGAGACTACTTTGAAGAGAGAACAATCATAGATGTGTCTATTTGTGTAAGTTCTGATATGTGTCTTATGATGCAGTTACAGCTCATAGGTATCAGGATCATTTAGAGAGAAAAAACAAGTCTTGAGATTTAAATTGATACGTATTATATTTCTTATAAAGTAGAATTTGGTCAAAACGTAATTTTGATCTAGGAAGAATGGATTTGGTCACTAAGTTATTTTTTTGAAACTGCCTTGTGGGTCTTTATAAGGTCTTCAGCATAGACTCTTAGGATACTATGGTTGGCTTATTGAGTTTTACACTGCTGTTTTTTTACTGACATATAATCTTAGAGTGTGGCAAAGAAAACTAAGATTATTATTTCTTGTGTTTACACAGAGTTGAAAATAGTTTCCACCTTACTCTACCTCACTCTACCTGCATTTAAACACAGTAATACTTATCATTTTCACTATAATCTAGTTTAGAACATTTAAGTTAGTTTCAACACAGGAGTTATGGCTTAGCCTGTTTTTCAAAATATAGGATATAGAACAACTTAACCGGAATTAATTTGAAGACTGTGAATATGCATTACTGAATTTTACCTATTCTCTCTTGTCTTATAATGAAGTGGATGTATGTGTACATAAAATTTTCCAGTAAAAGTTTTCATATCAGCTATAAAAATATGTTTACCACACAGGAGCTATTTTTGGAGCACTGCAAGACATACTTGGGAGCCGTTCAGTCTCAAAGGAATATTATAACCAGACAGGCCGTATACCTGATTGGTGTTCTCTTAATAACCCACCTTTGGAAATGATGTTTGATGTCGGGAAGGCTCAACCACCTCTGATGAAGAGAGCATTTTCCACTGAGAAATGAAAGTTTGATTAAAATTCAGCTTTGCTTCTTTTCAAATATCAATTACAAGCAAACTGTACAAAGTATATAGGATGGTGTTAGAGATGACTTTAGTAGAAGTGCAAGCGTTTCTGTAATTATACTTCACATTAGTATTTAATCATTTTGCCTTTGGTGTAATGGTAGAATGGTAGCTGATGCTTATTGAAATTAGTTGTATTTATATCAATAAAATATAGTAAAGCAGTTAATTTTGGAAGTTTGTTGCATAGTTCATTTTTCAAAAAGAATAAAAACATTGTCCCTCCACAATTCACATAATCTGTCCTGGGCATTGGAGACCTTCATTAATTTCATTGTGTTCAACAATTATTTTATTTAAAGAATAATGTTACCAGTTATTTCAAGTATTAACATGGGTCTGTGTCTTAAAATCCTTTTGTTTTGATGTTTGTGTCCATGTTATAATTATGCTACTTTTGGGCTGAGAATGTTGGGTAGCATAGTTAAGCATTTGGTAAGGAAAATGGGGAAATGTTCACTTTTTAACTTTACAGTTTATTTTATGAATTGCTAAGAAAAAAGATATTTCATTTTTATGCGGAGATACTCATTTTATGCATTTTTATGAAACTGCTTTATAAACATGTATTCATAATGTCTTTAATCTTTTGTGCTTTTTATCTTCTAAGGCAGGGGTTCTTTGAAATATGTACTCAGTCATTATTTAATTTTTATTTTTGTTTGTTTTTCTTCCTTTGTTTTTAATGAACTGCCTCTTACGAGAATTTTGCTGGTTTCATTCTTTCTAAATACCTGTGAAGATGGGAAATATATGTGTATGTATGCTCATAGTCCTGAAGACCTATTATGAATTTATACATTTTCTAGACTATATATCCCAAGTCCATTTTTACTCATAGTTCAATCATTTTGATTGTCCTTTTTCTGGATCCTTCCTACTTTTGCTATATGATTTATGTATGAAGATACCAACACCAAGTCACACTTGAAAGAGCTGGTTCCTGGCATTAAGAACAGGAAAGGATTGGGGCTTCCCTGGTGGCGCAGTGGTTGAGAATCCGCCTGCCAATGCAGGGAACACGGGTTCGAGCCCTGGTCTGGGAAGATCCCACATGCTGCAGAACAACTAAGCCTGTGCGCCACAACTACTGAGCCTGCGCTCTAGAACCCGCGAGCCACAACTACTGAAGCCTGCATGCCTAGAGCCTGTGCTTCGCAACAAGAGAAGCCACCGCAGTGAGAAGCCCAGGCACCGCAACGAAGAGTAGCCCCCACTCGCCACGACTAGAGAGAGCCTGCGCGCAGCAACGAAGACCCAACACAGCCAAAAATAAATTAAATATATTAAAAAAAAAGAATAGGAAAGGATTCATTTGTGTGTGTGTGTGTGCATGTGTGTATGTGTGTGTGTATTACTTTAAAAAATACTACTAGCTCTACTTTGTCACCATGTAATCCTACTTTAGTAGCCCCAAACTAAGATTCATTCAGTATTTATTGACTCTCTACTGCGTACCTAGTATAATTTTAGATTCTATAACTGCTGCAACAGGAAGACATGGACCTTTGCCCTTAGAGGGGTTGCAGGTTAGCAGAAGTGGATGTGTACACAGGTGACGATAAACAGTGTGGTGTGTGCCATAAAGGGATCAATTGCTTATTGCTGATGTAGTTAGTTCTGACCAGGGAGC
Organism: Lagenorhynchus albirostris; assembly: GCF_949774975.1. Lineage (NCBI taxonomy): Eukaryota > Metazoa > Chordata > Mammalia > Artiodactyla > Delphinidae > Lagenorhynchus > Lagenorhynchus albirostris. Next base: position 42,896,536 of record NC_083095.1, on the reverse strand, counting down.
CAAGGAAGCCTTCATAGAGGAGGCTTTTGACCTTGTTCCTGAAGGATGAGGAGAATTTCAATAACTGGGGGTTACTCCAGGCTATGTGAACTGAATTCTCGACACAAAATAAAGCATTGAGATGAAGCATTGCAAATTATAATTTAGGATTCAATCACAAAGAACTTGAAAGCCATATTAAACCAGTGAATAAAACTATGAAAATTCAGTTTTACCATCCAGTTTCCCAATATATTCATTCCTAAAGTGAGACCCCTCTGCCCTCTGGGACTTACTGCCTTCCACAGCACCCTTTCCCCCAAGGTAGTGATCTCTCTCATAAGCACATTATCTGTAACCGAGGCACTTACAATTTCACCTTGTATTTGTTTCTATACAGGTTTTATCTTCCGTTCTGGAATACAAGTTCCATAAGAACAAAGCTCCATTTCTTAACTTTGAAACCCACCAGTGGGATGGCCAGGAATAGGTGTACTCATTGTCAGTCTTAAGGATTCAGTATTTTATTAACATTATCTCTTGTAGTAAACATAAAATTGTCTTTTGTAGAATTCGAATTATTTATTAGAAGATTTTCATTATTGAATAATACAAAATATAAGCTGAAATATAGCTTTATAGAAAGCTATAAAGCGGCAGACACCCAGTGGCTGAGGTTAAGGAATGGAGCCCTCTTTTAAGGGTTGAGTTGTATGCCCCAGAGAGAGATGTTGAAGTCCGAACTCCTAACACCTATGAATGTGGCCTTACTTGGAAGTAAAGTCTTTGCAGATGTAATCAAATTAAGATGGGGTTATTAGGGTGAGCCCTAATCAGGCACTATGACTGGTGTCCTCATACAAAAAGGAAAATGCCATGTGAGACAAACACAAGGAGAAAGGATGTAACAACAGAGGCAGAGATTGGAGTTAGGCACCTGCAAACAAAGGAACACCAAGGGTAGCTGATGACAGCAGAAAGCTAACAGAAAGAAGCAAAGAACAGATTCTTCAAGACAGCCTTTGAGAGCATGACTCTGCCTACACCTTGATTTCAAGCTTCTAGCCTCCAGAATTGTGAGACAATACATTTCTTTTAAGTAACTCAGTTTGGGGTACTTTGTTTATGGCAGCCCTAGGAAACTAATACACCCTTCTTAATTCACTAATTCAACGCATACTTACTGAACATCTGCCAGATACTAATTTAGGTGCTTGAGATACATTCGTGAGCGAAGACAAAGATCATGCCTTTGTGGACCAACATTCCAAGGGTGTGGGTGAAAGTGAAGAGAGGTAATAATAAAAGAAGATGATACCTTCTGTAGAAAAAATAGTGTAGGATAAAGTGGATGGTGGGGTAGTTGCCAATTAGGGTGATTGTGGTTGGGCTTATAGCAACTCAAAGACAAATTAGGCAAGTGTGACATAATAAGAAATATATATTTGGTGTCTGCCCCTAGTTTCTGACACAGAGCTCCTAAAATCCTTGTCAATTCCTGCGTGATGGGGGTGTTAGGAGCATCTTACACAGAGCTTCTAAATCCCTTGGAATTTCCTGGGTAATAGGAGTGTCTTGTTCTAATGAGGCAACTCTTGGAGGGCTCCTGGATGATTTCTGGATGAGGTCTGGTCGCCAGAAAGTCTAGGTCATGATTAGAAACAGAACTTGGAAATTGATCAATAACTGATCATGCCTGTGTGGTGAAGCCTCCATAAAAATCCTTAAAGTACAGGGTTCACAGAGCTTCCAGGATGGCGAACATATTCAGGGGCTGGGAGAGTGCCATGCCAAGGAGAGGACGTGGGAGTTCCATGCTCCTTCCCCATACCTTGCCCTCTGCATCTCTCCCATTGGCTGCTCCTGAGTTGTATCCTTTATAATAAACCAGGAATAAGTAAACTGTTTTCCGGAGTTCTGTGAGCCATTCTAGGAAATTAACAAACCTCAGGAGAGATTGTGAGAACCCCTGATTTATAGTGGGTTTGTCACAAGTGGGGAGGCCTGGACTTGGAATTGGCATCTCACAGAACCATTCACTTTAGACAAGTTGGTCCCTGTCCAACTCAAAACACCAAACATCATCCTCTCCTGCTAAATGAGTGACTTTACCAGTTCCAGCTTTATCCCTCCTTTAGTCTGCTTTCCCTATAGGTAAGATTTATTTAGATGATAGAATTGCCCTTGCTTTCTGAGAACACCCAATCCAAAAGGAACCCTCACTTCCTTAGACCCTCCGCTAAATTCCACAACTATAGCCCCAATCCTATAATAGGTTCTTTCTAACTCCCTCTTATTGAGACACCCCACAGGTCTCCCTCGTTGCAAGGGATTTTTTTTTTTTTTTTTTTTTTTTTTTTTTTTTTTTTTGGCTGAAGGGCATTGTCAGGTTTAAGAGATGGGAGGAGAGGAATGTGACCTTAGGCGACCGTGGGGTAACTTACCCCAAAGAGGAACAGAGAAATACTGTAGAACGGTAGCCTGCAGGGAAACTAGGTCAAAGTTTTCGTTTTCTTTTAAGATAGAGAATTAACAGCATGTTTGTACGTTGAAGGGAAAAACCGAGAGAGACAAATGGGTCGTTTAGCAGGAGAAAAGCTAGTGGGTAACACGCCGAGTACAGGAACTAGTGCTTCAGGTAGGAGCATGCGTCGTTCACCTGCTGGGTCGGGTGAGTGAGATCCTGGAACGTGCCTGGCCGTGGTGTGGACATTCTCTTCCTGATTACTTCAAAGTTCTCAGTGAAGAGGCGAAAAAGGCGGAAGTCCTGCCTCCCACAATATCTAATTGCCTATTCGAAATTTCACGTCTCAGTTCTTTTGTGCTTCTGTTTCAAAGAGCCTCCCCTCTACCGGAATATTAATTTCCCTAATACCTATCCAATTGTATGGTTAGATTCCAAATACAGTCCCACGAACAATGGGAGAAAACCTGATTGTGCCCTAGTTGTCTAGATCTCACAACAGAAGGAAACATTTCTCACTGTGTATTTCTCCACAAGACATTCCCCCACCTCCACCCCAGGACAAGCCCTATACTGAGAAGAAAAAAAGTAAAATAAACAAGAAAGGACTTTCTTCGAAGTCCTCCGACTCTCTAACTGCTTTTACATAGGATCGCTTGTTTTAGAAAAGCTGCCAATATTGAGGCTCATAATTTTGGTCCGATAGAATAAAACACTGCCCTCTATCAGCAATAATGCAGGTATGCACAGTAACACAGAAAATCAATTTCAACTTTAAACAGTGGCCTTTTCAGTTTCTTCTGTGCTTTACGGAGGAAGTAGGCGAGGGATCCGGGAGAAGAAGAAAAACTTGCGCTTTTAAGTGCGCAAGCAGTTTGAGAACTGTTTCGTTTGCAAACTGGTCTTTTTTCCGAAGATCTGGTTAATATTGACAGTACGTAAATTAATCCGGTTTAAAAAACAAACAAAACCGTTCTTAATTACAGTGCTGTGGAGAGACCTCAAAATATTCAAGGGAAATTAAGTGCTATAACAAAAGGTGTCTTGCGCCCAACGTGGGGCTCGAACCCACGACCCTGGGATTAAGAGTCCCATGCTCTACCGACTGAGCTAGCCGGGCACTTAGGGGCCAGGTTTCTTTTTTCTTCTCTTGAAGAATTCAATTACATTTGATTTTTTGTTTTCTTATAATTCTTTATTTACATTAAAAAATTTGTCATACTATAACCTCCAAATTCGTTTCTTAAATTCTTTGAAACAGTTCTTTAATTGTATTTAGATTTAATATTTTTTAGTGCGTGTGTATCCCAAAGGCACTGAAAACACGCGTTTCTCATTACAGAATCACTGAATCTCTTTTTCTGAAGTGTTTTAAAATATTTACTGCCCAATACGTTATCTTCTTTACATAAACACGTATCAAGACTGTTCACTTTCTATCAAATGGCATAATGGATTCCTACAATTTTGGGCGCGGCATTAGAAAACAAAGTTTTTAATGAAGTTAGTTACACACACGGAAGAAAAATGGAGCTTAGCTATTTTCCTTTAATAGGATCTAGTCAAGGAAAGTTAAATTGAGGAAGGGGATACTGGTTCAGTTAAAATAAGCCCTCTTTCCGGTAACTGCCTGACAATTGAAAGATAGGACCCTGACAGGTTGTCATTACCATCCATCTCAAGAGACAAGCTGAGAGGAAAGGATTGTAGAGACTGTGGGTCTTCTGGCAAAGAAAGTTACTTCTAGAAGAAAAGGAGAAGAACTGATTCTGACCAAATTATGACAAGCTGAGACAATGGAATAATCTTCTATGGAAATATATATATTCTGAGATACTAGTGAAGTTCTCTAGATAAGGAACTCTGCAGATTTCTGTGATGGGAGTGGTGTCTATCCTACTGCTCAGAACAGCAAGCTAAAGCCTAATTGTAAACCCGGGAGTAACAGAATCCTTAGGTTACTATTCCTGAAACCCTAAAGCACAGTATTTAGAAGTTAAACACATTGCGCATCACATTTCCGAGCTGCTTAATTAACACATAATAATAAGGTATGGCATAAAATATGTTTAGATTCCTCAAAGTGCACCTAGGATTTAAGTAGAATATTTAAAATTTCCAAGCTTGAAATATTAATGCAATTATTCACCAACAATTTTTTCCTGCAGTTGCAAATTCTGGCTTATTTTGACAATTTTATAACTTGGCAGAATGTAACTGGGAAGTGAATTTGTATTTATTTGCATTTTCAACACATTTATTAAGTACCTATCACGTGCAAAGCACTGTGTTATGTATTCTAATAGATGGAAGTATAAACCAGACTCTGATAACCAAAAATACCTTATCACCCTCTAAGAAAGACATGTAGATTACATACCGATTTTATATGCACTACTTCTAAAGTAATTTAAAGTAATTAAAACAAACACATCTATACTCACACCTTTTAAGTCTTCTAATGAATCAGGCAAACAATCACGAACCTTAGACCACAATTCAGTGTATTCTTCCAAGATACGAGATATATCAACAATCCAGTCCCCAAATAGGCAGTTCATCGAGTTCAGAAAGAGTTCCAAATTCATAATTATTAATCAATACACAGTAGGCATTAGACACTCAAATTGTGTTTATCACACACAAGCAGGAAAGTTAATTAAGAGTTTAACTGGATCCCTAAACAAGTTTGGAGTACTTGTAGTTTACCTTCAAGGTGAACCCTCCTAGGACTATACTCTTCAGCTTTCTTCAGCACTTTCTTGGCCTACCCTGGACTAACTCAGGACCCTTCATGAAAAAATTGCAACTAGAATATTTCAGTGAGGGTTAGGCAAATTAAATGGCTAGTCTTCCAAGTATATCCAAATCCTTTCTTTATCCATTTGTTCAAGAATAAAAACTAACCTTTAATTATAATGCTTCATTAGCAGAAATTAGCAATTGAATTTCCTCTTTCTCTCTCACTTTCTACATCTAATTTTTTAGTAAGCCCTACACTTCTAAAATCCATCCACGTATTTCCACCTCCACTGCCACCACTCTGCTCATTCTCCATTACTGCTTGCCCACCGGACTGCAATAGCTTTCCAACTAGTCTCTGTGCTTCTGTTCTTCCCTGTATTTATCATTCTTCACACAGAAGCAAGAGAGATCATTTCATAAATAAATTAGATCATATCATTCTGCTTAAAAAACTGCTGATGATCTCATGGTAGGAAGCCAATCATTAACTGTGGAAGGAATGACGGAATTAGAAAATCACCATTTGGCAACCATCATCATAATAATTGATTCAAATATGAATCATGGGATACTATAATTAGCGGGTGAAAGGTGAAGGAGTTGCAGGATATTTACATAGTTTCAAGGTGTTTCTTCACAAGATATTTATTAATTACAAAGGGCAAAATTGAAACTATAGTGGAGAAATCTTAAGTGATCAAAGTTAACATCATCTGTAGTGGAACAAACTGACATCATGTGCCTCCTAATATAAGATTCTAATATGAATACAAGGTTACTTTTGTGGCATTCCTGACAAAGAATGCATCACCCAAATCTAATCATGAAAAAAGTCATACAAACCTAAACTGCAGAATATTCTACAAAGTAAATGTTTTGTATTCTTCAAGTGTTAATGCCATGAAACCTAAAGAAATATTAAGAAACAATTTTCCAGATTAAAGACTAGAGACATGACAACTGAATGCAATGTGTGATCTTGGATTTTCTTTTGCTATGAAGGGCATTACTGAGAGATTTGCCAAAATCTAAATGAAGTCTGCAGATCAGAAAAAAGTATTGTTAATTTTCTAATTTTCATAGTTTTACTGTGGATATGTAAAATGATGTTCTTGATTTTGGGGAAATACACACTGAAGTGTTTAGCAGTTAAAAATGGCTTTCCAGGGGAAAGGTGGGGGGGAAATGGCTTTCCATTTAAAATCAGATTAAAATCCAAACCACTACAAGGTCTGATCCCACTTCCACCTCTCTGATTTCACTTCCTGTCACTCTCCCCCACTTAATCTCTATGACAGGCCACACTGATCTGACAGTTCCCATAACAAGCCAAGTTTATATTTCGATAACAACCCCAAGCTTCAGTTTAAATATCACCCATTCAGAAAGTCATTCCTTAAGTATCAATAATAGGTCTAAAGTTCAAACTTCCATTGTCTCTTTTTTTTTTTTAACCACAAGATGCAACTATTTGCCTATTTACTCTTTGTTGCCTATTTCTTGCCACTGAATATAAATGCCTTCTTCACCGTTTTATCAGCCAGCAGTATTTAACTGAGTACTTGGGACATAAAGAGCTCAACAAATAATAGTTAATCAGTCTTATCCTTAATTCTACTAAATAGAGTCACACTCAAAGAGTCCTAATGCTTCTGTAAAATTCCGACCTGAGCTTAAAGGTGATACCCTTAGACCGCACGTTCCTTCTTTTTTGTTAGAATAGGTGGATGAAGGGGATGCCATCAATATACTGGTTTAGAACAAGGCCGCCAAGGGTGGAGGGAAACCCTCTCCCCTACCGTTTTCTCTGGTCTTTGTAAGAGTATAAGAACATCTCTCTGCTTTGCTCTAAGAAAGAATTAGGCAGAGAAAGAGAGGGATAAAAGATAAATAATGATTCCTAGGAAAAGGAATGGCGCAGCTCCTCAAGCCACTCGAAAACTTAAAGTTTCTCAACGACCCTCAAGACCGAAACCTGACTGTCAGAAGTAAGCAGAATCCTACGTAACCCCACTTCTATTGCTTCTGCACATGCGCGTTGCACCCCACGCACATCCCCTTCCTTTTCCCACAATCCTCTGTTCCTGGGCTAAGGCCCCAGGAACGAGCCACAGAGAAGGCTATTGGTGGAAGGAACAGCCAATGAGAGAGCCTGTTACTCGTCTGCGTGCTGCAGCGTAGGGGGATCGCTTTAGATCCTGAAGACCTAGGCGTCCCCGTGGGTTTTAGCGCGATGAGCTCAATCGGCACCGGGGTGAGTTCGTTGTCTCTCGGCGTGATAGTCTACATAAGGATTAGCGTGGGAAGGGAACGCGGACGGACCGCGAGGGGTGCGCCGGCCCGGGGTGCGCTGGTACTTCCTGGAGGCAGGTGGGCCGCTTCCAGTTGCGCGGTGGACCGGGGGTCTTTCCGACGCTGATTGCTAGGCCCGCGTCTGCAGTGACCGTGGCTTGAAGCTTCTCAGCTCAGGTGTGGCGGGCTTGCCGCGCAGCAGTTAGATTTGGAGCCGCTTTGGGTTGCTGAGTCACTTTCTTTAGTCGCTTAGGGAAACCGAAAGTGAAAACTCGTGGGGCCTGAAATTGTGTGTGAGTGAAGGGTTTGGGCGACAGTTAGCCTCTTGAGAACCACTGAGGCAAGGCGGCTTGAGAGTCCAAGGGCAGAGACGCCGCTTTCCAAGGAACCCCTTTGCAGTACCTGGGGTGCTGCTGCCTCACGGGGATTCTCTGTCTTTCCTTCGAGTGTAGTGATGGACTGCTCTGTATGAGTCCCTGGAGCCTTCTCAGAACTGATAAGAAAAATAGTCTAAAAAGCGGAATCGGAAGAATTCTTTCCATTTTTCCTGTGTCTCAGCTTTTCCTGTACAAATTACTTAACAGCACTATGAGGTGTCAGTACCGTTAAGCGTTTAAATGGTTAGCTACAGACTTAACCGCTTCTGACTTTGAAGAGACAGTTCAGGATTTTGGAGTTGGATTTGTTAACTTTTTCGGCCTACTACTTTCCTTTGTCAAACGAACTGCATATATGCAATCTTCTGCTTACTCCTTTTATGTATTTCTCCATGTAGAAAATACAGTTTTTGTTTAGAAATATTTATTGGTGGTTTTCACTAGAGGCATTGAATGATGGGTTTCTCAGTTCATTTTATACTCCTACTGTGCACAAGACTTTTATACTCACCATTAGGCCCAAATACTGGTTTTCCGAGTTTGATAATACGCAACTTATACTTGGAATGGTTTAATCCATTCGGTTATGAGATGCTAAGATTGTCATATAGTTTTTGGATTAGTTGATGCTCAGTAATGCCTGTTGTAGCAAATTGACTTTGCAACTACATTAATATTACCCTAGATTAATAGTGTTCTAAAGGGTTCTACAAACCCTTTAAAAATATTTGATAGTATAACCAGGTGAGATATTTCGGTATTACAGTGGTAGAGTTAAGGATCTTCATTTAACAAATCAACAAACTGAGACCAGGAAGCACCACTGTTGAAGACTTATCTCCTGTCTTTACTTGTCCCAAGAACTCTGGATATGAAGACCTGTCTTCTTGACATTTCTCTCCACTTGATTAATAGCCATTTCAAATGGCATGTCCAAAGTAGATCTCTGGGTTTTCTTTTTCCCTTGCCATTTTGCATCTCCTACAATTTTCATTTCAGTGAATGGGCGAGTTCTAGTTGCGCAAATGAAAAATAATCTATGATGCACTTTTAATTTCTTTTTTACTCTACTCCTAGGGCCAATCCATTAGCAAGGTTTTTCTGATTGTACCCTCCAACGATAACACCTTCCATCTCTTTTTCTATAGTCTAAGACACTACCTTTGGAATACTTAACCTCTGCTTCCACTCTTGTTCCCTCTCTAATTAATTTTCCAGATGAACAAAGTTTTAAAAAAATTAGACATAACCTCTCCCCCTTTCCCCCTCAAACTCCAATGACTTTCTGTTGGATTTAGAATAGAAATGTAAACTTCCTACTCCAGCCTAAAAGACTTAACATAGTTTGGCCCTTATATGCCTCTGATATAGTTTACTCTTCTGTTTACCACTTATGGTGCTCAAGATACAGTGGCCTTATTTCTTTTTCTTATTGTGCTCAGCTTATTTCTACCCTAAGGTCTTTTATGCCAAATACCAGGACGCTCCTCCTCCATATCCTAAATGACTAATTACTTGTTATTAATTCTAGCTTAGCCTAAATAACTAAATATAATTGCCCCAACAATGCCTTACTTGATCAGGTAGTCTGTGGTAGTCCCTGAGACTATCACTTCACCCTGTCTTATTTTCATCATAGTACCTTTTCTGATTTACTGCTGTATCTTCAGCTCCTAGATTTGTTCATGGTCTGATTTTTGAAGATGAAGGACTTCTAGAATGAGTAGTCTTTGTATTTCCTTATAGTGACTAACATATAATAGATGCTTATTAAATGTCTGAATGCTAAATGATGTGTCCAAGGTCCCTCAGTTTCTTAGTGCCACAGCTATGAATTAAAATGCTCCAATGCTGTTTTTACTGTAGCAGTTTTTTCAGAAATGAGCCATGTCCTGTGTGGGAAAAGTTCTGACTTGATGCAGGACTTGTATCCATTGCTTTTCTAGCAGAAGTCTAAAGTGTATAACTTTGTCTTAGCTTCTGTTGCTGCTCTGACATGCTTCCCCTTTCTCTTTAAAGCAAAATCTGTGTTGAGATTTAACACACATTTCTGATGTGTAAGCCATTTAGGGGGGAAAAAAGTGTAAGGTTATTACTGCCAAAGATACATCATTATAAGCTTATTATTGCCTTTTCCTCCTAGTATGACCTGTCAGCCTCTACATTCTCTCCTGATGGAAGAGTTTTTCAAGTTGAGTATGCTATGAAGGCTGTGGAAAATAGTAGGTAAGAAACATTGTTTTACTTGAAATTACCATGTTTTAATCAGGTATTAAATGTCTTCTTTTCTATATTTTTGGTAATTAGGGTTTGTTATGTTACTTTGGCACAGAATAATATATGCCCTAAAATAATCTCAATTTATTAGTCATTTCCAGATCTCTCTTTAGGCCAGATCTTTCCATGTGCCTATATTTTCAGTTGACTCCAGAATTATCCACTTAGACATTCTGCCAAGTCTCAAATGAAGTGTATAAAACCAAATTCATCAACATCTTTGCTAGACCTTTATTCCTTTTTCAAATTCCTGATACATATCATTGTTTTCCTTGGACATTAGGATTGTGACTTTATCGTCTGATCTTTTATTTCCTTGTGTTTTAAATGTCCTGTGCAGCTGGTCACATGATCATCTCAGCAGGGATGTTTTTTATTTTTCTCTTCTGCTGCCATACTCCAAAATGTGTAGGATCACTAAGATATTTTCCCGTTGGACTTACTTCCTTCACTCTGTCTTTTTTTGTTTAGAGTAATTCACTAAAATGATTCCTTGCCACCACTGTAACATCTTAGTTGAATTACTGGCTTATTGACAAATTCTCTGAGTCTTATATTGAAGAATTTTTGCAATCAGTTATATGATCTTTTTTTTTAATTTTTTTTTTTTATACAGCAGTTTCTTATTAGTCATCCATTTTATATACATCAGTGTATACATGTCAATCCCAATCTCCCAATTCATCCCACCACCAACACCACCCCCCGCCGCTTTCCCCCCTTGGTGTCCATACGTTTGTTCTCTACATCTGTGTCTCATATATGATCATTTAAAAAAAAAATCATTTCTAATTGAACATAGTCTGCACAAACTGGTTTCATTTTTAATTTTTTTTAATAGAGTTTGTTTGTTTATTTATTTATGGCTGTGTTGGGTCTTTGTTGCTGCGCACAGGCTTTCTCTAGTTGTGGCGAGCGGGAGCAACTCTTCATTGCGGTGCCTGGGCTTCTCATTGCGGTGGCTTCTCTTGTTGCGGAGCACAGGCTCAGTAGTTGTGGTGCATGGGCTGAGTTGCTTAGTTGCTCTGCGGCATGTGGGATCTTCCTGTGCCAGGGCTCGAACCCGTGTCCCCTGCATTGGCAGGCAGATTCTTAACCACTGAGCCACCAAGGAAGCCCCTTTAATTTTTTTTTTATTGAGGTATAGTTAATTTACAATGTTGTGTTAGTTTCAAGTGTACAGCTCAGTGATTCAGTTTTTTATATATATATATATATATATATATATAAAAATAATTGTATTTTTGAATCTAAAGCAGCTTCGGGATGAAAAAAATTTTGTTCATGACATCTCATTCAGATCTCAAAAATTTTTTTTTAGGCCTACTAAACAAATGGTGTTGATGTTTGAGCTTGGTGTTTTCATTATAATGAAAACCTGTGTAGTAGGGAAATTTTTCCAGAATTTTAGAGAAGTCCACGTGTAGATGTAGTTTTTTCACTTTCTACTAGTATCTTCGATATTTGATTATGGAAGTTTCATGAGGGTAGAGACTGTAACTGGTCTTTGCATGGGCTAGCACATAGCCCTCAGTAGTTACTGAATAAATAAATGTTCATTTTTTGTTCCATTTTCTGGGTGGTAGAAAGAAGATATGTGGATTTCTAATGGTTTATGAAATAGTATTATAAAGTTTTTGAGCAAAAATATTTTTTAAGTCTTCTTACAGGATTTGTTAATGAAGCTAGTAGATTCTGTGTTTAAATGTATTATTATAGATATTGTTACTTACAAACTGTCAGTATCTGATAATATAATAGAAGTAAGGCTGTTAAGAATTTTAGGCTGCACTGTATTTGTCGTTGTGTACAAGGCCTGAAAGAGTTCAGAAGAGAGTCAAATTCAAGAAAAAAGTTGACAATAAAAAAATTTAAAAATTAAAAAAAAATGAAAGCAAATAAGTGTACTGGGGAAACTGGACAGCTACATGTAAAAGAGTGAAATTAAAACATTTTTTTCACACCAGACACAAAAATAAACTCAAAATGGATTAAAGACCTAAAAAAAAAAAAGAAAAAAATAAGTTGACACATTTTTTTTCCTGTTGGTTAAAGAAGATAGGCTCATAGGCCAAGGAGCTGGAGAAAGACTTGAGGAAGTCATTGTTTTTCTCTTCCTCCTTTGCATTCTTGCATTTTCATTGGTGTAAAAAACTGGTGGGAGATGTCTTGACTAAGAGAAAAACTGGAGATGCATTTTGAAGTCATCTGTAACCCAGAAAATTGAGACTAGCCTGTGAGGGTCTGGGTATCTTAGCAATTTGTTTTCTATAAAGTATTTCTAAATATGGTTTAAAACAGTTACATTTAAGCAAACTTGAAGAAATATAATTTTTTAAAATGGAAACATTAAAAATTAATGTATTTTTTTCTGCATAAAGAAAAATTACTAGGAAAGTTCCTCTTTTAAAGGGATCTGTGTAACTTGGTATGATGGAATACTGGATGAGGATCAGAAGATGTGAATTTTTCTCCTAGCTGCTGCCTAATGGTAATATTATATAGGTTTCCACTATTCAGTCCTCTGAATGTTACTTTTCTGTCTGTAAAATTGGGATGTGGACATCTAACCTAACTACTTCATATACCTTACCATAAGAATGAAATTTGAAAATGTTTGTTTTGTGGGCACAGAAAGTAGAAAATAGAAAAATTACATATGAATTTTCTCACGAGTCTGGCATATAAACTGATAGTTAGAAAACATTTAACCAAATAATTTGATATGATTATATTCTGCATTAAAAAGAGATAAATTCTTTTTTTTAAATTTTTTATTTATATTATTATTTTTTGGCTGTGCCTGTACAGCATGTCAGATTTTAGTTCTCCAGCCAGGGATCAAACCCATGCCCCCTACAATGGAAGCGTGGAGTCTTAACCACTGGACTGCCAAGGGAAGTCCTGGAGATAGAAATTCAATCTCGGGAATTTAGAAGGCAAATACTTTTGAGTACCTGTTACGTTAAGCATAGGAACTACCAAAACAAATAATTGACATATAAGTGAATACTTAAAAACATTTTATTAAAAAAAAAAAAAATATATATATATATATCATGATCAAAACTATTTTATAAAAGTATCCTTCTAGCAGGTAATATGCAAAAGGAAAAACGGGGTAAAATTATAATCGTTCCCTTTAGCCTCATTGAGGAGACAGGATATGAAAGGAAGATTGAGCAACATAACTGAAAGGCTAGATTGTTTGGAACAAAAATGTACACAAAATTTTGGCCTTAGGACCCCTTTATACCTGGAAAAAAAAATCACTGAGGACCTTGAAGAACATTTAATTATGTAGGTTGTAGGTTCTATCAATATTTAACATCACCCTGAAGAGCATTTATTTATGCAGGTTATTGGTTCATCAATATTTACCATATTAGAAATTGAAACTGAAAAATTAAAAATACTTATAAATTCATTTAAGTAACAGTAATAAACACAACTGCATGTTAACAAATAATTTAAATTAACATTTATTAAAATATTTGAGTAACATTAATAACATTTTTTTTTGCAGATGTTGGGGGTAGGAGTTTATTAATTTATTTATTTTTGCTGTGTTGGGTCTTCGTTTCTGTGCAAGGACTTAGTTGTGCCAAGGACTTAGTTGTGCCAAGCGGGGGCCACTCTTCATCACGGTGCGTGGGCCTCTCACTATCGCGGCCTCTCTTGTTGCGGAGCACAGGCTCCAGATGCGCAGGCTCAGTAGTTGTGGCTCACGGGCCTAGTTGCTCCGCGGCATGTGGGATCCTCCCAGACCAGGGCTCGAACCTGTGTCCCCTGCATTAGCAGGCAGATTCTCAACCACTGCGCCACCAGGGAAGCCCATTAATAACATTTTTAATGCAAATTACTTTTCCAAAACATAGAAAAAAATGTTGTGAGAAGAGTGGCATTGTTTTACATTTTTGTAAATCTCAATAATTAATTGAATCTTAATTAAAGAGAGTCTCATATCTCCTTCTGCTTCAGTATGTTGTTACTTTTGTTGGAGCTTGTGAAACAAATCAGGCTTCATGTTGTTTTATGATACTGTACCAAAACTGGACAAATGTTAGTTTCTTAAAGATTAGTTGCAGTGTGGAGTCAGAAAACATAACAATGAACTTTTTCTACTTTTACATTAAAATCTGTTGGGCTGTCTTACACTTTGCATGTTTTACCCGTCAACATTGTGAGTTGGTCATTTGGAAAATATTGGTTCACTGAGTTATAACAGAGCTTCCAAATTAGACATATTTCATTATAAACTATCAGAAACATCACACTTTTTTTTTTTTTTTTTTTTTTTTGCGGTACGAGGGCCTCTCACCGTTGTGGCCTCTCCTGCTGCGGAGCACAGGCTCCGGACGCGCAGGCTCAGCAGCCAGGGCCCACGGGCCCAGCCGCTCCAAGGCACGTGGGATCCACCCGGACCAGGGCACGAACCCGTGTCCCCTGCATCGGCAGGCGGACTCTCAACCACTGCGCCACCAGGGAAGCCCCTGTCTTTGTATTTTTATGAAAATAATTTTGACCTCACAAACCACACTTTTAGAACTTTTAGTTTAGAAAAAAGAATGTTTTAGGTTCTGAAAGGTGAGGAAGATGATGAGTTGGGATAATTGGGAATGGCTACCTGAGGCTATTCAAGTGACTTTGCAAAAGTTTGTGGAAATTTATTTAAATGGGCAGTGGTGAGGAGGAAGTGTATTCTAGTACCCAGGATAACCGCAATAAAGACAGAAAAGCAAAAATGAACATTAAGGTGTTTGAGGGGTGACAGTGAGGTTGAATTTGGTAGAGCACAAGACCTCTATAACAGGAAACTGAATTCGCTAGATGGGCTTTGCAGATTCTTGGGTAGTGCTGAAAGCTGGGCCAAGGAGTTTAAACTTGAAAAGATACCTGAAGTGTGGGGGAAGGAGTGTCTGCAATTCTTTACATATTTGTGCCTGTGGCTCAGCTCATTTTTCTGGTTGTTTCTCTTTGTTAAAAGAATTAGAAGATTAAAGTAATTCATGTATTTTCATCTTGAAATGGCAATGTGTAATTTCTCCACATTTTACTTCAGATTATTTTTTGATCTACTTTGTTTTAAACAGTTGTACAAAATGTTTATTCTTTTACACTTAAATAGTAAGCAACACATGATTATTGCAGAAAAAGCAAAAGAAAGAAAAAGAATTATAATCTTTCCACCGAGAATAGTCACTGGTAACTTTTTAGTTTGTATGTAGCCTGTCTTTTGTATGCATATTATGTACCATTTTTTTAAAATAATAAATTTTTTGGCTGCGTTGGGTTTTCGTTGCTGCATGCCGGCTTTCTCTAGTGTGGTCAGCGGGGGCTACTCTTTGTTGCGGTGCGCGGGCTTCTCATTGCCGTGGCTTCTATTTGTTGTGGAGCACGGGCTCTAGGCGCATGGGCTTCAGTAGTTGTGGCACACGGGCTCAGTAGTTGTGGCACACGGGCTTAGTTGCTCCGCGGCATGCAGGATCTTCCCTGCCCAGGACTCGAACCCATGTCCCCTCCATTGGCAGGCAGATTCTTAGCCACTGCTCCCCCAGGGAAGCCCTTACATACCAGTTTTAATTGCACATGACTTTAGTCGGCATTTGTTGTAAGATGGCTAATATATGCTAGACACTGTGCCATTTGGTACATATTTTGTTGGCATCTTTTTTCACTTATGTATTAATATCTTTCCATGTCATGATATGAGATTTTTTTGGTCACATGATTATTTATATGGATCTAATTCATCACATTTTAGACTGTCCTTTCTAGTTTTCAGATGTATTTATTTTAAAGACTTGATATGCTTTAAGAAACAAATTTGCCTGTTTTTGTGGTTTTTGTTTTTTAAACTTGGGTTTACAAAGTTTCTTTTATTTTCAGTTAAAAAAATTGATTTTCTTCTACTTGTTTCAGTACAGCTATTGGAATCAGATGTAAAGATGGCGTTGTCTTTGGGGTAGAAAAATTAGTCCTTTCTAAACTTTATGAAGAAGGTTCTAACAAACGACTTTTTAATGTTGATCGGCATGTCGGAATGGTAAGGTTACATTTAAAAATGTTCCTTTTTGCCTTGTCCAGTTTCTTGTGAAATAACTAACTGGAATATGTGAAAATGTGATTGTTAAGAACCCATTTAATACTTTAGCATTGAGGCAGAAACAGCAGAGAGCAGCTATAGAAGTAATCAGAAAGTTACTGGTTTGTGAACAGCTCACTGTCGAAAAGGAAGGTAGCATTCTTATTGTATAACCTGATTGGAGATAGATATGAAAAACCAAGTTGCCTTAAGAAAAGGGGGGGGGGAGGGGGTGAGAAGTATGGGTTAAAAAGAAATCTTGGCAGTATAGATCAATGAAGGTACATGCTTGAGAGGCAATGAATCTTTGGCTTTTTGTATCCTTTCTGGGGATCACTGTTACACTGAAGATGTTATCAGAAAGAGAAGACCTTTATAGTAAGGTGGAGCATCAGGAAAGGATGTCCGATGAAGGGAAAAGTGAACACATGCTTTCTAGTAGCTTCATAAGCATCACTGTATTTATTTCATGCAGCTGGTATCTTGAGTGACTGCTTTGCACAGTTGCAGGCCAAGACATAGATACATTACTCGTATATACTGAAGTCATCCTATATAGATGTCAGACTTTCTTCAGTAAGAGCAACAATCCAAAAAAAAAGAAAAGAAATGATTTTTAGCTTTGCTTACTGAAAAGTCAAGGAAGAAAAGAGAACACTGTGTGCTAGGTACTATGCTAGTTCTTTACATAAATTATCTCATTTAATCCTGACAACCCAGTACAAGTAATATTAATCCCATTTTTACAGATGAGAAAAAGACGCACAGGTGGTAAAGAAATATGCTGGGATTCATACTTGGGTCTGCATGGTCTGTGTGTTACTCTAGAGACCATTCTGCAGGGTGAGATCCTATAGGATCCACTCATTCTGCTGAAATACGAGTAGCTTTGTTATTTCTAAATGAGATGTGTTACAAACACAAAAAGGACTAGCAAAATATAGCCAGTAAACTATAAAGCTACAGATAAAATTTTTTTTTTTTTTTGCTTCAGATTTTTCTTTTTTTTGAACTTGTTTTCTCTCCTGAACAAATTTATTATTGCCAGTGAAACTGGTATGTTTTCTTGAAACTTGCCAGATTGTAACCTAGCTGGTATGAGGTAAGGAATCCCGCTTTCTTTCACTTAAAAAAACTTTAGATAGGTATATTTTGGAAAAAAATCATATATGCTTATAAGCACTTTAGTGATGGAAAGAATTTTATCATCCTAGAATTTTCACATTTGTCCCATTTGTTATTTAAAGCCAGGAAACTGATAGCATTCCTTATAGCTGGAAATTGGCAAAACATTAGACATTGAACAGGGTTGGAGAAAATGAAGGATTAATGTTCTGTCTCCAAGTGATTTGATAAATTTTTAGACTTCACAGTGGGTTTTATCCAAAGCAATGGAAGATTGTTTAAATGGTGAAAATTACTACCTGGGTATCCTTGTGGAAGTTATTCTAAACAGCAGTTTTCTAACCTGCAAAACTATGGTGGTAATAGTACCTACCTACCTTCATGTATAATTACGTAAAATGCTTATTAGCATGTAATGAATGATCAATAATATGTTAAGGATTTTCATCATTATTACTACTACTAGGTAGCAGTAGAAAAAAAGGCTATTAAAAATTTTGATAGTACTTAGTTTTAAATTCTGCAAATCTTCTGTGCCACTGGTTCCCAGTACCCATAAGTGTTTCAGTAGTTTTTTCTGTTTTCATGGCTTCCCTAGACCAAAAGAAATACCCAGTGGTTCTGTTTATTATATATGTAGGTCTAAACAACTAAGTGGTTGTGTCCTAAAAACTTAGTAGCTGTAAAAACAAAACAAAAACAAACTCACCACATACAGCAAAAGAAAAATATTTTTAAACAGTCACAGTTAATTAATGTGTACTGCACAACTTCTTAAACTTTGGAATTGGATTAGATGCCGCCCCCCACCTCCACCCCGTTTCCTGTTCTGCATTGTTTTTTGCACAGTACTTATTTTATATCATGGCAACCCAGCTTTTCAACGAGTGGATGGCAGTAAAAAGAATGTTGAATGATCTAATGTTGAAACCGTTAAGTACTTCAACATATGTTTCCCCCAAACTTAAAATGCCCCACAACTCTGAGTTCACTATAGTGCCCTGGGATGTCTCAGCACGTGGTTTAGTAATTTCAATTCTAAGCCACCAGATTTGTGGTTTGTCATGTTTTGGTTTGTCATTACAATTTATTAGTTAAGCTGAAAAAGGTATTTGAGGTTGTGCCTTTTAGGTGAAAACTTTTAATAGCTTTTTGAACACAGAATGGCTTTAAATAAAGGATCAGTTCTAACCAAAACAAATGGTTATATTCTTCTTTGTTGTTGTTTTGTTCTTTATAATGAAGTGGAGAATGGGGAGACATGGAGGTTTTTCTGAATGTGATCAATGGACAAAACAATGTAGTCACACTTGGGAAATTTCCAAATTGTAATCCCGTACTCAGGCATCAAAATGCCAGAATGCCTTGTAAAGAAAGACCTTTAAGCCAAACAGATTTATTCTAATAGTGATACTTGTTAAAAATATCAAATAAGCCTGTAATAATTACATACTTTCCTTGATTTGTGATAGGAATGTTATCTACTGAATTGGTACTTTTTTTTTCTTTCAGGCCGTAGCGGGTTTGTTGGCAGATGCTCGTTCTTTAGCAGACATTGCGAGAGAAGAGGCTTCCAACTTTAGATCTAACTTTGGATATAACATTCCACTAAAAGTAAGCTGATAACATGTTGAAGAGCCTTTGGAACAGAAAGAGAAGAGTATTAATAAGCTCTTCTGTTTTTCCCCACAGCATCTTGCAGACAGAGTGGCCATGTATGTACATGCCTATACACTCTACAGTGCTGTTAGACCTTTTGGCTGCAGGTATGAAATTTACTGAGATATTCAGTGATATCTGTACTGTAGGTATTTGTTTTCTCAGAATCTAATTAGCCTTTTATACCCTTAAAAAATGAAGTATCATCAAGAAGTATTAGGGCAGTGATTAAATAAAATGATGTACTTAAAAATAAAAACTGAAAAATGAAAGACTATGCAGATTTGGACAGGATAAAACACAGAATTCATAGTAATATTTTAATCTAATTATAATAAATTCTCTGGAGGAAGGTGGTCAAAAGGTATATAAACTTTTTTTAAAATTATTTTTGGCTGCGTTGGGTCTTCGTTGCTGTGCACGGGCTTTCTCTAGTTGCAGCGAGAGGGGGCTACTCTTCGTTGCAGTACACGGGCTTGTCATTGCGGTGGCTTGTCTTTGTCGTGGAGCACGGGCTCTAGGCATGTGGGCTTCAGTAGTTGCAGCGCATGGGCTCAGTAGTTGTGGCTCGCAGGCTCTAGAGCGCAGGCTCAGTAGTTGTGGTGCACGGGCTTAGTTGCTGCTCCGTGGCATGTGGGATCTTCCAGGACCAGCGCTCAAACCCATGTCCCCTGCACTGGCAGGCAGATTCCCAACCACTGCCCCACAAGGTAAGTCCCAAAAGGTATATAAACTTTTAAAGTACTAGGGATATAATGTACAACACGATGACTATAGTTAACACTGATGTGTGATACAAAGGAAAATTTTTAATATAGTAGATCCCTTAGAGTTCGTCACAAAAGGAGGAAGTTTTTTTTCTTTTAATTGTATCTATATGAGATGATGCATGTTAACCTATTGTGCTTATCATTTCACAGTGTATGTAAATCAGACCATCATGCTGTGCACCTTACATTTATATAACAACGTATGTCAATTATTTCCCAATAAAACTGGGGGAAAAAAGTATCTGGAACTAAACCCAAACATTTTCAGGAAATGGCGAACTGATTTTAAATATATTCCATGTTGTTACTATTTAGTAGCCAATTATACTGACACTTCAGTTTTCTCATTAGTTTCCATCTGATATACTTCAAGCAATAGGTCAGATGTTCTTAAATGGGATGTAGCTGTTACAGTATTCTGCACATGAAATGATAAGGCTGGTTTCTTTTCTACTTGTAATTTCAAAATATCAGTAATTCATATGATTTTTAATACCCTAATTTTAATTTGTTGAGCATAAAAAAAATGCATTGAACCAATTTTCCTGCAATTTTTATTGCAGGAAAATAAATGGAGGAATACCGGGGAATAGCCAGAAAAGAATGAAGGGTGGAACAAGAGTTTTAGGTAGTTTCAGCGTATTCACATCAGGAATTTTGTCCCCTTGGCTTTTTCATGTTTATTCCTTTAGCTGTTGGGCCCCCTTATTACTTGTCCATCTATCAGTACTCCTTTCTCTCCACTGCTGTCCTCTCAGGCAAGTTTCATCAGAAAGTTTAATACTAAACAAAGGCACATGAATTGTGAAAAGTTTTCAAGTATGTACTAGTTTTTATCCAAACTACATTATCAAAGTGTTTACTGTGAGTTATATGGGTATTAGTAAATGTTTGTCTTAGAAAGTACAATTGCATTTTTATCACAGTACTTTTTATTTTTTAAATTTTATTTATTATAAATTTATTTATTTTTGGCTGCATTGGGTCTTTGTTGCTGCGCACGGGCATTCTGTAGTTGCGGCGAGTGGGGGCTGCTCTGCGTTGCGGTTCGCGGGCTTCTTATTGTGATGGCTTCTCTTGTTGCAGAGCACGGGCTCTAGGCGCTTGGGCTTAAGTAGTTGTAGCTTGCGGGCTCTAGAGCGCAGGCTCAGTAGTTGTGGCACATGGGCTTAGTTGCTTAGTTGCTCCGCAGCATGTGGGATCTTCCTGGACCAGGGCTCGAACCTGGGTCCCCTGCATTGGCAGGCGGATTCTTAACCACTGTGCCACCAGAGAAGCCCTATCACTGTACTTTTTAATACTTTTCTGGTATTAAGAATCATGGTTTAAAATTACTAATTTACTTTTATGTAGTTTCATGTTAGGGTCTTACAGTGTGAATGATGGTGCACAACTCTACATGATTGATCCATCGGGTGTTTCATATGTGAGTAGTTTTGAATCATCTGAAATTCTATTTCTAGTTTAATGGTCTCTCATTAGCACTTAAATCATGTATTTGGATTATATGAGGTTTCTTTAATATTCTTTCAAGGAAGGTAACATTTTTTTCTTGTTTTAACATTAATGACAATAACCTATGGATGTGAGGCAGAGGAAGATCTGTGGCTTTTTTTTTTTGGTTTTCTGGCCGAGCCATGCCACATGCAGGATCTTAGTTCGCCCAGCAGGGATCGCCCCCTGCATTGGGAGTGTGGAGTCTTAACCACTGGACCATCAGGGAAGTCCCAGATTTGTGGCTTTAAATATGCTATTATAGAAACTGCATAGTGAAGATAAAATCTTGAATATGTGCTATTTCCTTTATTACTACAAATATTAGCAGTATCTTAAAAATGAATGTAAAAGTGAATGTAATGCCGTCCTTTTTTTTTTTTTTGCGGTACGCGGGCCTCTCACTGTTGTGGCCTCTCCCGCTGCGGAGCACAGGCTCCGGACGTGCAGGCCCAGCGGCCATGACTCACGGGCCCAGCCGCTCTGCGGCATGTGGGATCTTCCCGGACCGGGGCACGAACCCGTGTCCCCTGCATCGGCAGGCGGACTCTTCAACCACTGCGCCACCAGGGAAGCCCAATGCCATCCCTTTTAAAGTTTTGTTTTTGTTGTGTTTTTTTGGCTGTGCCACACGGCTTGTGGGATCTTAGTTTCCCACCCAAGGATCTAACCCAGGTCCATGGCAGTGAAAGCCTGTGTCCTAACCACTGCACCACCAGGGAGTTCCCCAATTCCCTTTTTAAAAAGGATTTCAAGTGGGATTTCTTGGACGTTTCTCTAATTACCTTTTCTTAAGTGTCTTCTGAGATTTTTATGGTTTTTTTAATACTCATTAAAAAAATGTTCTTTATGTTTTGTCATTATACACTGGTTACACAAGTAAAAAAACCTTTACAGTATAAATTAGGGGATTCCCTGGCTGTCCAGTGGTTAGGACTCCGTGCTCTCACTGCTGAGGCCCCAGGTTCAATCCCTGGTTGGGAAACTAAAATCCCACAAGTTGTGCTGGTGTGGCAAAAAAAAAAAAAAGTATATATTCACACACACATAATTCATATGTATATATTAAAAAAAGGCTTATTTAACTCTTAGGAATTATTTCTTTCTCTAAAATAACTTCCATTGTCAGAATGCTAAAATTTTTTCTATTCCTGTCCTCAGAAATGCTTCTAGTTCATGAAGTGTATATACATAATGAAATAATTTGTTTTTCTTTGGATATACTTCTTGAAAATAATACAGATTACTCTAGATTTAAGTTATTTTAATTTTTTTGAGTCCCTTGGTGGTCATTAAAATGTCTTTTGACTATATTTCTCCAGATGTGCTTTTGAATGTCATTTAACAACGTTTCATTAACCTTTAAATAAACAGTAGTCATTAATGACTTATGATAGTATATTAATTTAATAATACATATGTATTTTTCGTGTATGTTCTTTTTAAATAGGGTTATTGGGGCTGTGCCATTGGCAAAGCCAGACAAGCTGCAAAGACAGAAATCGAAAAGCTTCAGGTAATACATACATATTTACTGCTTGAAATTTTGCTATAGCATTATCCTCATGTGGTGAAATTTTATCACCACAAACTAAACCTTTTACTCCAAGTGTGGTTTGCCGTTTTGAGTAGAGCTTTCTGAAGCTGCTAGCTAGGTGGCTGAGTAGGAAAGCTGGTAGCATATTATCTGTAGAGTTGGGTCATGGATCCCTTTATGATTTTGGTGGCTGCTTAATCCAAAAAAAATACGAACAAATCTTCATATAATGTCACAAAATCCTTGAAGCCCATTCATGGAGCCCTGTGACCCTTAGGCTGAGAACTTTGCTCTTTTATTGTATCATTTCTTCCATCTGGAGAACAGCTTTTGTCTGTGGAAGTCTTACACATTAAGAGTCTGTGCTCCTTTGCTTCTCTTTCCTTTTTGTTCCTAGCTAAATAGGGCATGGGAACCCATCATCTATCTATTAGTGTGAAAAAGGTTTCTTAAAAATTTGCTGGCTTTCCTTTTAGCCATAAATTGATCAACTTTATATTGAAACAGTACCCACCAACTCTTCATTCCTTATCAGAAACTTCCCTAAAGACAGGTGTATGATTCATCAACATTTTGGTAAATTACAGTCAGAAAAAATTTTATATACATTTAAATATTAATGCTGTACTGGAGCCTTGCTCAACTAATTAACTTATTCAGCTTATTTAAGGCTAGGTCCTAGAAAACATTTTTTTAGTGCTTGGAATTTAATGGCAAGTTCTAGACGTATAAAAGCCTAATTTATGTTTGGTATTTTAGTATTGATAAAATTGACAAAAGGACTTTAGAGATCACTTAGTCCAAGTCCAGCCCTGGGTTAAACACACTGGCTAGAGTCATAGAATATTGCTTATGAACAATTCACAGACCTAATAACTCTTAGACCAGTGTTCTTTTCCATCATATACTCCCTGGTTTGTGCTAAGTTCCTGTCTTCTACTATCTTCTCTTTTGCTTTGATCTCTCCGTAGTATTATGTGGAAATTAGAAAATAGATTGTTTAGTACAATTGTTCTTTTGTCCTCTGTGGTTAAATCCTAGCAAGGAATGGGAATACTAACAAATCGTACTTAAGAATTGAGAACGATTACTTCTATTGAGGAACACGTACACTTAATGATGAAAACATATGCTCTAAATCAGAGGTTAGCAAACTGGCCTGCATTTTTTTTTTTTTAAAGTGAAGTATAGTTGATTTACAATGTTGTGCTGATTTCTGCTGTACAGCAAAGTGATTCAGTTATACAAATACATACATTCTTTTTTTATATTCTTTTCTATTATGGTTTATCATAGGATATTGAATATAGTTCCTTGTGCTGTACAGCAGAACCTTGTTTATCCATTCTGTATATAATAGTTACATCTGCCAACCCCAACCTCCCACTCCATCTCTCCCCCAGTCCCCTCCCCCTTGGCAACCACAGCTCTGTTCTCTGTGCCTGAGTCTGTTTTTGTTACATAGATAAGTTCATTTGTGTCATATTTTAGATTGCACATATAAGTGATGTCATATGGTTGTCTTTCTCTGACTTCACTTCGTATGATAATCTCTAGTTGCAATGCTTTTTAAAGTTTTATTGAAACCCAGCCATATTCAGTCTCTGGCTTTTGCCCTAGTACAACAGTGGAGTTTAGTTGGTGACGGGGACCAAACACCATATCCCAATAAGTCTAATTAAATATTTACTACTTGGCTCTTTACAAAAAGAGTTTGCCAACCCCTGCATTACTCTGGTCTGCTTTTCTGCTTGTGTTCTGTTTTACCAAGAATATAACTTTATGAAATAAACTTTACCAACATATATAAAAATATTTTTGACATTTTAGATGTATCTTTTCAAGTTTAAGTTTGTCTTTGTATGTTACAATTAATATACTAAATATAGAACTTAACATGTAAGGGCAAAAGTATGAATATTGGTATTTTCCTTTTCTTCACTCCCAGTTTCAACATGAAAAAAATTAATCATCAGAAAAGATACTGTACAACAAAATATCTCCATCTAGATTGAGTGAACAGTTGTTATTTTCCAATATTTTACCTATTTGTATAAGCTGGGTCATCAAGATTTCTAAATATAAAAAAATACCAAAAGTAAATAATAAGCCTAGATATACACCTCAAGTCTGGACTGCTGTATGACTATATTCATTATTTTTTGCCATTTTCCATCCTCCTCCACATATCCAGAATATGAACACTAGTTTGCTCTTTTTTTCTTTGTTTGTCAGTTGTGTTCAGAAACACATATACCTAAAAAAATTTTTGCATTGGTTACTTCCAGTACCTACAGTACAGCAGACTTTTCTGCTGGGCATTTAAGGGCTGTTTTTCTACCCTGATTTCCAAATGTTCACTTTTGCTTTGTGCTGTTCATTTATCTTCCTCAAAATCAAATCAGATCCAGCTAAGACCCCACTCAGATCTTGGTTCTTCAAAGCTTTCCCTGACATTTTGCATTTTTGTCTCAAACAGTTTCATGAGGGACAATTTATTTCACTCCTTCATCCCCCTCTAGAATATAGAAGGTATTCGTGGTTTGTTTACATTTTATTATCCTGAATTGGCTATAAAGAAGAAACGAAAAAACATTTCTTTGCTAATGTTTTAAATGTCAGGGTCTGCCTGTGAATAAATTCATAAAGGAATCTAGATTTTTATAAACTTTAATATTTTTCACAAAATTAGTGGTGCCCAAGGGTTGTCCAGAATATGTTTTGGCATAATCATTAAAAAACATTACACTGTAAATAAAAAACTTTGGTTTTGGTCTTTTTGTATTTCAGGTTATTTTCTTTGGTTTTATATCTGAGAATCTATCTCAAGAGCATGGGGTTACTGATAAAAGTTGTGGAAAGAACCTGGAAAGTTACACAAGTGGAAAGCGTTCTTCTTTGAATCATAACATAATGAATATATATTTTATTTTCTGTAGATGAAAGAAATGACCTGCTGTGATGTTGTTAAAGAAGTTGCAAAAATGTAAGTTGAAATTTTCCTTAGCATTGACAAAAATATTTCACTTGACCTTACCTTATACATTAACCCTGAGGCCGTTTTGTTTGGAAATAACTTGTTGCATAAGTTTTAGAAGGTGAATCCAACATTCTCAGAAGGCTCATTAAGGAGAATATCCAAGTGACAATGAATAGGATGGGGAAAAATAGCTTTTGACAAAATATACTCCTGTTCAGGTGACAGAATTCAAGAATAGGAGGATATAGTGAACCTCTAGGGACTTCATATGATAGCTCCCGACTTCTTAAATCTCAGAAGTCCCGATAATATTAACCTTAGCTTACAACTTTAAGGTCTACAGCTAAAGTTGTAACAAGATGAGAAGAGCAGTGTTTCAAAACATCTAGCAATAGCTGAAGAAAGCCCGAAGTAGTTCATATTACAGTAATAGTAAGCAACAACAAAGCCAGTAAAAGCTCAGTGAACATGCCTCGAAGCCCATGATTTTTTTTACATCAAAGAAGGCAGGCATTTGGTATTTCAAAAAATCTAATAAAATGCTGGTGTTGCAGCCAGCTTTTCAGAGTTAAAAGTAGTAAATGTAATATTCCAGAGAATTCACAGAGACTTCTAACTATTCCACATTAGAACTACATGAACATGGTCTAGTCAGCATTTTGTGCACGTGTCTCAGGTTTTACATCTAATAACACATGCAAGGGAAAAGTCTTGGAGGGCTCTATTATATAATAATAAATATACTATTTGAATGGTACCCTTAATCTCTATACTGATGGTTGTAGCAAAGTATTAAAATCACAAGTGTTTTATAGTTTTGTACTAATCGTCCACCACTCCTGCTACCCTCACTTCCCACCCCCCTTTACCATGAGACCCTTCCCCCCTTTCCAGTTGTGAAGAAGCAGAATCCATTCCATTCTATGACTGTCAGTTAATAACAACCTAGGGGACACTGGCAACTAACATATAATAGAACTAGTTAAAAAGTAATCCTTATTGAATTGCACAGCAGTTTAACATGATAACTCAATTTCCTTCACTGAGAAGTCTTCTGGAAATCAGTTCTTCCTGCACCTTTTATGTTTAAATATAACACTAGACTCTACTTTGTTCCGTGTAGGAAAGCCATCCCTTTATCATTTAATAAAATGGAGCACTATGCTTCTTTTACTTAGTTCTAGCAATTTTAAGGTGCTTTCTTAAAGCAAGGCTTTAGGAATACTCTCCAAATTACTTTTGTTACTTTGTTGTATAAGATGGTGGAAAGTATAAAATAAGAAAGTTTTGCTGATACTTTGTTTTTACTTCTACTTTAATATGTTGTGTGACAGTGCCTTCTTGCTGGCAGCAATTTGTCATGTACTGTTTGAAGGCCAGGTTAAGGGACATACCTTAAGGGGTTTAAAAATATTCCTGCCAAGAAGGTGCAGAACGAAGAGACCACTAATTGTAAACTAATGAATTAGTTTGTTTTTTAAAAAAATCAGTTAATGAATGGAAAAAAATATACTGAAAAGGCACACAGGGAATGATGGCCTTTTCCCATTTGAATATATGTTCCTTAGGAGGTATCTTTCAGGTATGTCTCTAAAAGAATGTATCAAGGGCTTCCCTGGTGGCTCAGTGGTTGAGAGTCCGCCTGCTGATGCAGGGGACATGGGTTCGAGCCCCGATCCGGGAATACCCCACATGCCGCGGAGCAGCTGGGCCCGTGAGCCATGGCCGCTGAGCCTGTGCGTCCGGAGCCTGTGCTCCACAACGGGAGAGGCCACAACAGTGAGAGGCCTGCATACAGCACAAAAAAAAAAAAAAGAATATAAAAATAAACAACTTGGGTTGTAAAGGTGTAAGGTATATTGAATCCTTTGTAGTGAGTGTTTAATTTTTTAATCAGTCCTAGTGTAATTTTCATAATAGACTGTATATAATGTGTGTATCATTTTATAGATACTTACATTAGGAATGGCTGTTCTAATTTGCTGAGCTGGGTGCATGAACTATGTATGTAGATGACCAAATGAATGTTAACGTCTTCTTTCTGTTCTAGAATTTACATAGTACATGATGAAGTTAAGGATAAAGCTTTTGAACTAGAGCTCAGCTGGGTTGGTGAAAGTAAGTTATTTTTCTACATTTATTTGCTCTCAGAGTCATCTGTACCAAACCTAATGTACTACTGGGTGCCTTATTTTTTCTTAAAAACAACAAAAAATTAGTAATGGTGTATACACATATAAGAGTACACAAATAACAAATGAATTGATAACTGTCACAACATGGATACATTCATGTAAATACTGCTTTGGTCAACAAGTAGACCAGCCCCCCAGATCACCCCTTAGGCTTCTCCCCAGAGGTAACCACTATCCTGAATCCTAACACCATAGTTCTTGGCCTGTTGTTGAATTTTATATAAATGGAATTAGACATTATGGATTCTTTTGTTCCTCATTTCTTTTCACAAAATTATATTTGTGTAAATCAGTTTTGTTACATACAGTAGTATTTTTGTTCATTTGGCTTGCTGTACAGTGTTCTGTTGTCTGAAAATAACACTTTATTCATCTCCTCTTCTGCTGTTACACCGTTAGGCACTTTCCAGTGTTTGTTTACTGTAAAATGAACAATGCAGCTGTGGACATCTTGTACATCTATTGTGGTACACATATGTAGTAGCATTTTAGAAATATATGTTAAGAGTGGAATTGCTGGGTCATGAAATAGGCACACATTCAACTGCAATATTGGCCACAATGTGTTCTGACCACTGGGTGCCCTTCTAATACAAACAGAGCCAGAACAAATTTAGGAGGTACTCTATTTTTGAAGGAAAAGCTCTGCTTAATAATTGACTAAAGCTGTGACTAGTTTATTTACTTTTTTTGAAACATTCATTGCATTTTTTTTTTTTTTTTGTGGTACGCGGGCCTCTCACTGTTGTGGCCTCTCCCGTTGTGGGGCACAGGCTCCGAACGCGCAGCCTCAGCAGCTATGGCTCACGGGCCCAGCCGCTCTGCGGCATGCGGGATCCTCCCGGACCTGGGCACAAACCCGTGTCCCCTGCATCGGCAGGTGGACTCTCAACCACTGCGCCACCAGGGAAGCCCCATTGCATATTTTCAAAAAGAATTACTGGGAAATCACCATTTTTCTTTCTAGCATGGCAACTGTAGGGCTTCAAGGACAGCTTTTAAAATCTAACCATGCTGTGAATGAATGCTCAGGACTTAATAGCATCAGGATAAATCTTAGCATAATGTATTCTTTATTATAAGAGCTAAATTTGGGCAGATTTAATATGTAGGGAAAACACACAAAGATGAGTTCAGAGAATCTGGTATTACACTTGTAGATTGGCTAGATTATATGGTATTTGCAAATCACAATTACAGTCCTTGTTTTTAATTCATTTAAATATATGGCTTAATTTACAGTAACTAACGGAAGACATGAAATTGTTCCAAAAGATATAAGGGAAGAGGCAGAGAAATATGCCAAGGTAAGCCACAGCATGAAAACGATTCTAGCTGAAGATATGGAGATACGTTGAATTTTATTAAATAACCCTTAAGAGTTGAGCTGAACTGAAGGATGAAAACTTTCTAGGTTATCCTCAATGGGGATAAAGTTGCCCTGGTTCCAAAAAAAATTTTTTTTGTGCTTGTGAAAATGGCAAAGTTTTTTCAGGACATTTAATGCTTTCATACTGTGTGTATCCTATCAAGAGTATAGTCATTGATTGTTACAGCAAGATGTACTTTAGTTACCCGTTTCTTTACCTGAATGTCTTATTCTAAACCAGTGTTCATTTTCACTTACAAAGAATTTTAATGACAAGTGCTTAATTAGATTCAGGCTGTTATAGCAATGCTAAAAATTGATTTTAAACACTTTTCTCTTTAACAGGAATCTTTGAAGGAAGAAGATGAATCAGATGATGATAACATGTAACATTTACTTCGTTTACTTCTATTTAACTATTTAGCCCTTTGGATTAATACATACCCACTGACAAACTTTCATTAAATCTTTGTCTTGTAACGACTGAAGTTTGGTTAATATCTGCTTGACAAAATTGGTGGGGGTAGCTGAGCACATATTTATTCAGCATTAGGATGCTGCTTTATGCCTGTTGTAAAATTCCTTGCTCTGGAATCAGATTAATTCAAAACTCCATTTCTTCACTCATCTATAACCTAAAGATCATATCCTGCTGGGCTGTTGTGTAAAAAGTACCTACCAACTTTGTAGGCAATTGATGCCACTGCCCAATTTTGTATTTAGTGAGATGATTGTCGGTCATCAGACACTGTTAATCTTTATTTTTTTTTACTTTGAGGAGTGGATTTAAAGATTCAGAAAGCCCCTATCCTGTCACTTAAAGAATTTCTTGATCTGTAAAGTTGAAATAAAAATACCCACATTTTATGCTTAAAAATAAATTAGAATGCATGTGGAAACAGAACTGATACTGAGTGGAAAAATGAGTACTGGAAGAAACAGTCTGAACTCAGGCCAAGCATGCCAGGCGTACACACACCCTTTATTGGCCTCATGCCAGTATCACTCCATTCAACTGTCATGCTTTCCTGAGGTCACTGAGTTTATTAGCAGCAGGGTGTTGCCGGACTTTGAGCATCTGTATAGTTTAAACAGCAAATCATTATACCAGAATACTTAACTACTATACAAACAACTCAAGAGCAGTATCTCATTACCATGGCTGCTTTTATGTAAAATTACCTGCTACATCTTACAACCCGTATATTTAACTCAGAATGACACCAGTGGCCTTGGGCAGACACCTAAACAACTTAAGCTGGATGGATAATAAGTTGAGTATCCCTAAGCCAGTCTGACCATTCTATACTTTTCCAACTTCCAAAGTATGAATGGCACATGAATCTTCTATTTTCATTGTACTGTGAGTACCTCTGTTCTTAAATTCACATTGGAATAGCTAATAATCCTCTTTAAAAAAACAGACAATGGTTCTCAAGAAACTTAAATCTGAGCAGCTAAGCCACCTCAAAAACATATATCAGATAGATCTAAAACTAAGCTTCTCAGCTATTAGAAAAGAAAAGCAATTGATTTTCATAAAACTATATAAAGGATTAATAAATAATCTAGGTTCAGCTGTAGGGGCACTTCATAACTGCACCACTGAGGCATGATTAGCCTCTGGGGGGAAAAAATGCCTGGCACATTTTACTTTGACAAGATAACAAATTTATTTTCAGCAAAGACTGAATACCTTATTACTGTAAACCTCGATACTGGTACCTAGGAAAGAAAATTACAAACGTTTTAAAGAATAAAGTTTTGGTTTAGAGATTACAAATAATATTGGGTTGGCCAAAGAAGTTTGTTCGGATTCTTCCATAACATCTCTTCTATTCCACATTATTGTACAGTATCCAATTTTCATTGCCCATCACAATTTGTTTTTAAAAACGGAATGTTTTCGTTACGTAAGTAGAGAATCGCAGTGCAGAAATATGGTCAAGGTTTCTTTCGCTTAACGTGGAACCCAAACATCAAAGCGATTAACATAACCAAGCTGGTGCGAATGATTTTCAACACCTGATTTGGAGATTTTGAGTGTGTCGGCTTATCTCCTGCGTGGTATAACGTTGATTGTTTTGAAATTTACGTCTCGATCTGACTGCTATCAACTTGAACTGGTCTCCCCGACTATGGAGCATCGTCCAGTCAGAAATCTCTACCACAAAACTTTGCAAACCACTTTTGACACGTTCAGTCACGGCACCTTTTCCATACGCTGCACGAATGTTTTGCCTTTTCAGTTGTGTTTTAACCTTTCTTGAATAAAGCATAATATGCTGCTGTTTTTTTCCTTCCATCTTCAATATTAAAATGGCTACACAAAAATTCACCAATTTTGATGCTTTTTTTAAAAAAGTACGCTGATATGACAGCTATCACAATACAATCTAACAAAATTGTTTCAAATGAAGTTAAAGACAACTAAGCACTACTAAAGCCATCTTATGGAAGAAACCGAATACATTCAGATAAAAAAGCACTTATCTGATAAGACTATCCCTTTGCTTTCATTTCTATCATTCTCAAAGGAACCTGAAAAATAAATGAGAAAAATAAAGTTGTAGGTCCTCAATGTTTAACTGATTGAAACATTAAAATACTCTTCAAATTAAGATTTGAAAAGCAAATTAAGGTTACAAATTAATATCTCGTTAAAAAAATCTATCAAAATGCTACTAAGAAATCAGAAGAAATCCACAAATGAAAAAAATGAAGTCTTAATGTAAAACAATTCTAATGCTGTTCCTCACCTTGGAAATGAAACCCAGGCGGAACCTTTTACTTTCTTGCGCTCTACCACATCCATATTGTATTTACTGTGCCTAGGCTATCTCTTAACTGGTCTTTCTGAAGGACTCCCACCACCTACAAAAGCAAGCCTTCTGAAATGATTGACAGATTTCTCCCTCTCAAAGCCCTTTACACGTTTCCCTCTTAATAGTTTTCAAACTATTTTTTTTTTAAAGGAACTCCGAAATATGAAATGAGTGCAGCCTACTCTTAACCCCAACCAGTAGAAGCTTTTGTTCCACCATTGACCATGTGTACATATCTATTACAGTGTTTACTATAGTAAAATTTACTATAATTATATAAATGTATTCCTCCTTCCCCACCCTCCCTTGGGAGTTGTTCAAGAAATCATTTTTGTATCTCTACTGGTGAGCACACAGTATGTAATCAAATGCTAAAGGTATGTATTTTTAAAACTAAAATAACTCATACTAGTTAACTACAGGGTGAGATATTCAATATATTTAAAAACACTGGTTCACTACTGTATTGATCAGAGGCTTCTAAATTAAGACAAACGTGGTTTAAAACGATTTGAACAGATCTGGAAAACCTAAGCTCAGGAAACATAAACTTTGGGGGAATCAATTCTTTTATACCATCATGATAATGGGATTTTTCTTGTTAAAAAAAGTTGGGGCTGCTTCTCTGTCACCAGTGTAACCACAATTTCAGAATAAGAAAACCAGCATCATAATTAAAACCAGGATAGTGGTTTATAAGCTAACGTAGGTTTCATACTGGCTTTGTCACTTAATAATTGTGTCACCTTGGGCAAGTTACTTATTCCCTCGTCTATAAAATGAGGATTATGTACCACTTTTAAAATGACATCAAAAACAGGAATACTTAGATATAAATTTAAATTTGTACAAGATTTTGTGTTGAAAATTATAAAATGTTGGTGAGAAAGTGAACTATATAAACAAACTGATCAGAAGACTCAGTATTGTCAGATCTCCTTAAACTGATTTATAGATTCAATGTAAAACCCAATCAAATTTGCAAGAGGGTTTTTTTTGGGGGGGGAGGGGTGTGTTTGTGGAAAGAAATCAACAAGCTATTTCTAAAATTTATTTGGGAAAAGAAAT
Source organism: Lagenorhynchus albirostris (assembly GCF_949774975.1). NCBI lineage: Eukaryota > Metazoa > Chordata > Mammalia > Artiodactyla > Delphinidae > Lagenorhynchus > Lagenorhynchus albirostris. Next base: position 42,863,295 of record NC_083095.1, on the reverse strand, counting down.
TAGAATAGCCAAAACAATTTCAAAAGAGAAAAAGTTACAAGGCCTATGCCATCTGATTTCAAGACTTACTATAAAATTAATGTAATATTATTAATGGAAAAGAATAGAGTCTAGAAATAGAAATATATGGTTAATTGACAAACGTGCAAAGGCAAATCAATGCACAAAGATAGTGTTTTTCCACAAATGGTGCTTGAACAACTGGACACCAAACACCAAACCATACCTTGTACCATATACAAAAATTAACTCAAAGTGATAAGTCAAAATGTACCTCAGGGCTTCCCTGGTGGCGCAGTGGTTGAGAGTCTGCCTGCCGATGCAGGGGACACGGGTTCGTGCCCTGGTCCAGAAAGATCCTACATGCCGCAGAGCGGCTGGGCCCGTGAGCCATGGCCGCTGAGCCTGCGCAGAGCCTGTGCTCCGCAACGGGAGAGGCCACAACAGTGAGAGGCCCGTGTACCGCCAAAAAAAACCCAAAAAAATAATGTACCTCAAAGTCTAAAACTTCTGGATGAAAACAGAAAACCTTTGTGACCCTGGTTTAAAAAAGAGCTCTCAGATACTACACCAAAAGCATGATACATAAATGAAAAAAACTGACAGTGAATTTCACCAAAATTAAAAGCTTCTGCTCTCCTTTAAGAGAATGAAAAAAACCTCTAGACAAAATATTTGCAAATCACATATTTGACAAAGGATATTTGTCCAGAATGTATAAAGAACTCTCAAAATTCAACAACCCAATATTTAAAAATGGGCAAAAGACTCAGATAATTCATATTACAAACAAAACTAATGTTCCTTCTTTAACCATCCTAACCCTGCAAGAGGTAATCACCATATTATGTATATCCTTCCAGCCAATAAATATTAATTCTTTCAAAGAGTAAATGCTAGTGTAATTATAAAGATGTTGAAGAGCAAGGGTACTCACACACCTTGAGTCTGTGTTTGAAGTGTATGATTTGGAATTTAATTTTGATTTTTACTATGTGGAACCATGAAGTGGAATTTTAGGAAAAAGTCATTTAAATAAGTTGAACTATATGATCCATATGGGATTTATTAAAACTTTTTAATTTTTTTAGGAAAAGCCAATAGGCTTCAAGATATAATATGGTAGAATCTGACATATAAAGATGATAACCTACCTTTAGTAGACCGATTGGTTTAAGAGTCAGCAGCAACCAAGTGATAGTAAAGATTCAATGCAAAAATTTAGATGTCTAAAATGGATCATACTGCCAGGAAAGATTAAAAAAAAATAATATGCAATTCTTTCCCCAGTGGGAAAAACAGACACATTTAAAAATCACTAGGAAAGTATATTAGAAATACATGGGGACTTCCCTGGTGGCACAGTGGTTAAGAATCTGCCTTTCAATGCAGGGGACGTGGGTTTGATCCCTGGTCAAGGAACTAGATCCCACATGCATGCTGCAACTAAGAGTTCACATGCCACAACTAAGGGGCCTGCTGGCCGCAACTAAGACCCGGCACAACCGAAATAATAAAATTTAAAAAAAAATACTATATTTCATATCCATTAAAAAAAAAGAAATACATGTTCATGTATTATTAAGTATACATAGCCTGTATGTATATACTGACCATAAATGTGTACTCTGAGAAGGGGGGAGCAGGGGAGGAGATAAATCCTGACAAGGAATTTTGGACAGTTCCCTGGATATCTGGTGCATTAGCGCTCCAATTCAGTGAACTGGATGAAAAACTAAGGATGACAATAATAGGAAAAAATCTGAGATGTCAATAATTGAAACAAAGTAAAAAAACATCCATATAAGAATATGAAGAACAGAATTTAGATGGGCGTGCACGTAAGTTGATAACTGTTTCTCCATCTTGTTCAGAGACCACCCGCATAAGAATTCTCCATGGATTTGAATTCACCAGATCTGAAGCGAGGCCCAGGAATCTGTATTTTGAACAAACAACTGATGTAATGCTTATGAATACACTAAAATTTGAGAATCACTGATTTGGACACAGCTTATTAAAATGAGAATACAGCAACAGAATGGTTATTAAAGGGTTTCAAGAAAAGAGATTTCTGATATATAGCAAAACGGAGGATGAAGCTGTAGGGCATGATGGGTACTTGGGAAAACTTTTTTCCATTGGATTTTTAAAGAAATACATGTCTCAGAAATAGGAGCACATAACTAGATGATAAAAAGAGAAGTATCTGATAGAAACTTTATAATAGATGGTTTCTAATACCTTATGATTCAGCATCAGTTCTCTCACCATTTCCAACATGAGGGTGGACAAAGAGCCAGGGAGCTGATAAAGAAGAAAATGCATATGAATTCAGAGATTAAAAAGCATCTTTTATATTTTACTGACAGGTCAAGAGAAAAAAAAATAGCTCCGACTTAAGACAGGCCAGGTCAATATGGCCAAAGAAAATTTTATATTAAGGGCTCAGTTCTGCCACTGCAAAAGAACCTTAACACAAGATTCCCTTACCAGCAATATCAAGGGATTCAGGTTTACACCGGAAGTATCTTCTACTGACACGTTCTACTAACACCTAATTCGAAGTTCATTTCATAGGATAAAAATAAGTGACAGATAATTCATTGTTTAGATAAATGTTGTATTTACTCACTATTTTACTAACAAAAGAGTAACATCATTTTACTGCAAACTTTCCCCCAAAGATATTCAATATTCACAAGGCAGCCCATTTCTATTCTAATCACCATTTGACCTTTCACCTGTCCCTACTGAAAATGGAGTAAATGTGGCTGAATGCAGTTCTTACATATTTCTAGAGGAAAGGTCTACCAGAAGTGAACACAGATAACAACACTTCCTTCAGAGGCAATACAATGATTCATTCACAAACTGAAACACGTCTGACAGGGAAAGTCTAAACGGCAAGCCACCAATGTTGGCAAGTCATACATTAGTAATTATTTCTGACAACTAAGTTTTTCCTTCCTTGTCGGCAACCCTGGCTTTCATGATATGAAGCCAAATGAAACTTTCTGACAGATGACTTCATGTGAAGACATGACGTGCCACCCCCATCCCTCAATCTAGATATTTGGACAGCTTCCAAAAAGAATTTCAGAAGAGATGCTTTAAACATGAAACTCAAGCTTGTCTACTCTAAATCCATTCTTTTCCCTACATGGAAATCTGACAAAACAGGAAGTACTTGGCAGGATGGAGAAGCAAGTCTTGCGGCTTAAGTATTTACTGGTAACAGACTAAGTTCTTCGTGACTGTGTAATAAAATGCAGAACTACAAATTTGAGAAGAAAACAGCAAAAACTTGCCTTGGTTACCAAGCTTCCCTTGGCAATTTAAAGGCCTTAAAAAGACAGTATATCACATGATACATAGAGGAATAAGAAACAGGAAGATGGCTTTTTTTTTTGTTATGGTACTTCATGTGAGAATCCCTCTCCCTACCCTGTCAGACCAAGATCTAAGCCACCAAAATTATACAAACACTGAAAGGAGTTTTGTGACTATATAAAAACTAAGAAACACAAAGATTCAAAACAAAACAAAACAAAGATTTCTGGTTTCTTTTGAGAGAACATACTTGGGGAAAATCTTTGGTCTACGTTTGCCGAAGGATCTGAGTATAAATACAGTATCCTAACTACAAATAAATACAAATATAAATATACACCCTTAAATGGGCTGTTAGGATTAGCAGAGTCAATAACACACTAGCAAACATACTAAGGAAAAAAGAATCCCTCCCCCATGACTCCTTCCAGCTGCCACCCCCAGCCCCAATTGAACTGTTGTTGAAACAACTAGAAGCATTTTCAGTTAAGAGTTAGTTTGTATCTTCACTTTTAAGCTATCACACTTAAGGGTACAGCAGTATATCAAAGTGCCCAGTGAATGTTAAAAACTACCAAACAAATGTAAAGCACTGTTATCTAGTCCATTTGCCTACCCCTCAAAAGCAGGTTCAGACCCACAGTAAGTCATAAAATCAATTCGTGGGTCACAACAGATTTTATAAAAAAGTGAACTACAGGACAAAATACTGGAGGGCACTGTACTTTCATCTGTGGTGTGTATGAGCAATACACACACATACACAGAATAGAAACTTCACTATAAAGAAATTAATCCACGACCTTCCTTAGCTATTATTTCAAATATCTGTTTTACTAGAACACTTGTTATATAAAACAGTGAGGTAGGTAAGGACATTAAAGCTTCTGTCAATTTGATAATAGCAGCAACTTCCTTAAGTGCTAAAATTATCAAGTCAGTGTCTGATACTTCTGATTTTCAGAAGTATCATTTAACCTTTCAGGGATACATAAATATTAGAAATATGCTTAGGAATTCTTATTAGAAAAATATGGTGCTGGATTAGAACCGTTAAGTATTAAGAGCTGTAAATACCTAGCCCCATGTCCCTTACACTTTAAAAGCAAACACTCATGTAGAGTAATGTATCCCAACCAATGAGAACAGGCTTATGCTCAGAACACAGAACACCTGGTCTTCAAATCCAGTGTTTCTACAGTAGGATCCTTACTGAAATCAACATCCCATTGAACTATTGTAAAAATTCTGAGCATTTTCGAGCTAAGAGTACATAACTGCTGCTTTAGCTCTAAAAATGCCTACTATGAGCCTGATTTTTTAACTTATCTCCCCATTTCCCAACATTTCCATTTCTTCTAAATCTAGAGGCATAGACCCCGTCAATCTTACAGTAACTAAAGATCAAGTAAGTGTCCTCATGAAATGTCTCACCCAGTTCCTATTTTCAGCCTACTCCTATTTTCATGCCTAGAGGCATTACGGTATTGTGAAAAGAAAAATGTATGTACAGAGTGAGATTATGGGTTCAATAACCAATCGAGCCACGTGGTTTGTAGATTCTGTTATTGGCAGATGTACCCTTAGTACTGGCCCAACTTTTCACAAATTTGGACCACTGAGGATGAGAAGATTGGTGGGCTGGCAGATCCGTGAAAAATCAGCTGTCAGAAGAAAAATCCCTCTGGTGGTTAATTAGACATACTAGACTTTATAAAACAATAGGAAATCATTCTAATGAAAATTCCTGACCCGTGGATAGTCCCCAGAGTGATCTACCCCCACTACACATTCTGGAATCTGACCCAATTCCTAAACCTCAAGCGATCTCTCATTTTAAGCAACTCATCAGGCAAGATGTTCCTCTTGTACAAAAACTGACAAAGCACATTTTCACTGGCATGCATTTGTCCATTAAATGTCACCTTTTAGCTTGCTATACCTTTTATAAACTGTCACTCCACAAATGAGTGCGTACTAAGTGCCAAGGCCTGTGACAGGTTCTAAACCTACAAAAGTGAATAAGGTGCAGTTCTCTGTCTGTAAGATGTCATAACTTAGTGAAGGACATATTAGTGGACAAAAAGCTAAAATGCAATACAGAAAGTGGTAGAAATCACATAAAAGGAAATATATGAAATTCATACGGACAGATTACCTATAGTTGCAGAGGTATCAAGGAAAGCATCACTTAAAAAGCAGCTTTTGAATATGTGGCAATAGGGCAACGATCCAGATGGTGGGAAAAATATGAATAAAAGCAAAGAACTGGGAAAATACAGAGCTTGTGCGGTGGAGCCATGATAGTTTTAGTGTGACTGCAGCAAATAATACCTGAAGAGAAGAAGTATGAAATAAGTTTGGAGAGAGGTCAATATGACCTTCAGGAAGGGAGAGGCAAAGAGTCTAGGTGCTTTATTTCTGTATATAAATATAACATTTCTTTAAAACTCTTGAATGACAGACATTATGAAACAGCACGATACATACTAACAACACTACATAATATCTGGAATCATTCTAAGCACTTTACGGATATTAATTCATTTAATACTAATCCTAACCAGGTCAGTTCTATTACTATCCCTTTTTTACAGATGAGGCAGAGATTAAATCTGCCCTAAACCACCCATCCCCACAAAAAGCCTGGCCACACCCACACATTCTAAAGCTGAAGTATCTTCTTTGCTATCCCTGAATAATTCCCTGGATATTCACTAAACTGTAGTCATCATTTCATGATGTTAAGTCAAATCACTACACGGTACACAAACTTATACACTACTATATGTTAATACCTCAATAAAACTGGAAGAAAAAAAGAATGAAAAACTAACCTTTCTTTAACTTAGTTCAGGAATCATCTGGTTTTCCTGCGTTTATTTTACTTAATAATCCACTTTAACTTTTCAAGTTAAAACCAGAAATAAGAAAACCCTAATAAAAGCCCCAAAAAGTCTAATGGAAGAATAGAATTAAAAGTCAGAATACAAGGAATTCCCTGGCAGTCCAGTGGTTAGTACTCCACGCTTTCACTGCCAAGGGCCTGGGTTCGAACCCTGGTCGGGGAACTAAGATCCCACGTGCCACGCCACGCAGCCACAAAAGTTGGAATACAGAAAACAGTATACAGTCCAGCATATGCCTTAATCCAATTAGGGACCTTATAGGCATTTTCACAAAAGTAAGAACAGATGCTTACTAGACATTTCAAGCTCTAACTAACATGTTTAAAACTGATTTCACTTTCCTTACCAACCAGCAGCCTTTCCTGACTTTCCAAACTGATTAATGGCACAATCTATTTCCCATTTTTTAAAATCTTGAGTTTTCTTTCTTTTTACCTCTATAATCAATTAGAAATCAAATGCTATCAACTCTTTTTTTCTCACAGTCTCTTGCTCACCTATCCTTCCTTACCCTCCCTCCAGGCCCTACTCACTCTAGTTTCACCTCATGCTGACATCACTGCAAGAGTATCTTAATTGTCTCCCCACCTCCAATTCCTGTGTCACTTCTTCAGTCATACTGGACACTATTTCCAAGTAATCGTTCAGGAATACATTTTGTCTATTCAAAAACCCTCAACACAAATAATGAAAATCAAAAGGGAAGTCTTTATGGAAAAATATCTGTAGCAAATTACTACTAAATATTATATAATAAGCTCAAAAAATTAAGGAATATCAAAACTCTAATATATAAATGGACAAAAGTCTTGAATAGACAACTTGTCTACTACTAAGAATCAGTAACTGAAATTATGGAAAGAGGTCCCACTTCACAAAAATATTACAGAGAAAAAGAGAGCTCAACATATTTTGTACCTAGTAACTTAGCAAAAGTTATAATTACAGGCTACCCAATGTTGGTAACTAAACTCACAGGGAAGGTAGTGTAAATTATAACTCTTTTGGAAAACAACATGGCAACATTTCAAAGAGTCATAAAAATGTTCATACAATGACCTTTTAAATCAATCCTAAAAGAACAGTGCAAAAAAACAGAAAATACTGTATGTACATAGATGATAATTACAGCACAATATTTAAGAACTAGAAAGAAACCTAAATGGTCCAGCAATAGGAAAATAAAGTCAGAGATAACAGAGTTTGATGGAATATTTTCAGACATTAAAATTACTGTGGAGGACTTCCCTGGTGGCGCAGTGGTTAAGAATCCGCCTGCCAATGCAGGGAACATGGGTTCAAGCTCTGGGCTGGGAAGATCCCACATGCCGTGGAGCAACTAAGCCCGTGCGCCACAACTGCGGAGCCTGCGCTCTAGAGCCCGCGAGCCACAACTACTGAAGCCCACGTGCCTAGAGCCCATGCTCCGCAACAAGAAAAGCCACTGCAATGAGAAGCCCGTGCACCACAACACTGAGTAGCCCCCGCTCGCCGCAACTAGAGAGCCCACGTACAGCAATGAAGACCGAATGCAGCCAAAAATAAATAAATAAATTGAAAAAAAAATTACTGTGGAGACCATGCAGTCACATTGAATGCCTATTACAACGTTAAGTAACAAAGAAAAATAAAAATTTCTCTGAGTCTAAAGAAAGAATATGCATACAGACAAGGAAAAAGAAAATTTTAAAAATCCAATGGTAGGGTGGGATTAGAAGTAAGTTTTTGTTTGTTTGTTTAATTCCATTTTGATTTGTAAAATTTGAAAACAAAACAAAAAATAACCTTCATTTTCTGCTCATATCCCACCTTTCAAGGCCCTCTGGAAGTTCCCAAACCTGTAAAAGACAAGCACTCTACATAATTCTGATGTGCAGCTAATTCTAGAAACCTCGACAAGCTGGCTTCACACAACTTTCCCAATGTAATCTTTAATCAGTCATCCTCTCCAAACTGGTTCACTTACTGTCCCAAACATAGCTTTTCTTATATATTGGGTTGGCCAAGAAGTTCCTTCAGTTTTAAGTAACTATAAAAGACACATTTTTCATTTTCACCAAGAATTTTATTGAATAATGTATTCACTAACCGAACAAACTTTTTGGCCAACCCAAATAACTGCATCCTTGCTCACAAGCTACATCCACTTAGAATGACTTCCTTTCTTCTAATTTTACATATTACATATCATTAACCTTGAAAAGCCTTCAATGATGGCTAAATAAATTTCTTTCTGTTCTGTATTATAAAACAATTTGTTTTTTAAAACAATTAGATCCAATTGTACACTGAACTTTGACAAATCTATTTTTCTCGTGTGCCATGATTTAAATCTTTAAAAAGTTAAACCAATCTAAATTGATGGAATCTTTTGAAATAACTATATTAACACCCACATGTTTAATTATGGTTTTCTTTTTATTGACAGTAAGCTTCTGAGGACAGATCCTAGTAGGAATGCCACTAGGTAATCTACCAAATCCTAAAATAATGCTCTTGTTTGCATTATATATGAAGGAAAACCAGTTATCTATGACTCCATGTGGCCATAAAATAAGCAGTGACATCTACTAGGGCAAAAGACCATACAGAGATTACAAAGGTTGCTTTGGTTGCAAATAAGCAAATTTAGTAACTTTCCAAAAAATAACAAAACCATTAGGAAAGCAGCTACATTCAACACAACAATCTGTTCTGCTTTTCAACATACACAGACAGTTACAGGAATAACTGTACAGTGGAACAAATTCTATCATTTTTAAAAAGAGATATACATGTAAAGGCAACATGGCCTATCTTGATTACTAAAGAATAGTTAAGTAAAACTGCATACCAGAATTACAATTTCAACAGAGAGCAGATCCAAGTCATTTAAAAACTGGAACACTTTCCCTCATTATTCCACAAAGCGAGGCGTCCTCTAGAAGACAAAGACTTTTTAAAGTTTTGAGTATGTTATATAGCCCACACACTCAGAACAGACTGTTTTGCTTCACTTCTAAACACTTTTCCTGATGAGATCTTTATATGTCAAGTATTTTACCATGGGTTAAAGAAAAAAAAAATCATGAAAATGTTCACAGTGTTCTGTGATTAAAAATCCAGAAATGGGAACCATATGAATGGGTAAAAAAAAAATTCATAGGGATGTTCTAATTTTGAGATTTCAGTCTAAGATACCATGATGGGAAGCTAATTTCATGCCCTCATTTGAATTCTTGACCAATAAATAAAACATTCTGCTTTCAAAATAGCTTTTTTTCATAAAAACATTATTAAAAATTTGACCATTTTGATTTTGTAGAAACATTATTCTACTAGTTTGGGCTCATTAAAATAGGTTACAAAAATCAATTTTATCAAAATTAATTTTCATTCATTTATTCCTAAGAGATGATTTGAGTGTTCAATTAATATTCATCTATAGTTGCCTTCCGCTAAGGTATCATAAAAGCTTTAAAAAAAAATTGAGGAAAAAAGTCAAGAATAACTATTCTCAATGAGTTCTCTAAACCTACATTATTATTAGCAATTAGAAATCAAGTCAGTTCTGGGACTTCCCTGGTGGAGCAGTTGTTTAAGAGTCTGCCTGCCAAGGCAGGGGACACGGGTTCAATCCCTGGTCTGAGGGGATCCCACATGCTGTGAAGCAACTGAGCCCGTGTTCCACAACTACTGAGCCTGTGCTCTGGAGCCCTCGTGCTACCACTACTGAAGCCCTTGAGCCTAGAGCCCACGCTCCGCAACAAGAGAAGCCACCGCAATGAGAAGCCCGCGCACTGCAATGAAGAGTGGCCCCTGCTCGCCGCAACTAGAAAGCCTGCGTGCAGCAACGAAGACCCAATGCAGCCAAAATTAAAAAAAAAAAAGTTTGCTCCCTTCAAAAAAAAAAAGAAAGAAATCAACTCAGTATTAAATCAAGTATTTGGAACATTAAAAAAAATTTCAAAGTTAAGACAGCATTTGTGGAATATCATGAATTTTCAGAAGAGAACTGCTGTTAAAGAAAACATGTTAGCTTACTTCACATATTTTGTATATGAAAGTACATAACGATTCATAAGAAACAGTGACAGAGCACATACCATGTATCAGGTAAGGAAACATAAGAGTGATTAAAACAGCAATTGCTACCCTCTGGGAATAAAGTCTCAAACTGGGGAAGAGCCAAACAAATGCAAAGTAAATGTGATGAGAGAGGCATGTAAAGGGTCCTATGACAGTACAAAAGCACCTTGAGAATGCACAGAAAGATGGAAAACTTTAAGCCAGGCTACAAGGAAACAATAGTTAAACTCAACTAACTCTACCATAAAAAACAATGTTTTTAGTTTCCTCTAAGTGTCACTTCTGCATAGCAAAATGTTTCACTGTACAAACGCCTAACTATTCTAGAGCAAAAAATAAATTAATTTTAAGAAATTACTCTTAAGGTCCAAAAAATTCTCAAGTTTATTTTACTATATGTGTGACTTGAAAGACTGATAATTTTACCTGAATAAACAGAGACCCAGGAGAAAAAGCTCAAAAATAAAGCTAAATTAAATTTTTAAAATGGGGGTTGGGGGGGAGGAGAGTAATAAAAGGAAAAAGGATAACAAAAAAAGAGCAAAAGCTTTCTGATGAAGCATGGTATAATCTCTTTGGCCTTGTATTTCCACTTATAGATATTTATTCTAGAGAAATAATCAGGCATGTGAGGGAATATCAAGATGCCTAGAAATTTTAGGCATAGATGTCAGTTCTCAGAGAAAATCTTTTGTAAAACATGCACAAGGATATTCAGACATATTACTGCCATTATAAAAATTAAGAGATCTGGTTACATAAAATACAGTACATCTATCCTACAGGACACTATGCAGCCATGAAAAACGTGCAGCATGTTCCCAATATTTTCCAAAAAGGAAAAAAACCTGAGTGACAAAATGAGCATGACTAGAATGATCTCTATTTTGTAAAACAGAACCAGCGAAAGAGAAACCCCTCTGAATAGCACATAGGTACAGTACAAACTGCAATCACCTTTTGGTGGTGGTGATACAAGAGATTTTGTTTTCTTCTTTTGGCTTTTTGGTAATTTCCAAATGCCCACTGACATACATTATTTGGATCAGATAATAACCGTTTTAAGTCAGGTAGTGGAATTATAGGTGATTACCCACCCGCTCCGACCCGGGAAGTTAAGTAGTATTTACATGTCCTATAATTTCCTTAAGAAAAAAAATTGCTTAACTTCTAAACTCTTACTGAAATATCTTTTCTACATGCCAAATTTTTAAATATTGAGTAAAAAATCATGAAAATGTCCACATTATTCCTTGATAAAAATATTAAGTACTTAAAAATCTAGAAATGGGACTAGCATGAATGGGTAAACAAATTCTTAAGTATGTCCTAATTTTGAGACTTCATTCTAAATTATCATATCAGGAAGCTAATCACAGACTCATTTGAACCCTTGACCAAACAAAGACTTTTCAACTACCATTCTTCCATCTTGCTATTTATGGCTCTACTTACTGGTCTCCCTAATTCTAAAGATTTTTACAGACATTAGAACTCACCTCAGTAATACTTCCGGATGTTTGTCACTTAACTGTCCTTTTCTTCAGACCAACTGCCAAAAAAACCCCAACAAATCATTAAATCACTCGATCATTTTCTAGTCTGGAGCCCCACCAATACAGCAATAGGGTTCAAAACAGAAGTATTATGAGGATAATTTTAAGCAGCTATTCAGATCAGTGTGACTAGGTCACTCAGCAGAAATACTAACATGCATTTCATTTTCTTAACAATTCTGAAAAAATCAGTTACGAATGAAAAATCGATGCAGCCTTAGTTAACATGTCCTCTTAACGAGTAAGTTTAGTCAACGTGGATTACCGTCGATATTTTACATTTTTTTAATTATTTCATTCTTTAAAACAACTTGCCAATCAATACTCTATTTCCACCATTTCAAATGTGGTTTTAACAGAACACAAGATCGTGCTAATGGAACGAGATCAATGGCTACCCTGAACAAAATCCTATCGGGGAGGCCCTTGTATTTTTATCTAAGGTGTGTCCCGTCCCTGCAAAACCACTGCTCGCTCCTTTCAAAAAGCAGCCTAAGCCTCGTGCAGCGTGGCACAGCTACTTGTCTAAGGCCAGAGCGGCAGCGTCTGTGCTAGCTAGGGAATTCCTCAGCACCCCAAGCCCAGCGTTTCCTTCATTTTCCTCACTGCTTAAACGCGCGACCAGCACGCGGAAACCCCTCCCCACGCAGGACCGGTTTGCCTCAGAACCCTGCCCTCTCTGTCTTAACTAAGGAGGAGCACACAGCCGGTGGCCTTGGTCGCAGAACGTGACAAGCTGCCGAAATCCACTTCCAAAGGGAGGAAGCACTGCTCTGAGAGGAGCGGCATCCCGAACATCTCTCACACTCCCGAGACGAGTCCAAAGGATCACCCCGGAGAAAAGAGACGTGCACGTCCCCTCCGCCTCTTTCTCTAGGGCCGCGAGAGAAGAAGCCTCGCCCCCTCTCAGCCCGCCCCCAGCTCCCCACCCAGCCGCAGGGAGAACTTACTCTGCTATGGCTGCCGAGTGGCCCCCTCACTTCCGGTGCCGGTGCCGCTAGAGCTGCGCCATCCCCCAGTCCACCGGACAACTACCGCTTCCAACTGACCTTTCTGACAGATCGCTACTCTTCCGATCTTCACTAGGTGCTGTCCTGAGGGAACGGTGGATGGTTGCCGCAGTTAAATGAATCCACGGGATAAAGATTCCGCTTTCGTCTCGCCAGAAACATAAAATACGGTAGACCTGCAGCCACCGCTGCCCACACAAAATGGCGCCGAGAAACTGGTTCAGCGCAGGCGCTTTGGAAAGACCCTGCCCCGCCCCCGTGCAAGTCCTGGCCACAGCTCCGGGTTCGGTTTCCATGGGACACCCCACCGCCAATCCTCGTGCCGAACTGCTCTTCCTGACCCCTCAATTGACCAATCAGTGCTCAGTTAAGTACATCCGGAGTCGTCTTTACCAATCATTTTTCAGGACTTGCTTACTCAATACCTGATTCTCCAGTAACGTTAGTCTTCGGAGGCAGCCAATCATAAGTGGCAGATGTCCTACCTGCTGTTTTTCGCACCAATCCGTGAAGTTTCAGAGCTACATCCAATGAGGACGGCAGGTAGCGAGCTCCAATCCGAAACTCTTCGGCGTCATGAGCAGCCAATAGGAGTTCGTGTAGAAGCGAGTCTGCTCAACAGCTTGTTATTTGGTGGATTGTGGCAGTAAATCGGGCGAGTGGGGAACGGGGCGCAGGAACTGCTGCCGCGGCCGGGAGTGGTGCTGCCCGGACTGGGGCCCACGGGGGTCAGTGGGGCGGAGGACTCGGGGGCTGACAGCGCGCACTTCACCGGCAGTTGGTAGGTGGGGAGAAGAGAAGCGAGGGATACTGAATGGAAGAAGCGGCACTAGCAGCTGGTGCTGCTGCCCGGGGTCCCGGTGCAGTTGGAAGCTTTGGAGGTGGGGAGGGGGATGCTTGGCAAGCGGGGCGGCGAGCGCAGGGGAAGGGGCAAGTCGTGGAGCAGCGGCAGCAACTGCGGGAACAGCCGCCGCAGCTGCCTCGTCGGCCGCTTCCCCGGGTTCCCCGGGAAAATGGCTGTGGGCTGGCCGCGCCGCTAAGTTTGCTTCCGCGAGGCGAGGAGCGGGCTGCTTGGGGCAGCCGGCCCCCAACTCCCCAGTGCGTCCTCCCCCGTGGAGTCCGTGGTTGGACCCGAGGGACTGGGGGCTGGTACTGCTCTGGGTTGTACAAAAAGTTGAGGCGGGCGCGGGGAGGAGGCGGCGGCTGCCGCTGTGCGGCTCCCCTCCCCTCCCACACCCTGTCCGGGCCACCTCCCCTCCTTCTCTCCGCCCCCCCCAGCCTTCTTCCCCTCGCGGGTCTTCCCTCCCTCGCGCGCCTCGGGGCTGAAGGCCACGGCCCCTGCCCCTTCGGGTGAAGAAGTGCTTCTCCTTTCTGATATGGTGCAGAGGAAAGGAAGGAGAGCAATGGCGCCGTGACACTCCGCTGCCGCCACCGCGGGCCCGGGGCGGGCGGAGGGGGCCGATCGGCGGAGGCGGGGCGCGGGCCGAAGTCGGGGTATCCGGGGGGCGGCTGAGCTCGGCGACCGCGCCTGTGGGGGGCCCGGGGAAGCCCAAACGGCGCCCTGCCCTTCTCCAGAGCGACCCGTCCTGGGGCTCTGAGTTGAGCATTCCGGGTCAAAGTGGCGAGCGAGGCGGGGGCGCGGTGGGCCGCTGGCGAACTCCGCGGCGGAACCCACTGCCCTTTGGCGCCCGTGGGGTTCTTGCCACCCCCTCGGCTCCTGCGTCCTGGCTGCCCTCGGAGGGGATCTTATCCCTTCCCTGGTGAGGGTTCTGCCCCTCCCCGCTGGCATTTGTTTACTTTCTTTCCCCGGGTCGCTCCCCTCGTTGACTGATTCTGTGCCTGTCTTTCCCCTCCCCTTGGTTCTAGCGACGGAGAAGATAGCTCGTTGAGCTGGAACCCCACAGATCACCAGTGAAAATGAAGGTAAGTAGAGTCGACGCTGCTCGGAACCTCGTGCCCTGGACACTGACTGTCGTGAGGCCAGTGCTATGGAATGTCATTTTTTTGCTACTCAAAATTGATTCGTCTGCTGAGCAGCGCTTTCTGAAAATGAGGACGTGTTGAATGGGTGAGAGATGATCATTGTGTCTAAATGCGGTCAGTTGGGCCCCTCTCCGAAGCAGTTAGCACTTTGGAAAGGCTGCTGCAGCCTTTCCATTGTTGTCCATTGGGCTAGTATTTTTAAACACTTCCTGTGTTGGCAGCGACCTTTGCAGAAGTAAAGCTTTTGTCCTGCTTTGGTTCTTTGGGGGATTTTTTGATTTTTTTTTTTTCTTCTCCAGTGCCAATGCGATTTTCTAAGGAAGGAATGTGTGGATTGTGTAAGGGAGATACCATTTTTTCTGGGGATAAAGTGAAATTTTGTGGGTAAAATATTTGAAGGTGAACTAAAACTAAGTATTATTATATATTATTATAACGAATAATACTTAATTTTAGTTCAGTAAATATTTTAAATGTATATCCAACCTAAAAAAAATTCTTCTGAAGACAACAAATATTGCAAACATCGTATGTGATGTTTAAAGGGAAAGGAAGGTATAACATCCTGCAGTTCCGTGGCATTGAATGTTTCAGGTCAGATATTTATTTGCAAAAAGTATTTCTTTTCAATTTGCGTTATTCGTAAATGCACTAACTTTAAACTTGATTCCTTACTCATTTACTCTTTCAGTGTATTAAGCTCTGAAATACAGGATTTTCCCAAACTTCCTCTTGCTTTCTTATCTCCTTGAAATGACAGTGTACCTTCTTTAATGTTAGTTGGGAAAACTTCATGAAAAATCATTTTCTACTTGAAAGTATTTCTCTAAAGTGTACACTGTAACCTTTGCACTTAGCATTGTTGAGTTGAGCTTTTATGAATACACTTAACTTTTGGAAAATATTCTTAAAATGACAGATTGAGATAGCAGTCATTCTGTTACTGTCAAGATTAAAATGAATGGTGGAGTGAAATTTCTCACATCTTTCCATGTATCATTCTGATCACGGACATTTGCTAAAAGTAGGTATTTCTTTGTGAAACTTTTTTTTTTTTAAATATACCAAGAAGATTAATATTGATAAACTAGGTACAGCTACTCTCAGTTCACATCTCTGCATTCATCAGTTAATTTAGATTTAAAGCTTTAAAATGCAGCTTTTAGCCAATGATTTTTCTAAATAATGCTCTCCTTATCAAAAGGGTTGGCTTCATTTATTATTTGTACAGTTATTATGTATCCAAAAACAGTTGCCTTTATGTAGCTATATTAATAAACATTTGGGCTTCCCTGGTGGTGCAGTGGTTGAGAGTCCGCCTGCCAATGCAGGGGACGCGGGTTCGTGCCCTGGTCTGGGAGAAGATCCCACATGCCGCGGAGCGGCTGGGCCTGTGAGCCATGGCCGCTGGGCCTGCGTGTCCAGAGCCTGTGCTCCGCAACGGGAGAGGCCAGAACAGTGAGAGGCCCGCGTACCGCAAACAAAACAAAACAAAACACATTTAATTATGTATTTGTTAGTGTTAATTTTAATAGCAATATTTCTTTTAATTTGAAAACAAAATTTCAGGAGGCCATAACTGACTAACTTAAAGTTTTATGAGACACTTAAAATAAATATACCTTTTTTGGATTTTTAAATTTTTTCATTTCTTAAATATATTATAAAATTGTTGAATCATTTTGTATCTGAATGAAAAAACATATTTCCTACTGATACTTTCTAGTTACAATTTAAATTGTTTTATGTTTTCGCGATATAGTTTATAAAGTAAAGGATTGCTAATAAAGTGTTTGCTTTAGGGATATTTTTCAAATTATCAATGGTACTAATAAGCAAATAATGTTAATGTTCTTATTACTTGAAATACAGAACCTTTTGATGGGACTTGGGGTTGGAGTAGGGGAAAATAGTAGTGACATTCATATTG
Organism: Lagenorhynchus albirostris; assembly: GCF_949774975.1. Lineage (NCBI taxonomy): Eukaryota > Metazoa > Chordata > Mammalia > Artiodactyla > Delphinidae > Lagenorhynchus > Lagenorhynchus albirostris. Next base: position 42,846,506 of record NC_083095.1, on the reverse strand, counting down.
TATGTTCCTTTCATCAGGCGGCGGATGAGCCTGCCTACCTGACAGTGGGAACTGATGTCAGTGCCAAGTACCGAGGTGCCTTCTGTGAGGCAAAGATTAAGACTGTGAAAAGGCTGGTAAAAGTTAAGGTAATTTTTTTTTTAATGGAACAGCTTTATTAACTCGATTGAAGAGAGTTAGGGATGGAATTCGGAGACTACAAATCAACATTTTATTTACTGAACTATTACTTCACTTCGTGAATCATTACTATGTGAAAGCACTGTTATATACAAAACTATAGGAAAAGCACATTAAGAATTGGGAAATAAAGAACTCAAGATGAGAAATTATTCCAAGTGCTTCCACGAAATACCATACTCATGATACTTCCCATCATTTGGATCTTTCCTGTTTGCGGTAGCATGCTTATTTAGGCTATAATCTATTTTCTCTCCTTTCATATTATTCAGGTAGTGATGATTTCAAGTGATTAGAAAAAACAATAGATTACTAAAAACAAAACAGTGGGAATTATCATTTCAAGACAGCGATAAAAATGACTTAAGAATTTTATCCTAAGATAATTTTAAGATGCTTTTGTGACCAGAAAAAAAGTTATTGATTGCTGTACAATATTTGGAAGTACAGAAAAGTACTGAAGGATTAAAAGCCATAGTTGACCTCAGAAATCCTACTATTATCATTTTGTGTTTACTCCTAGTAATTTTTCTATATAAATGCTTTTAATAATCTTAGTTACTTAGACTACAAAGGTAATCCATGCTTATTATAAACTTTTTAACATTGTGGAACTGTATAATGAAGTTCATGGAGGTCCTCTGTGATATTACTCTGAAGAGCCTTTATGTGTTCTACCAAATTTTGTGCTGTGCCTTTCAGTAACAGTGTTGATGTTATTATTATCATTGGATCATTCTGTACTTTCAGTTTTGCAATTTGCTTTTCACTTACATATGTGATCCTTTCCTACAAAAATTAAGCACCCTGGAAGGAGGAAATGTTTGCCTTGTTCTGTTCACAATACCTAGAGCAGTGCCTTATAAACAGGGGGCGCTCAGAATGTGTTGAATGAATAAGTGAACAGTGGACCCAGGACCAGCAGCATCAGTCTCACCTGAGAACTGGTTTAAAATGCAAATTCTCAGGCCCCCACCCCAGACAAACTGAGTCAGAAACACTGAGGATGGGGTCCTATGATTGTGTTATAACAAGCCCTTCAAGTGTTTCTGATGCATGTTGAAGTTTGAGAACCATTAAACTAGAGGAGTGTGATTTGTGTGGTAGACAAATAGATTTATCTATGATTATTATAAACTTTCTGTTTAAATTCCCATCTGCTGGTGAAACTTTTCTTCGAGTATTCTTAGGATATCATTTGACATTCATTTCTTCCTTGTTTCATATAGCCTTTTTACTATGTCAGCTATACAGGATTTCCTTACTAAATATTTACTTGGAATTCTTTGAGAATTTTAACTTTTTGTTAGTATTGTGGCTCTTTGTAGATTAATTTATTTAATTTAAAATCAATACAGTGATTGTCTGGGGAGGTCTTATACATAAATTACCTAGAATTTGAAGTTTCCCCTTATTTGGGTACATGCTTCCTTTCCGTCTCCCTCTCCCATTCTCCCTCTCTCTTAATAGAGCAGGTTACCTTATATATGTGGGAGGATCTGTAGTAGAAGGGAGCACTTATTTGTGACTGAATTGCATATCAGATTATTATTTAGGTTTACTTTATAGAGGACCAGAAGACTTCTGGTTTTAATTTGTTTACCTTGCATGTAGGCAATAAAGTTTGATGCTGTTTTTTTTTAAATATACTTGGCGACGGAACCTTTATGACTAGTTGATAAAAAGCAATGAAGGCAATTTTAAGGTTTTACAATAATCACTACAGATTATAAACCTTCTATAGTCAATTCAGCAAACATTTATTAAGTGCCTGTAGTATGTATTGACACTTGCTAACTGCTGGAGATATAGTGAGGAGGACTCCAGCCCTCAAGGAGCTCACAGTTAGTGAGAGAGACAATAAACGTAAATACAATGGAATAAGTATTATACCAGAGGTAACCCCAGGATGCTAAGAAAGTATAAAGACATTTTTGTTACAGTATTACCATAAATGTACTGTTTTAAAAGTAACATGCAAACTATTGTGCAAAAATGTTTTTTAGGTACTCCTGAAACAGGATAATACTACACAATTGGTGCAAGATGACCAAGTAAAGGGTCCTTTAAGAGTACGTATTTTGTACAGTTTATAATCTGAAATGATGAATCGTAAATTCATACAGTGATTTATTGGATTTTATATTTGTAGATACACTTTTAAAATGTTAAAAAATGTTAATCAGAAAACAAAATTACAAATAAGGTGTTGTAGAGTTAGTATAAATTACAATATTACAATGGCTGTATCCTTAGTTAAAGAATGTTAAACATCTTACAGAAGGATAATTTAATATATGTGGACATGAGTTTCAGCTACCTTTTGTTTTGAATTCTTGGACTGAATACTACATTTTGTTTTTCATATTGTTGCCACAGGTGTTTAGCTTGATAAGTGTAATATACCAGTATCATAAGTCTGAATCTTCTGTTTTTCTAACTTACCAAGTAAACTATGTTGACTTAATAGTTCAATTTAATGAATACCTACATTATGTTTTCCATCCATTTCTGGCCATTTATGTTATAAATCTTCATTATGTCAGAGTACCACTTCGGTTAATATCTGATATACAAAGGTCTGGAAGCTGAAAGAAGGTCAACTGGTCCATCCCTCTCTCTCCAGGTGAACCTTTATCTAAAAGGTCCCTTAAGTACAAATGCTGAATCCAATATTCAATATTTACATGAAAGAAAATTGAAGCTGTTTTTGCTGTCCTATGGTGTTTTGGTTCTTACATTCCACAATTTTCTTGAAGGCAGTATCATGTAGTAAAAAAAAGCTCTGAAATGAGACTTAAAAGACTGGGTTCTCATCCTGGACTCTTTGCAAATTATTCTCTCTTCCTAAACCACAATTTCCAACACGTAAAATAGGGGTAATAATAGCTATCTTACTTAAGCCTAAGCATTTTGAGACTTGAATTGCATGGTAAATGTATGAACACTATAAATGATAAAGATCTAAGCCAATGTAAGGTATAATTACCATAAATAGATACATTTTTTTAACCCAGGTCATATAGTTGGTACGAGTGATTTGGTTTGTTTGTTTAAATTTGGTGATGAAATTTCGATTTTTTGTTTTAGGTTGGAGCCATTGTTGAAACAAGGACATCTGATGGATCCTTTCAGGAAGCTGTTATCAGCAAGTTGACAGATGCTAGTTGGTATACTGTGGGTAGGTAGTTAGGTAATTTAATATAGAGGATTTAATTTGCGGGTTTCATATCTATCTCTCTGTTTTGTAAATTCATTGAATCATTACCTTGGCAGAGAAATATGTATTCTTTCCTGTCAATTTACTTGATATAGACAGCTAAAATTTTAATGACACCCTGATGGTAAAAAAAAAACCCAATTATCTCTTTATAGTAACTTGGCCACTTATGGCTATGTCATCCAAGAATGTACTTCTTTTTTAGGTTATCTTGATATTTCCCTTCAAGAAAGTTAAATTATATGGTTATTTTTCTTCCGTTAGAAAAGTCAATACAACTTAGTATTGTAAGTCATCAGACTTTTAAACTTTTTCTGGAATTACAATTAAAATTGCATAGTTGCAGTCTTTTATTGTATTGCTGCCTATTCTATATAAGGGTGCTATAGATATTGCCACAGAATTTACAGACTAAAAAAATTTGGGCCAGAGTAGATTCAAGCCTAGGTGATCATAGCTTAATTTTTGATTTTCAGTGCAGTCAGGACTCTCTTAGTAACATCTTTCACGAAAGATATATATGCTGCTAATGTGAATTCATTCTTAACATTTCATGCATAAGCTTATACTGGCTTTAAAAAACTTTACTGTAGTGAGTAGCAACAAGTGTCACAGTGCATGTAAATGAAAACCTAAATGTAGTACCTATATTGTTGCTGTCATTATGTTGATGAGAATAGCAATAATTAAGATTTCCAAGTCTCCTCTCATTACTTTCAGACTACACAGTCCTGTGGATAACATCCAATCGTTGGCTTTACACTGAACATCTATAGCATTATTTGGTTTTTACATTTATGTCTTGGTATAAAAGATATAATTATAGTGTTGTGGTTTCCTTGCAGAAGGTAAAGAAATGACCCTTTAGGTTTATTTTTAGTTTAGTTGATTTGTTGCTTTGGGTAAACATCATTCATCTGTAGTTGATGCTCAAAGCTGTGAAGAACACGCTTTGGTTGAAAATTGTACTTCCTGTGTCTTACTCTGTGGCTTCTATTAGTAGTAGCAATGTGCTGTATGTACCTAATATTTTCTAACCATTTTTATTCTTAGACCTCCTACAAGTTGGTGTTGGTTCACAATAGTGCTATTATTCTGAACTATACATATATACATATATATATATATATATATATATATTTTTTTTTTTTTTTTTTTTTTTTGCGGTACACGGGCCTCTCACTGTTGTGGTCTCTCCCGTTGCGGAGCACAGGCTCCGGACGCGCAGGCTCAGCTGCCATGGCTCACGGGCCCAGCCACTCCGCGGCATGTGGGATCTTCCCAGACCGGGGCACGAACCCCTGTCCCCTGCATCGGCAGGTGGACTCTCAACCACTGCGCCACCAGGGAAGCCCTGAACTATATATTTTTAGGAGGCTTAATTGTGACTGTTGATAGTTGTTAGAGATTTAAAAACTAAGCTTAAAATTAACTGTTAGATTTTAAGTGGATACAATTTTGCTATATTAAACAAAGCAGTGGTAAAAATTACAGGAGTTGATGTGTGCAGAGTCATGGGAAATAATATGATGCATGTTTGAATACTAACATGCATCCTGTTTGGTGCCCAATATCAAGGTTACATTCACAATACTTGTGAAGTTTTCCTGATGTAATGCTTACACTTCTGCAGCAGCAATACTTTTCAGGTTTTCACATTTTGGATTTTCTGCACCCCAGAATAATCCTTCATTTATGAATAGCAATCTCTGTCCTTTACCTGAATGGCACTTTAGTATTGATGAAAACTAGTTGCTACTTAGCATTCTCTGTGGTGATTTTCTTTGATAGACAATAACAGAAGAAATTGTATAATTCTTGTTCTCAAAGAGCTTAGAATCTTAATTGCATATGGTTCATATATTAAGCATTAGTGTACATAAGAATCACTTGGTGCTCATTTGAAAAAAAAAGGATTTGAGGACCCCAAATCTCTCTAATTTAGTAGGTCTGGGATGGCAACCCAAGAATCTTTTTTATAAGCACATTGGCTGAATCTAATGCAGTTAGTACACACTTAGAAAAACAGACCACATTTGTAGAAACAGAGACCAATTAGGGGAGAAGAATCCAAAATACTTAAAATTTTTGCATCTGTTTAATGAGAGACAGTGACCAAAAAATTTTAAGATGTTAAGAGGCACTATTCTCTTAAGTATTAAGAGTATTAACTATTAAGAGGCACTATTCTCTTAAGTATTAAGAGAATTAAGTATATTCTCTTATTCTCTTTATAGTACTCTGCTATAAAGAATGGTTACGTATTGAAGGATGTAGGCCACATAAAGAATGATCCTTATTAAAAGATGGCAAAATAAAATGTGTGATCTCTCACAGGACACGAACTTTCTATAATTTTCTTTAATTGAGTGACTACTTAATTGCTCTTTTCTGGATTTTTTCTTGATTTCTAATTCCTAGCAAAGTGTTATATAGGTAGAATCAGAAAGTATTCAAAGTATTGTTAATGGTCTTGATGTTTTTTGATTTTAAAAGAACTTGAAATTATGTCAGGCTCTTAAAAATGAAACAAAAGGGGATACCATACTGCTGATTTGGATTAAATAGGAGTTATAATTATCAGTGATCAAAAGTTATCTGAGAAACTGTTATTAACTCCTTATATAATATAGGTATTAATTTTTCATATTATAGCTGAATGATCAATTTTGAAAAAGATTATGGATCTAATATAACTCAATTAAAAAAAATCTAATAATACCTTGCCCTCCAGTGTTGAACAACAAATAGCACCAGTTCATGGATTTTTATGTTTTTTGAGACTTTGAAATATTTCCCCTTCCTATCATAAAACAATGCTTCCTAGTAGCTTATTCATTTGGCAGTTCTTTTCCTTGCATTAAAGATAAGGAATCTGTAATGTATGGAAGTATATTGTTATCTGTCCAGCCATTCAGAAGATACCAAAATTGGGATTAGAATTCATATCTCCACTTGAATGTTGCCTTTAATTCCTGACAAATATAACTGTCAGTAAGACATTCTAAAACTGTTCTTCTTTTGCTTTGTTAGAATATAAAAATAACACATGGTATTTGAAAAATAAGAAAAATGTAAAGGAGAAAGTTGCTTTTAATTTAAATAATTTATATATAAATGTACATAAACACATACATCATATATCAAGTTTAACACTAAAATATTTTCGATCATTGATATATTGTGACAAATGCTTTTTAAGTTTCTGGATTTTTTTCATACCTTCTTATTATTTTGCACATCAGTTTGATCAGATCTCATGGAAATTCTAAGTTAAAGGAGTAGAGGAGGGTTACATTAACCTGGTGAATGGACTGACTTTTGTAGAATGTACTGTAGGCTTATAAGGCTTTTAATTTGATTAGAACTGCTTATGACAAATGTTGTTATACCCAGAATCAACCACAAAATGTTTTCAAAGCCAAATGGTTATTCCCCTGACTAGAAAATCATTCATTAAGAAAAAAAGTACTAAGTAACAAATCTATTTAGTCCTGTGATAGGCTTTAACCCATTGTTTAAATAGCCTTCTGTAAGACTTAACATCTCATGATATTTTGTTAACATAATTATACATTTGAATGTTAATTTCTTAAATTTCCAGATTCCTGAAGTTTTTGATCTTAGCTGCTGAGGGGCTTCTATAGTTATCACAGATGATTTTATGAGCAACAGAACTATTGGTTTTACCTAGGGTATGCATATATTTTTAATTTTAAAGTTTTTACTGTATCACGTGAAATGTTTTGTTAATTGTTACCGATATAAGCAGATATAACAATAATACTTATTTTCACCAAGTCAGAATTCTTTTTTTTGTCTGTTTTTTGTTTATTAAGATAAAGTTTGAGGGTTTTAAAAAAATTAATTTTTATTATTGAAATATAGTTGATTTACAGTATTGTGTTAATTTCTGCTGTATAGCAAAGTGATTCAGTTAGACACATGTATACATTCTTTTTAATATTCTTTTCTATTATGGTTTATCGCAGGATATTGAATATAGTTCCCTGTTCTATACAGTAGGACCTTGTTGTTTATCAAGTTAGAATTCTTAAACTCTCTTCCCAGTGTTCATTTTATGCCTCTGTTTCTTACCTGTTTGTTAATTCATTTTGATCCCCCCTTAACTAAATTGTAGCTCATAGATGAACCTTCTAATTCTCAATTTCTTTATCCATAAAAGGAAGATAGTGATTCCGACCCTGTAGAGGCTGCTGTGAGGATTAGGGCATAGTAGAAGCTTAATAAGTAATAGCCAATTATATCTTCGGATAGATAAAGTTAATTTACTGTTGTTATTATCTTATTATTCTCCAGCATCTAACAGTGCTATGATAACAGGTAAATCTTTTGTATTTAGTAGTTAGATTAGATCCCTTTTACTTTTGCTTCTTTGAATTCTAACAGTTTAGGGTCAGGCTTTGTTTCCATTAGCATTATTTTGTCTAGTATGATTAATGTTATAGAGAGAATCTTAGCTTTGTCATTGTCCTCAAATTAGGTTTTAGAATTTATATGTAATATACTAACAGATACAACTTTTGTAGTATCTGCTCTCTTGCACTCAGTGAATGATCTATTCAAATGCCATTTTTGGCAAGTATAAGACATTTCATATCTTATAATTACTAAATCCTTATACTCTGACTTTTTTTCTCTTGGCGTGCTGTAGTATACACCTTGAACCAAAAATAAGCTTAATATACTATACACACACCAGTTAATTATTTCACTCTTATCAAAATGCTGGAGTCAGTGTTCAATGCCTTCAAATTATGTGTTCTTTAAGATGATATTTCTAACATGGAAGTTATAGAGGAAACTTCTTGTTTTTGGCCGCACCGCGTGGCGTGTGAGATCTTAGTTCCCTAACCTGGGATTGAGCCTAGGCTCTTGACAGTTAGAGTGCAGAGTCCTAACCACTGGACTGCCAGGGAATTCCCTAGAGGAAACTTTTTTTTTTCTTGCATTATGCGGGCCTCTCACTGTTGTGGCCTCTCCCATTGCGGAGCACAGGCTCCGGACGCGCAGGCTCAGCGGCCATGGCTCACGGGCCTAGCCGCTCCGCGGCATGTGGGATCTTCCCGAACTGGGGCACGAACCCGTGTCCCCTGCACCGGCAGGCGGACTCACACTGCGCCACCAGGGAAGCCTGAGGAAACTTTTTTTTAATAAATTTATTTAATTTATTTATTTTTGGCTGCGTTGGGTCTTCCTTGCAGTGTGCGGGCTTCTCATTGTGGTGGCTTCTCTTGTTGCGGAGCACGGGCTCTAGGTGCGCGGGTTTCAGTAGTTGTGGCTTGTGGGCTCTAGAGCACAGGCTCAGTAGTTGTGGTGCGTGGGCTTAGTTGCTGCGCGGCATGCGGGATCTTCCCAGCCCAGGGCTCAATTCAGTGTCCCCTGCACTGGCAGGCGGATTCTTAACCACTGTGCCACCAGGGAAGCCCTAGATGGAACTTCTTAATGATTTTGATAATCAGGGATGTCATGATTAAATAGGTCCACTATGTTGTCAAGTTTTCTGTTTGTCTTTCAGAAAATCTTGAGAAGTTATATGGCTCAACAAACTTGTATAAAGTACTCAAATACATACCTTTGTATAGTTTTATGAATTAAAAAAATTCTTAAAAATATTTTTTAAGAGAAACAGAGAAAATTCTGTTTCTCTTTGTTCACTTGAAGTTGGAAGGGGTTTGGTTCCTGTGAAAAAATGTAAAAGGCTTATTTGTACCACAATTGACTTTGGTCCTTACCTTATTTCTAACCATGGTAAAATTGTGTTGAAGTGAGATTAATTTTTTCCTTCAAAAATCTGATATATTTTCAAGGTGAATATTTTAAAAAAACAAGAACTCAGAATGTTAAATTGTTGAAATTTCTCATCAGAGCATTTTGATTTGGGGCTGCCATTGATTAATAATAAAACCTTGTGGAAAAGATTTTGTTGCGTAAATTTGATATTAGTGATGTGTCTTATAGTCTCATTTTCCTTTCTCACATCTCCACCACTTAAATGTGGTGTAGTGTATATGTGCGTGTCCAGTGTCACCGTCTTTGCTATTGTAGGCATTAAGGGAAATTGGAACTTTTAAGTTTTATTCTTTAGCATACTTATGGACATTAATAATAACATGAAAAATTATTTTAAGTTTGGTATGATAATTTCATGATTTTGAATTTTTCAAAGAGCAGTGGTTTATCAGACTCGATGACACCATATAAATCATAATTGTGATACAAATGTTTAAAGCAGTGTTAATCAAGTGTAGATTGGTGATGTAATTGTTGGAGGATGTTGTGTTTTATCCTGTCATTGTGTCTGCAGGTGGTCATTAATTTCTGCATCATTGACAGTGTATAACACAGATGATTTTGCGGAATTATTATGGTTCTTTAAATATGTGCACCAGGAGCTTTTAATATTCTCTGCATTGTCTCCTGCATGTAAGAGAATCTAAACTAGGTGTCTTTAGTCTAAGAGAAGGAACTGACTGAGGTGGATAAATATTGAAGAAGTTGAGTACTCTTACATAGTTAAGTTTCTACCGTGAAAAAAGTTTATGATTCAAAGGCAAAGTTTTTGCTAATAAAGCAGCCCTTTTAAAAAAAATTCAGGATTGTAATTATATAGGTAACAAGGTAAAGATTTTAAGATATTAAATCAAGATAATGTAGAATTTTCCTTTCTTAACATTAATATATTCTGTTAAATTGGAAAAATATTAAAAAATTGAAAAACATGTAGAATTATAAAAATTAGGATTAAATCTTAAAATAATAATCACTTTTGTTTATGTATGCTTTCCTGTGTATGTGCTTTTTCCATAATATATATAAACATTTGTTGATGTGTATATGCATTTTAAGTATCAGAGGTAAGGATTCTGTCTTCTTGTATTTTATTTTTTCAAAATGCTGGGCATCAGGTATCTTCTGAGAAAATTTTCTTTGTGAATATTAGATGGTAAAATCAGAGTACCTTTCTAGAAAATTAAACCTTAAGGAGGGTGGGAGGGAGGGAGACGCAAGAGGGAAGAGATATGGGAACATATGTATATGTATAACTGATTCACTTTGTTATAAAGCAGAAACTAACACACCATTGTAAAGCAATTATACCCCAATAAAGATGTTAAAAAAAACCCTATAAAATTATCAAAATAATATATATAGCTAGATATATGAAGAGCATTGGTGGTAAATTGTTAAATTCCTTGCCCCCATTTTCTTGAAATATTTACACAGTTTCCAAGTAGTATTTCTTTTAAATGTAGTAGAAATAAAAACTTGAGAAAGCTTCTGTGCAATTATGACTTATTTTTTAGAATTAAAAAAATTCTCTTTCTGGTGTTTAAACTTTTATTTCTAAACTTCTTGCATCCTCCTCTAGCAAAAGAAACAAGTTGAATCTTATGACTTTAGAATTTGGCAGCCAGTACTTCTGTTGTATTAGGTTATCATGCAAATAAGTAGAAGCAGTAGAATGAACCAACAGCATTACAAGCAGTCAGGCAGTTTCTGGACATTAGAGATACTCCATTGATAACTGTTGCGAAAAAACCCATAATACTTCTTTTTTTTTTTTTTCTGTACGCGGGCCTCTTAGCGCTGTGGCCTCCCCCGTTGCGGAGCACAGGCTCCGGACGCGCAGGCTCAGCAGCCATGGCTCACGGGCCCAGCCGCTCCGCGGCATGTGGGATCTTCCTGGACCAGGGCACGAACCCGCGCCCCCTGCATCAGCAGGCGGACTCCCAACCACTGCGCACCAGGGAAACCCCTACTTCTTTTTTTTAAACCAGGTTTTTGCTCGTTCTTCTAAAATTAAAGGTAATTTAATATCTGTGCTTTGACTAGGTTGCTCATGGTTTAAGAAGGTCATTCTGTAGTGATAGAGATTGAAAAAGTGAATGGAGACACTTAAGCAGTTTGGGGCAGCCATTAACCTGTGTTTGGTATCTATAGAATGAAAAATGTGTGTAAATTTTAAAAGGTTTTGAAGCGTAACTAACAATGGTTCTTAAGCCCCAGGTAAATAGCAATAAGTGTGCATAAATTCTCTGATATTTTCTGCCTATTGCAGTGTTTGATGATGGTGATGAGAGAACATTGAGACGTACCTCACTATGCTTAAAAGGAGAGAGACATTTTGCTGAGAGTGAGGTAGGGTAACATGGATGGACTTTTTAAATTGAACAACAGCTACTAATGTAGAAGCAAAAAGTGATTTAATTTGTCTGTTTCTTATCCAGACTCTTGACCAGCTTCCATTAACAAATCCAGAGCATTTTGGAACTCCAGTAATTGCAAAGAAGACGAACAGAGGAAGGAGGTCCTCTCTGCCTGTGTGAGTGTTTTCATGTACAGTAACATTACAATTATCACGACATTAAATAAGTGGTTTTTCTACGGTGGTGAAATTTGTTTGGGTGGCCTTTCCACAGCATCTTGTATCCTTGTTTTAGACATTTTACCCTGAGTAGACTTTGTTCTTAATTCTTGGACAAAGTAATAGGAATAATGATCTCAACCCCTTTTTAAAAAAGGCTATTTTTGTTTTGAGTTACTTTGCCAAATTCCTTAATTGATAGGATTATTTTGCTATGTTATGTGCGTATATGTGTTTTCTTAGCCTTCTTATTTCAAAAACATTTCAAGTTTAAAAATTGTAAGAATAATACAATAAACTTTCATATACTCATCATCCAGATTCACTAAATTATTAAAACTTTTTGACACATTTGCTTTATCATTTCCTGTCTTTATATACATATATTATAATTATTTTTTATTTAATAATAATTTTAACTGGCTGAACCATTTAAGAGGAAGTTGCAAGCATCATGACTTCTTACCCCTAAATAGTTTATGTAAGAACAGGGACATTCTCTTACATAATCGAAGTATGGTTATCAAATTCAGAATAGATAACATTGATAGAATGCTATTATCTGACAATATATAATACATATTTCAGATTTTGCCAGTTGTCCCAATAATAGCCTTTATACCATCGCCTGATTCCAGGATTCAATCCAAGATCATGCATTGCATTTAGTTTACGTGGTTCTTAAGTCTCCTTTAATCTAGAAAAGTTCCTCAGCCTTTTTTTGTCTTTTCATGACAGTGACATTTTTGAAGAGTACAGGCCAATTGTTTTGTAGATTTTTCCTCATTGTGGCCTTGTCTGATTGTTTAGTTATCCAGATAGGTTATCTAAAATAAACCTCCTGATGTGTTTGGTGAGATCTTTTCCTAACATGTTGGAGAATTAGAGTTATATTATCTGGAACCTGGCATACATAAAAAGTGGAAGGGCAATCTCTTAAACTGTATTTGGCACAGTGAATGCTTCCTGGTGATATAGGTTTTCTGTCCCAGCCAGTGGTTGGCATGAGAGTCTAAGTCCAGGTCCTCACTGATCTAGTGAAATGGACTCAGAGTTACCATGGACAGCGCAGGACTACCTCTTTAGGGCTAGGGAAGTATCCATTTCTTCAATTCCGACTTGAATGAAGAGGCTACTACCCTGGCGTAATGACTGTATCAAAAATGGTTGATGTTAAGATCATGATAAAGTTATTCTAACTTTTAGTAACGAAGATGAAAAAGAAGACGAAAGTAGTGAAGAGGAAGATGAAGATAAGCGACGTCTCAATGATGAATTATTAGGAAAAGTTGTAAGTGTGGTATCTACATCTGAGAAGAGTGAATGGTATCCTGCTTTGGTAAGTATGGTTTCTTTGCAGAGTTAATTAACCATTTAAAGTATTTGTTTAACATGGATTTTAGGAAAGCATTTAAAATATTTTGAGAGTGTTACACAAATTTAGTTTGGACTTTATTGGAAAATTGAGTAGTCCTACTCAGGTCCCACGTTCTTTACTGTCTTCTTTTGTTATTTCCTTTCTTTAATTCTCTGTAACCAAGTATTTATTGAGATCTTTCAGTTTTTCCTTCAAAATGTGTCCAGTGGTCTGTGTTTACTCTGTTCCCATCACCTTTTTCACCTGATGTATAGTACCTACCACCAGCTTCTGTTAACTTGATGCCTGAATGCTTTCTTTACTAAATTCAGACTTATTTTCTAGAAGTAACTTTTATAGAGAAATTTTAAAACATTGATTTAATCATGATAGTCCCATTCTCAAAAAAAAAAAAAACAAAACCGGCACTGACTCTGCCTAGTGAATCAATTCTGCATTTTTAGATGGGTATCTGTGGTCATCCTTAGCTCTTAGTTTCTCATTTTCAGTGTAAGCTGTCTACTTAGGCTGTTTCTTAACTGCTCCCTATGTAAGACACTTCACTCCTCCAGTCCTTTACCCCTTAAATCAATTAGTATTTACTAAGGATTTGCAGTGACTTCAGCTTTGCTCTAAGCTCCTTAAGAAAAGAAAGAGGTATGAGACATAACACATTGCCCTCAAGGAGTTTACTATACACATCTCAAAGACTGTGTAGTAGTTAAATATTATACAGTAATTTAAAAAACTTTTGGTGCAGACACTGGAATAGGACAAAGAGTTTTAGGGAAAGGAAGGGTATACCTAAGCTTTAGAAATGGCAAATCTTGGGTAGGTTGGTAGAGAAAACTAACCTTTGCTTACTTGGGAAAGGAATGAGAAGGTATGGGCAAGAGAATTACTTCACAAGAGGAATCAATAGTACTTGGTAATACCTATCTCCCCTTTCTCTTCTTCCTACTCCTCTCTTAAATATGTCTTAAGGCTCAGCTCAGGTCCTACCTTTCCTGCAGATTCTCCGCTAACCACTTTAACATAAGTATGCCCCTTCTTCTCTGAGTTTTGATATCACTTATATCTCTAATAATAATTTTGGCACAAAATACCTCCCAAATTAGGTTAGCCTCCTTTAAAGAACTGAGGCCTTTTTTTTTTTTTAGGTTTCTATGTGCATGTAAATACATTACTCAATTCCTATGTAGTAGATTTACTTCACATAGGAAAAGTCTGAAAATCCTTTGAACCTTTCAGTTGTGTAGGCCAACAAGTAAATGGGTTTGGATTCAGAATACTCAGGTCATAATTTGTCAAGAGATTAAAAAAAAAAAAACTTTTATTTACTCAACAGGTTTATCATTTCCCAGGTAATAAAATAAAAGATGAGTAAGAGTCAATGTAAGAATCAATCTTACATTTGATGATTTTAGTGTACTGCAGAGATTAATCCAAGTAACTGTAATATAAAATAGTATACATTCAATATTAGGACTTCTTGTCCTGAGACCTTGCATTTATTTGAAGGAAATCCAAAAAGAAAAAAAATAAAAAGCCTTCATGAAGCTTTTGAGCTGAGCCTTGAAGGATTTAAAGTTAGTTAGCAGAGCTTCACTAGAGAACTTTCTTAGAAGAAACAGAATAAGTAATAGGAAAGAAGGGGGTTTGTTCATGAAACTGTTTGCTCTGGGAACTCATTTTGGCTAAATATTAGATGTGAATGGGGCATAATAGGAAAGAAGACTGGGAAATAATTTGGATTGAGGGCAGAAGGGTCTTTAAAATTTCATCTAAAGAATCTGGACATAGTTCTGCATAGAATTTTGCAGAAGAGTGACATTATTTGAGCTGCATATTTAGGAATGTTAATGACTCAGTGGTATGGTGGATGGATTGTTGTTGAAAGGAGTGGAGGTGATAGGAATCAATTTGGAGGCCATTAGAATGGTTCACAGGTGAGGTAATTAAGCCTTGGGTTCTGTCTACTCATCCTTTAAGACTTACCTTTAGCCTTTGCTGCCACACATTTTCCCTTCCCAGGTCTGGTTAAATCTTCCTCCTAGGTGTTTTTATTGATATTTTATCTTATGCCTAGTTGGTATCACTGTACTTAGCCTTCGTTATGTTTTTTTTGTATATCTTTTTGTATTTACCCTTCCATTTCAGTGTTAGCTCCTTGAGGGCAGACACAACTATATTATTAGTCTAGTAATTATCAGCACCTAACAAACAAAAAAACATTTAATACCATCTGATGTTAAAACAGCTGATACAACTGCCAAGAATTTTTGATTGTCTGGACATAACACTGTTTAATATGATAGTCATGAGCCATGTGTGGCTATTTAAGTTTAAATTGTAACTTAATTAATATTAAATAGAATTAAAAATTCAGTCTCTCAGTTGAACTGGCCACATTTCAGGTGCTCAGCCCCATGTGATTCATTGCTGCTATATTGGTCAGTGCCGACAGAGAACATTTCCATCATTGCCTAAAGTTCTGTGGTTGGTGCTCGATTACCACAGAGGGGCTAATGTTGAGCAGGTACAGTTCAGCAATTTATTAGTAGTCTTTAATGTTTTTTAAATATTAAATTCTATAAAGAATATACAGAGATTGGTTAGTTACAAATGTTAAGACATTTGTTATTTTTAAAAGTTAAGAAATTTAAAAGTTCTTCATTCAGATTTTCTCTGACTTGTTTAAATACTAAAAATTGTACATGCCTTGGTAAGAATGGGAACTTAGGTGCTTATTTTAACCAAATACCCAGATTTCAAAATTGATCCTGATTTAAGTGCATTTAAAAAAAATAATAATATGGCATGTCTTCATCATAGATCATACATTTTGTTTTTTGGACAGTAAATGAGTTGTTATTATTTGGCTTAGAATAAATCCTAATATTTTTAAAGTGGTCACATTATGGTTTATATTTCATTAATTATTCATTTTATTATCTAATGACTGTGTATATTAAATATCTAGAAAGCCAATATGCTAAAGAAAAATTATAAGGCAATCTTTTGTAAGTAAATTTATTATGGTATGGAAGCTGTTGACAATGAACGTATTTCTTGTCAAATATAATCATTTCAAGAAGTTAGGGGATCCAGAATTGTTATTTTAAAAAATATATTCTTTCTTTGAGTAGGGAACGTAGTAATCAATCTGCTTTTATTTTATATTTCAGGTAGTATCTCCCAGTTGTAATGATGATATCACAGTGAAAAAAGACCAATGTTTAATTCGGTCATTTATCGATTCTAAATTGTGAGTAATGAATCACTTAATAGTGTTACATTGGGAGAAAAAAATGGAAATCAAGACTTTATTTTTTAAAATTTAATCATTTCATGAACTGAGAAGTTGTTACCTAATATGTTTTGACTTCTTTGTAATGTAGGTTATTTAAAAAAAAGTTTTTTTTAATAAATTTATTTTATTTTTGGCTGCCTTGGGTCTTCAGTTGCTGTGCGTGGGCTTTCTCCAGTTGCGGCGAGTGGGGGCTACTCATCATTGTGGTGCGCGGGCTTCTCACTGCGGTGGCTTCTCTCGTTGCGGAGCACAGTCTTTAGGCACACAGGCTTCAGTAGTTGCAGCACGCGAGCTCAGTAGCTGTGGCTCGCGGGCTCTAGAGTGCAGGCTCAGTTGCTGTGGCGCATGGGCTTAGTTGCTCCGTGGCATGTGGGATCTTCCCCGACCAGGGCTCGAACCCGTGTCCCCTGCATTGGCAGGCAGATTCTTAACCACTGCACCACCAGGGAAATCCCTAAAATTTTTATATAAAAACTGAACAACAGTATTTGAGAATAATATTTAAAAAGTTTTAAAATAAAGCATAGTATTGATTTTCTTTTTAATTGTAAGAATTCTTTTTTTAATTTATTTTATTTATTTATTTTTGGCTGCGTTGGGTCTTCATTGCTGCGTGCGGGCTTTCTCTAGTTGTGGCGAGCAGGGGCTACTCTTCTTTGCGGTGCTCGGGCTTCTCATTGCGGTTGCTTCTTTTGTTGTGGAGCAAGAGCTCTAGGCGTGCAGACTTCCAGCAGTTGTGGTTTACGGGCTGTAGAGACCAGCCTCAGTTGTTGTGGCGCATGGGCTTAATTGCTCCACGGCATGTGGGATCTTCCCGGACCAGGGCTGGAACCTGTGTCCCCTGCATTGGCAGGCAGATTTTTGACCACTGAGCCATCAGGGAAGCCCTAATTGTAAGAATTCTTTATTTTTATTATGTGTACTATTTCATATTATAAAACATGAAATTTACTTTTAATAGAATTTATATTACTAGAATAATTATTTTGACTTTTTTCTGATTAAATGTCAGATTTTGAACTCCAGTAAAAATTAATTTAAAAAAAGGTCAGAGTTTTAGAAACCTTCCTTCACTTCAACTTTGCTTTGTTTCCAAAAAATGTAAAATTATGTATTCATTGAGTTGTGATTCTCCGTGAAAAATTTGATACCATAATATATCTTACAATGATAAAAGTATTTTAATGTTACCATCTATTAAATTTTTCATACTGAACTGAATAGTAAATTTGAGAAATATGAAAGATCAAAATAGACACTATAAGGAAAATACCATGCTGATATAAATAAACTACCCCATATTGTAGGTAAGACGGTTGCATAAATTGAAATATTACAAATGTGAGGCTCTCAAATTAGTGTGCTTTGAGTATGTGAATCTTTAGAATTAAGATATTAACTTTGCCTATATTACCTCTTGCCCTTTATTAAGGATTAGGATATACATGGTCTTTTTAAAACAATTTATAAGTAAAATAATTTTGATTTTGAGATTTATATTTTCTGTGTGTTAACATGACTCTTTAAGTGATAATTCTTATTTAGTAATGGTTTCCCTCCTATTTATTTTTCTCTATAATTAGTTATTCTATAGCAAGAAAGGATATCAAGGAAGTAGACATTCTCAGTCTACCTGAATCTGAGCTCTCTGCTAAACCAGGTAAAATAAGGATGAATCAATTCATTATTTCATGATGTGACTCTAAATGGCAAATTTAGTGGCAAAAGCAAGACTGAATATTTTCTGGTGCCATTTTAACTGTTTAGAGTTGGTATCCACTCTTCTTTAATGCCTTTTTTTAATATCTAGATAAAGTATTTGACCTTAATTCTTTGTATGTTTTATCACTAACATTTCTGACAGTATTCCCTAGAGAAAAATAAACATTAATATAATATTATAACTTATATGTTCAAATTTACTGTATCATTTTAGAAATGACAGCTGAATTTGAATCCAGATCTTCTGACTCTGAATGTCATGGCTTTGTATTATTCTGTGGTGCTAATTCCATAACAACTGCTGAAGTACATTTTTACTTTTAGGGCTGCAGAAAGCAAGCATCTTCTTAAAAACTAGAGTTGTTCCTGATAATTGGAAAATGGATATAAGTGAAATCCTTGAGTCATCCAGTAGTGATGATGAAGTTGCCCCAGCTGAAGAAAATGATGAGGAGAAGGAAAAGGAGGCCAAAAAGGAAGAAGAAGAAATGGTAGGTGAAATTTCATGTTTGTAACATATGAAAACATTTCAATACTCTAAAAATAATACCTTCATATATTTTCCCTGTGTTTAGATTCTTTATATTATTTGTTGCTGTCTTTTTCTAGCTCAGCTTTATTTGGGGAAGGGGGAGCTTTCTGGCTTTTAGCTTAGTGGGCAAATCAGAACTAATTTTTAGTGGGTAAGAGATTACAAAGAAGAACTTTTCAGGTTAAATGAGCAGCAAGTGCAGACTTTTTTTTTTAATAACATCTTTTCCAAATAACCAAGGAGGAAGGAAATGTAACTTTTAGGTATATTACATGTGTTAACTCATTTAAATTATTTCCAGATGGAGTAACTGTTATTATTCTACTTTAGAGAGAAAAGAGAGGGTCAGAAAGATTAAATAACTTTCCAAAGACGACACAGCTCAAATGTGGAGAGCAGGGATTTGAACATGGGTCTGGTCTGTCTTAACTTTGAAATTTCACCTCTTTCAGACATTTCACAGTATCTCAAGGATAATGAGGATTTAAAAAATCCTATCTAAATGGAAGAATATTTCATTTGGCAGGTGGATAAATCATAGAAAAGATTTAGATTGTATTTTATAGGTGCTAATGGTTTTCTTTGTAATATCACTGTGTTGTTAAGAATGTATATGTAATTGTAGGAAATCATTCATGAAGTACCACATAATTGCTTTCATGAATATTGCTGTCTATTTTTTCAGCAGTGTTTTGTCAAGTGGGATAAACTGTCCAGTATAGTTTTGGTTGTTATGAGGTAAAGGGGCTTCGGGGCAGACAAAGAGAATGAGTTTACTGAAAAAGACCTATTTGAGCATGAAAAATATTTGCTTGGAAAATGTGGAATGTTTGTTTCTGTTTTACATACACAAATAAGAATTTTTGAAACAAAATGAGTGTACTTGTATGTGATATAGGGCATAGGGTGTTTCTTCCCTTTTACTTCCCCTGCAGTATTTGGCTTTTTGCACTCTGAAATCAGAATGGCGGTTCATACTTACAGGCTGCCTACAGAGTTGCCATAGTAACGGGCTGTTGGTTTTAAGTGAGCATGCTCGGAAAGACAGGAAGGTTTTGCAGAGGCTTGGCGGGTTGCCAATGGAGGTTTGCCAGATGCTTTGAAATGGGCTGTCTTTCTTTTCCTTTCATGTAATGTCTGATTTTTATGTGGAAGAGAATGTAAGTAGTGCTGTATAACCCTGCGGATGCTATGCCCTAAGAGGAAAAGCAAATATTGCAAGTCAGACTGAAAAATGTTCAGATACTGTACTGATTAAGTAGAAGGGGAATCTAACCATTTTACATGTGAAAGAAAATGCAGCATATAGGTAAGATTTTTTTTATATATTACCATTTTGATTGCCAGAAATGAGGTTAAATAAGAATTTTAGCTATTGATGATTTGGCTGATATGGTAGGACTCGTAACCAAGCGTAATTGTTTCATGTAAAAGAGACAGTAGGAGTCTATTTTTAGAATATCAGAGGATGAAGGCTATTTTTCTGAAACATAAGATAGAGTTTGAAATGAAAATGACAGTTTGGAAAAATTTTGGGATTTAAAGTCTAAATATTAAATGTGATTTTTGTATTTTATCTGTATTTATTTATAGATTATATGTTTTCAGGGTAAATAGGCCACATTTTCAGGGTGTGAACTGTTGGAGTCTGGTTTTGCTTTTTTTTTTTTTTTTTTTGAATTAACATTGAAACATTGAAGTTAGGATCTTATATTGCCAAATACTGAAATACATAGTCTCTTTATTTTTGCTAATACTTTTGATTTGTATCCCTTTCAAAATGCATTTTCCCTGATCCCCACCCCCCCAAAAAACCTGAAATTTTAAACAAAGAGGGTTAAAAAGGCTGAGTAGTAAGGGTGGAGAGTATGGCTGTAAAATAGTAAGTAGTAAATAGTGGTCTTATTATAGCTATTAATTTTGTAAAAGTCATAATGTTTTGTTTAAGCTGTGAGTAAATGTTAGTAAAAAAGAATGAAGAGCAGAGGCAAGCTCTGTTACCTATTGTTTGCAGGTAGTAAGTAAAAAAATTTAAAAAGGTAAGGACCTTTGTAAGGATAGTATCTTCTTAAAATGTATTACTTAAATTATGAACTGTTAAAATGAAGTGAACCAAGATGCCTTTCATCTACTAAAGAAAGAAAAGCACAATCGCAAAATGTAGTCATTGATTATATGATTATTTAAAACTATTTTTCAGATATTCATTTTCATGCATCTACTTCATTGAATTACCTAATAGAAACTAATTTCCTCTTTTTCTCTGGCTGTACAAGTAGATTTTCTTTAGTGAGATTGGGTTGCTTTAGAAAAAAAAAAATCAGCTGCATTTCTTGCTCTTGGATTTAAGATTTAGATGCTGAATCATTCTAACCTGTCTTGGACAGTAATTTTTTAAAATTTGATATATTGTAAAACTGAAAAGCAGTTTAATCTATATTTAGCAAAGGAAAAAAATGGATATGGTATAAAATGAATTAAAATCTGATAAGCCAGGGCCTACCTGGCTTAGTCATTACAGGCCTTTACTATATAAGTGAGGCTAAGCTGTTATATTTACATTACAGATCATATTCTTCCCAAAATGTAATTATGCTATGCTTTCCATGAGGATTTAATGTTGCTTGACAATGATCAAAAAGATCTTTTATAATATTCTGTAAACCACTGTAACAGTACTTCAGCCAGCCATTTGGTGTTTGTAAATTTTATGCAGTAGAATCATACAAGTGTTAGATACTTCTGCAGTACTAATGGGCAGTGCACATTGTTTTTATATTTGATACTTTGAGTACCCTAACATAGCCTTAATCAGGAGATTTGAGACTTACTGTGGAGGAGCATCTTTTATACTTAATATTATTTTGAATTCCTAAGCATTGGTAGTTCAGGATTTGAGTACAAGAAATATATTTCATACTATTACTGGGTAGGAAGAGACTTGAGAGTCTGACAGGAAGTAGGTCCTACCTATATTGATGACTCTACATTTTAAGTCATTGATAATTATATTGAAAAAGGTTCTGGAGAATATTTTTGTGGGTATTACTTAAATGTCTTTTGTTAGGACATTTTTATATTAGAAAAGATATTACTGAATTTCCTTTTGAGCTTTGAAATTGATTGAAAAGTTCATGTAAACATAAACAATGATGTCAGGTATTCATTTACTCCTGACTTATATTCACTTTGGATGAATGTAGGAGAGTTGTCTAAGGGTAAAATAAATAGGTGAATGTTTAGAAGACTGAATATCAGGTGGGAATTTGACTAGTCTTAGTTCTTTTATCCTTTTGGTTTGCTATAGGTAGGCTTATATGTTGGGCCCTTTCAAAAATCTCTAATTTCATATTTAGTAATGAAAATTAGAATTTAGTGAATTTTTATAAGAAATGCTCTTTTTTTAAAAAATTTTTTGGCCTCTCCTGTTGTGGAGCACAGGCTCCGGACGCGCAGGCTCAGCGGCCATGGCTCATGGGCCCAGCCGCTCCGCGGCATGCGGGATCTTCCCGAACTGGAGCACGAGCCCGTGTCCCCTGCATCGGCAGGCAGACTCTCAACCACTGCACCACCAGGGAAGCCCAAGAAATGCTCTTTTTTGTTTAGAAGTATTGACACCCATTTCTCCAGTCGTTGAACTTCTAGGGATCACTGTTAAATTTAATTCTAGGATTACATTCTCCTATTATAAAAATCATAAGTGCTTGAACTTTTTTTTTTTTTTTTTTTTTTTTTTTTGCGGTATGCGGGCCTCTCACTGTTGTGGCCTCTCCCGCCGCGGAGCACAGGCTCCGGACGCGCAGGCCCAGCGGCCATGGCTCACGGGCCCAGCCGCTGCGCGGCACGCGGGATCCTCCCGGACCAGGGCACGAACCTGCGTCCTCTGCAAAGGCAGGCGGACTCCCAACCACCGCGCCACCAGGGAAGCCCAGTGCTTGAACTTTTTAATTCATCGAAATGTGAGGTTTTTTTTTTAATGTTTAAATCAAGTGTTTTTTGTGTATTTATGCCTTTTTGTAGATCAACCATAAAGGCATTTGTTAGTAATCTTTCAAGATCACTTTGGGTATAAACCTATAGTAAATGCTTGATAACTCAGGAAAATCCTGTTAAGTCAATAAAATTTACAGAAAAATTTAAAGGCAATATTAATATTTTAGGTATATCTAATAACTCCAGCTGCCAATCAGGTGTTTCTAAGCAGACCCTATAAAGCCAACCTTCAATGAATAATTGAGACTTTAGCTTGCATTCAAATGTAATAACTTACCTGCTAAGGTCTTAAAATGTAGCCTGTTAAATAAGCAAGAAATAATGTCCTAATGTCTTTAGCAAAGCCTTTCTTCACAGTGTTAGCATAAGACTCTAACCAAATTAGGATCACCTCATCAGATTAATGAGGATTGCACATTTGTACACACAAATACACCTACATTTTAATGTACTTATAGAAAAAGGTATTTTATAGTTGTGTTAGTAAGACTGATTTTAAAACCTTAGATTTGATAGCATGTGAACCACAGCTTGATGACTGGAAATAAGATATATGTACCTTTTAAAATGGGGGGGGAATTACTAATTTGTTACAGGCAGGTTGTTTGTAAACTGTTCTGTGAAATTATAAAACAGTGTCTTACCACATAATGAATATATTAGGCATGACATGTGGTTTCTGAAATTTTCTGTTTAAGTGTACACAACAGAGAAGAATGGTACCACTCTAAATTTTATGATGAACAAATTTCATTGGGCCTTCGATACTATTGGTCGGTTCTCAGTTTCTATAATCTAATCATTATCTCCTCCATTAAGCCAGCAACGCTAACCCCACTCCACTCACTTTGGAAAGAAACTAGGAGCTTCAAATTGGGAGCCAGCTCTAAACCCCACCTGCCTGCTCTCCTTCCCTTAATGTACAATTGATAGTATGTTGTCCTCTTCTGTAAGATGAGTCCATCTTTTTAGGCTCTGGATCTCATTCCCTTCTTTCTTGTCTTAGACTGTGAAGTATCTCTTTTCTTTCCAGCATCTTTAATCTATTCCTTTGTGTTGTAACCTTCTTACCAGCTTTTAAAAACATGCTTACATCTCTTCCAACCTTCTAGCAACCTGTCCAGATTCCTTCCACCAACCCCTCCACCTTATGGCCAGATTGCTCAGAGGTATATACACCGTTCTATTTCCTGACACTACCACCCTGCCCCCCGTTCACTCTTAATTCACTGTAGTGCATCTTGTACTTCCACCACACCTAAAACAACTGAACTAAGGTCACCAGTGACCTCCAACAAAGTTTTGTGTTAAGTCCAACAAATTTTTGTCATGATTTCATTTGACTCCTTAGTAGGCATTCAGCATCTTTGACATGCCTACCTTCTTAAATCACCTGACATACATGACATTGCATTTTTTTCTGGTTTACTTCGTAACTAAATGATGTAATGACTCCAAATTTATATGTGCATCAAAGATGTCTCTTTCTTAACTCCAGACATTTATATTAAAATTCCAATGAGGATTTCTTCATATTTTGTAAGTCCTCAAACTCTGTATGTGCAAGACTGCACTCATCTTTTCCCCCAAACCTGTCCTTAACCTGTTTGTTCCTAATTCACTTGAATAGAAGCACCATCCACCCAATTACTCAAGCTAGATAAATGGAAGTCGCCTTAATCCTCTCACTCTTGCCTCCCTATCCAATGAGACATCAGATCCTGTCTCTTCTACTTACTTTATAGCTCTCAAATTTGCCCACTTCCTTCAGTTCCTACTCTCTGTCACCTTAGTTCAAGCCACTCTTCTCTTTCACCTAGCTAGACTGGTGCAGTAGCAACTTGTTCTTTCCATGTCCATGCTTTCCCTACTCCAGTCTGTTCCTCTGTACTGCATCGAAGTAGGTTTTTTAAAACTAGAAATATAAAAATGAGATTCCTCTTGGAATAAATTAATTTTGGGGCACAAAAATAAAAATAAATACCAGTCATTGACAATAAAACTGACTAAAATCAGCATGTCTTTAACTTCATGGAATTTATTGAGCACTTATAACATGTTGAAACTTTGAGGACAACAAACATGAATAACCTAAACTAAAAAAAAATCTCAGCATTAACACCTCTCTCTCACTCTCCCATGCTCTCTTTTCTCTCTGCTTCAGGGGGAGGGGTCATCTTTCCATCATCAGGTGGCAAGACTAATTCAGGCATTGATCCTCTCTTTGTGGACTGTGACAGTAGCTCCCCTTTCCCTTCCAATCCATCAAACTCAGAGAACTTTTAAAAATACAAATCTGACCTAATTCCTCTCTAGCTCTCTCAAACCTCACATCTACCCAGAGTGTCCAGTTCTGATTCTCTAACATATCATTACAAAGTCCTTTCCTAATCACAGCCTGCCTTTGCAAGCCTCATGTTTATGCTGTTTGCTCTTGTTCCCGGGCTGTATGCTCTTCACATTCGGAGGCTTTCCCTACTATTACCACCATCACCGCAGCCCCAGCAGAACCATTCATCCCCTCACCTTGCTCCTGTATTCTTTTATGTATTTTACAACACTTAACCACATTTTGTCGAATTGGCTGGTTTTACATTTCCACACCTCCTGCCAGACTTGAGGGCCAAAAGTTTTCTGATTTGAATTGCAATACTTTTGCAAAAGTCTGTGATTCATGGTAACTATCAAAAATGCTTGAGCTGTATTTGAAGACATAGTGTCCAAAGTCAGAAAATACATAATCTAGTAGTAGATAGATATACAACTACTATAATACTAGGAAGTTATACTCCTGCTAACTAAAATTGTAAGTTTCTTAAAATTATGATCATATTCATGCCTCTTCTATATTCTTAGCCCCCTTCCCTGCCCTGGCATTTTACTGGGTGCATAGTTACTCTTCACATCCTTGACTAAACGAAGGGAAGAAGGCTCATCAGCAGTCTAGTGGGCTCCACCTCCCATTATTATAGCCCTATCCCACTTCAGAACCCTTGAGGGATGGAAAACCCTCTTGGCTCCCAACCGGGAGAGAGACCCTGCAGGTATTGTGATAGCAAGCGCCGCCCCCATACAAAAGTCATAAAGGCAGAGTCTTTGGAGTAGTTGGAGGCATTTTCTACCATGTGCAATTTTACTCTAAGGTGACTAACAAGACAGCTGTTTTTTTTAAAAAAATGATTGTGAAGAATTACTTATTGTAAGAGATTAAGCAGTTTTGAGTTTTGCAAAGACCATCAGGTAAATTTAAAACTTTGTTTATAGCATCATCTTTTTTTTTTTACTCGAAATACATTTCCTTTCAAGCAGGCAGTTGTTTTTAAGTAGAATTCTTTATTCATTTATATCTTGTTTTTACACATGATAACTGCATTCTGAACTTAAAGTTTTATGGCCATAGTTTATCATGGTACTTAAAACACTCTTGACATCCACTAACTTTTAATTCCAATGAATTTAAACTAATTTTTATCTATAAAACTATATTCTTAATCATTAAGAATTTATCAAATGTTTGGTAAAACCTTAATAAATACCTTATTTGCAATTGATGGGTTCATTTTGTTTACTTGCTTTTGGAAGAAACTTTGATTTCAAACCAGTGCTTTTTAAAAACAATTGCTTTTACATATACTGGATACAACAGTCTTCTTTGAATTCTGTAAGATCATAAATACTAAAAATGAGGTGTTAGTCTGAGGAGAGGCTGTTGTGATTACGAGGGACAGGCAAAGCATAGACCCAGTGTGGTATAAGTTGTTTTTGTTTTTTTCCCCATACCAGAAGTCCTTAAAATTAGTATCTGAAATGATTCTTAGGCTACCAGATTACTCTTTTCTTGAGTTAACTCATTGGCAGTTGTTTTCACAACCTTGTAAAAGCAAAATTTTTTAATGCAGTTGGGAAAAAATTGCCATGTCTTGATCTGAGTATTTAGTAAAGACCTCTATTAACTCTGTAGTGATTATTAAGTCTGTATGTATATTGCTGACTATTAAGTCTGTATATTGCTTTTTTTTTTTTTTTTTTTTTTTTTGCGGTACGCGGGCCTCTCACTGTTGTGGCCTCTCCCATTGCGGAGCACAGGCTCCGGACACGCAGGCTCAGCGGCCATGGCTCACGGGCCCAGCCGATCCACGGCATGTGGGATCTTCTGGAACTGGGGCACGAACCCGTGTCCCCTGCATCGGCAGGCGGACTCTCAACCACTGCGCCACCAGGGAAGCCCGTATATTGCTAATTTTTGAGGCTTACTAGAACTTCGACTTAAGTTTCTTAAATTTTGTTAAACTGAAAGTACTCCGAGGCTGTAAGTCATTTTTTTTTAAGAAGATATTGGGGGTAGGAGTTTATTAATTAATTAATTAATTTTTGCCATGTTGGGTCTTCATTTCTGTGCGAGGGCTTTCTCTAGTTGTGGCAAGCGGTGGCCACTCTTTATCGCGGCGCGCGGGCCTCTCACTATCATGGCCTCTCTTGTTGCGGAGCACAGGCTCCAGACACGCAGGCTCAGTAGTTGTGGCTCATGGGCCTAGTTGCTCTGCGGCATGTGGGATCCTCCCAGACCAGGGCTTAAACCCGTGTCACCTGCATTAGCAGGCAGATTCTCAACCACTGAGCCACCAGGGAAGCCCTGTAAGTCATTCTTAATGAATGTACTGAAAGAAAAAAAAGACTGTACTGAGGGAAGGACTTTTCTGTTGATTGCCTCATGCTTTTTATGTTATATATTTTAATCGACCTTGATTGCCTCATGTTTTTTTAATGTATTTTAATTAACTACATGTTTATTGATCTTGGCTATATTATTAGCTGTTAAAAACTTAAAAAAATTTTTTTGCTCTCTGGATTTGTGAGCACTCAATATTTATTGCTTGACAGTTGCCTTTGCTTTGAATATGGCTTTGAAAGACAAAAGTCTGAATTCTTGTTTTGGATCATGGAAAAATAGTACTCTGGGGCTTTCCTGGTGGCACAGTGGTTAAGAATCCGCCTGCCAATGCAGGGGACATGGGTTCGAGCCCTGGTCCGGGAAGATCCCACATGCCGCGGAGCAGCTAAGCCTGTGTGCCACAACTACTTAGCCTGCACTCTAGAGCCCACGAGCCACAACTACTGAGCCCATGGGCCACAGCTATTGAAGTCCGCGCACCTAGAGCCCATGCTCCGCAACGAGAGGCCACCGCAGTGAGAAGCCCGCGCCCCGTAATGAAGAGCAGCCCCTGCTCGCTGCAACTAGAGAAAGCCCACGGGCAGCAACGAAGACCCAATGCAGCCAAAAATAAATAAATAAATAAATCTATTAAAAAAAAAAAAGTAGTGCTCTGAAATTAAATTATGATAATTTATATGAAAGAAATATATCAGTGTTTTCTTTGTTTCTCCATAGTATTGTTAAACTTCAAGAATTTTCCCAAATATTAATTTATAAGTAGTCTATCAGAAAAGGAAATATTAAAACCCCAAATCCATTTGTTTGCATAAGAAGAAATCATTAGGTTTATATAATTAGTAAAATGTAACACACACATAGGTATTTGTAGGAATAGTTGTTTCTGTATGAATGTTTCCATTAATTTTTTTTTCCATAGAACTAGATTGTAGTTATGTATATAGTTTCCTTCCTTAAGAAATAATTTTCATTGTTCTATTTTAAGGGGTTGCAAAGTCAACTACAGAGGCCCTGCAAGAAAGGCAAATGAGAAAAGCAGGCTACTGTGATACAAGAGGGGCTGGTAGAGTCTGGGACAAAATAAAATTTATATGGCTCATTTACATGCATTTAAATTTCTTTAAAACATTGTGCTATCCAAACAAAAAACCTTTGCCATGCGACTTCGCAGCCTCTGGTTTATATTCATTCAACAGTAACAAAATTTTAATATTAATATGTGGATTATTTTAAAATAATAAATACATTTGTGATTATTATGCTTATCTATCAGTATATTCCTATGGGCCACATGATATTTTGAGGATTTTTAAAAAAACACTAGATGAGGTGAAAACATTCTCACCCCATTCCTAAACCTTTTCCTCATGGTTAATCTTAGTCCCCACAGTGATAATTAACAGGAAGCTTCAAGTGATAAATGGGGCGAAGAGTAGAGATTGTATATCTTGACAGTCGCATCAAACCAGCTCTATCAAAATATGAATTAAAGTATGGCGTTGTAGGATTTTGAGAAAAATTCATATTTTCTGGCTTCATTAAAATTTTATCCCCTTACCTTGGGTTCCCAAAACAAAAAACAAAGAAGACAGTGTATCTCCTATTCATTGTTCTGTATATTTATATAGTTTATCTTTACAGCCTGAGGAAGAACCTGATCCTGAAGAGAGGGACAGCTTCCTTCAACAGCTTTATAAGTTTATGGAAGACAGAGGTATTTTCATGCTTATTATTTAAAAGCAGACATTTCTGGGAATTCCCTGGCAGTCCAGTGATTAGGACTCAGCGTTTTCACTGCTGAGGGCCCAGGTTCAGCCCCTGGTCTGGGAACTAGTGCGGCATGGCCAAAAAAAAAAAAAAGTAGACATTTCTTTTACTGTTTTATATTCTAGGTTTATGTATTATTTTTGTTCAAATCCTGGTACAGGGATTTGGATTTCAAGCCTAAGAATCAGTTATAGCTGATAATAATAAGTATTGGGAATACAGACAACTGCTAATATCTAGTTTGAGTACAAATGTAGAGGAAAAGTAGTTTTGGTGTAGTTAAATTTTATCTTCTTGAGACTTATGAAACCAGAAAATATTATAATAATATTTGAGTAATAGAAAGTGAACAATCATAATGTAAATCTACATACCCATTAGTTACTAATGGCGTTTTTGTGGCAAGTAAACTAGTCTGATCCTTGGTCTCAACAAATTAAACATAATAGCCCCTATCTAAACGGAGTAGGATTTCTAATAAAGTTAAAAGAAATAGAAGCTTTATAAATCATCATACTTACTGGCATTATATAAGTCCTGGAAATCCTCAGATAAAGGATTCTACTGGCCTTCAACAGTGGCCTTCTACTGGCCTTCAACAGTGATCCTTCAGATGACTGCCACCCGTCTTAACGTTTGTGTTGAAGCATTCAAAATGGAACCATGGCCTAAAATGTGCCCTTTCCATTGTATGTTTTCTTGCCCAGGCTTCTTGAACCAGCAACATCATTGGCTACACCTTGCAGGCCCAAGGTTTGATTTAGTTTTATCCAATTCAGTGGCAGTTAGAGAGGTTATTTTATTAGTTGTGGCAGTAAAACTAAAGATCACCACAATACTGTGTAAAGAAGATAGAGAATATTTTGTGTTGTCTTATATAATTTGAGGTTCTTTAAATATATGCCTCTGATTAGTGATATTTGGGAAATTAGAAATTGATAAGCTTTGTTTTCAACTTAGTATTTTCCGTTGGAATTAACATGGTATTTCTGCTCTCTGATATTTAAAAGGTACTCCAATCAACAAACCACCTGTATTGGGCTATAAAGATCTCAATCTCTTCAAACTTTTCAGACTGGTTTATCATCAAGGTGGATGTGACAAGGTAAGTAAGACTGTAATGCAAAGTTAAATTGTCTAATGTTGCACTATAATATGTACTTTAGGTAATAAGCACATTTTCTTAATGAACATACAGTATTAGTGTAAAGATTATTTCCCTTTGCAAACATTAACAAATAAAAACTTAATTTTCCAGATTGATAGTGGTGCTGTATGGAAGCAAATTTATATGGACCTTGGCATTCCTATTTTGAATTCAGCTGCTTCCTACAATGTAAAAACTGCTTATAGAAAGTAAGTAGTATAGTTTATTCATCAAAGAATACATATTTACAAGGAGTATTTTCCACTTAATTTGTTAACAGTTAAATAAGAACACATCAGTCGAAGAACATTAAAGTCAGAGAAAGTATATAAAAAGGTTTCAGTTAATAAATACTGTGATTGAAAGTTATTTCAGTGTACCAAGTCAGCTTTACTCCATTTTTCATGTTCTGATATTCTTTTCAAAATCACAGATACAGGCAGTGTTTATAGTCTGAAATTACGATACATGTTATAGAGTTGTACCTTTTGTGGTGAACAGCCTTCACATCAAAACTATGATAGCTGTGTTCACTTATCACAAGCTCAGATTTTTCAGGAAAGAAATTTTATTTTCTGATCAATATTTTTGTCTGTTTGCCTATATAAAACACCAATAAATCAGTAACAGAAAAAATACTTTGTAAAAAAAAAGGCTTGAGTTTTACTTTTCAAAAAACATGTGTGTGTTTAATATAGTATTCAAGTTAAATGTAAAGACTAAGATTTCTTAAAATGAAATATTGTTTGTTTAGGTATCTCTATGGTTTTGAGGAGTACTGCCGTTCTGCAAATATTCAGTTCAGAACTATTCACCACCATGAACCAAAAGTAAAAGAGGAAAAAAAAGACTTAGAAGAATCCATGGAAGAGGCTCCAAAAGTAGATCAAGAAATGCCTTTAGCAGAAGTGAAGAGTGAACCTGAGGAAAATATTGATTCAAACAGTGAAAGTGAAAGAGAAGAAACAGAATTAAAATCTCCAAGGGTAGGTAGTTAAGACTAGTTTTATCTAGTTCGTTTTTAGCATTATTTTAACCTTTTTATTATGGGCATTTTCAGATATACACAAAAAGACTCCTATGAACCTAGTTTATTTTCCAGTATTTGGTTGTGCTTCAGCCAGGCTAGCCTAGCTCCCTTTCTCTAAATATACCACATATTATTTCTTCTACCTGAAAAAACATTCCTCCTCTTGTTCTGTTTATGTTTGTTCAAGTCATTCTCATCTGGGGTCAGTCTCAAATATTCACTTCCGTCAAGTCTTTTGCTAAAGTGTCACCTCACTGAAGCCTATCCTGGTCACCTTACCTAAAATTGTAACCTACCTCCTCTCTTTGGCACTGGCAATCCCTCTAACGTTGCTGTTTCTATCTGTAATTTACTTACTTGTTCAGTTTACTATTTATTGTTTCTTTTACCCCACTCTGGACTAGTATCACACTCCACAAGGGCAGGGATTAGTGTTTATTCCATTAATTGAGAGATCCCAGGCATCTAGAATAGTGCCTGGCACATAGTAAGGACTTATTAAATAGTTGTTGAGTGAATGAATCTCCTCTTTATAATACCTGTGCCCTCAGCCAGGTGGGATCTTTTCTTTCTCTTGACTTCACAACACACTGTACAGCTCTTGTGGCAGTTTTTCATGCTCTGCCTTGTTTCCTAGTCATGTGCACACTGGTTTTATGTTCTAACTCTACTCTTCCTCTCCATTAGTATATAACTCAAATCAGGAATTGTCCCTCACTATTTTGATCTTTGTCTGATGATGTCTACACAGTAGGATTTATCAAATTTTAGAAGTAGAAAGAAAATATAATCACACTGTCAAAGAAGTTCACTTATTGTAATGCATCTTATTTTTCAGTGAAATTGTATTTAAAAGAAAAGGTGAAATCATCTTCTCTTTTATTTGCTCAGAAACCATTTTTTAAAACTGTCCATTTTATCATCTAGTAAATGGAATCTTCTAGTGAATTTCATGAAACATCCAAAGTGGTTTGTTTCTTTTCTTTCTTTAATTTTTAAAAATTGTGGTAAATACACATAACATAAAATTTATCATCTTCACCGTTTTTACATGTGCAGTTCAGTGGCATTAACTACATTCACATTGTTGTACAACCATCACCACCATCCATCCCCAGAACTTTTTTCATCTTGCAAAACTGAAACTGTACCTGTTAAACAGTAACTCCTCATTCCTCTCTTCCCCAACCTCTGGCAACCACCCTTCTACTTTCTATGAATTTGACTACTCTAGGTACTTCATATAAGTGGAATTATGTAGTATTTGTCCTTTTGTGACTGGTTTATTTCACTCTGTCCTTTTGTGACTGGTTTACTTCACTCTGCATAAGGTCTTCAAGGTTCATCCATGTATGCATTAGAATTTCCTTCCTTTTTTTTTTTTTTTTTTTTGCGGTACGCGGGCCTCTCACTGTTGTGGCCTCTCCCGTTGCGGAGCACAGGCTCCGGATGCACAGGCTCAGCGGCCATGGCTCACGGGCCTAGCCGCTCCGCGTCATGTGGGATTCTCTGGACCGGGGCACAAACCCATGTCCCCTGCATCGGCAGGCGGACTCTCAACCACTGCACCACCAGGGAAGCCCTTCCTTCCTTTTTAAGACTGAATAATATCCCTTGTATGTATTGTGGACATACGTCCTTGTCATTACATAAAGACCCTCCTCATCTTTATGTAAAGCATCTGCAGAGTACTGCGTAGTATGGATGTTTCATAAATTTACCTTCCTCAAGATTTTGTCCAATTTTTTATGATTATAAAAAGTGATGCAATAAATATGCTTGTAAAAATGTCCTCCCCATTTATCTAAATGTAGAGGTTTGTAAAAATGTCCTCCTCATTTATCTGAATACAGAGGCCAGACTTCTAAAAATGGGATTTCTGGAATAAAGGTATAAGTTACACAAACCTAAATTTTGATGGATAACAGATGCTTTCATTCATTTACCTACAAATATTTAAAGAGCACCTACCATGTGCCAGGCACTGTCTAGATCTGAGGTTACAGAAGTGAATAAGACAGAGACCCTGCCCTCATGGAACTTACATTTAAGTTCTTTTTTTTTTTTTCCCGACCTTTGATGTTTAAATAGCACATAGTCGGCAACTAGGTAAAACATTTGTTATACTGAGATATTGTTAAGTATTCTGGTGCTCCCAAAGTTCTTGGCTCTTTTTTTATCCTCACTTTATTCCAAGTAGAGGGGAATTCTGCCAGTGTATAGAGGTTGACTGGAAGGAGATAATGAAATGGCTCAACAGTTTCTTGGTCATTTGAGCATGCAGCAAGAGACTGGATAAAAGCTGCTGGGCGTATAACAAGTTACTGCTGGCCTAGTGAGCTCTCCAGATACTCATTCAAAGAAATGAGCTCACTTTTTGGCCATTGATACAGTTCAGTCCTTTTAAAATGTAATCACACTGAAACACAGTGATATGTTAATTTTATCGTAGTAAACAGTAGAATTAGAGATGACAGAACTTCTGAAAACTTAAGGGACTGATTTATTATTATTAACTTACATCATTGACACTTAGATAATTCTTTAAAAAATTTTATTATAGTCAGGAAATATTAAAAGTGAGATAATAGAGTGAACACAGGAGAAAATTTTTATTTTTTATGTAGTATGTAGCCAGGGATCATAGTACACTTGGACATAATTAAGTAATTTACATGGGTTATTCTTTTCCTTTTGAGAGGAAGAGAAAAGTGTTCAGGAGTTGATGGGTTATCAGTGTCATGCCTCAAGCTAGAGAGAAGATGAGTCATTGCTGTGAAGGTTTAAGGAAAAGATGCATTTTTCTATGTTTTTTTGCCCTTTGTAGTGATAGTTACTTTAAAGCTTTTATCCCCCTATTAGGGACGAAGGCGAATTGCTCGAGATGCAAATTCTATTAAAAAGGAAATTGAAGAAGAGAAAACAGAAGACAAATTAAAAGATAATGATACAGAAAATAAGGATGAAGATGATGACTATGAAACTGCAGAGAAAAAAGAAAATGAGTTACTACTGGGGAGAAAAAATACACCAAAGCAAAAGGAGAAGAAAATTAAAAAGCAGGAGGATTCTGACAAAGACTCAGAGGAAGAGGAAGAGAAGAGCCAAGAGAGGTACATTATCTTATATTTGTTCTCCAGAAGCACCTGTCTGGGGTACAGCAGCGCTCTGTTCCTGCTTAGAGATTCAGGTTTGAGGGAATGTTTTCTTATTGGGACTTCCATTCCTCTTGTCTAATGAAGGTGAGACACATTGTGAAGATGATGTGTATCGCCTTTCGGAATTGGAGAATATACTGGTCGCACCATTTTAATAGCACTTGTGCCCTAAACAGTGGCCTCAAAGAAGGCTGCGCCACCCAGTCAAAAGAAAGGTCCTGCAGTTGACAGCAGGGAAGGGAGCTGGAGAAAAATGGAGGAAGTGGACAAGAGGAAACAGCGACAGCAAAAATTCCATTTTAAAAAAGGTACAATTTGGGAAAGCTAACAAACACATGGGTGCACAGTACTAGCAGATGTTTCTGTGTGTTAGCTTTATCTAAGAACATTTTTCTTTTTCAAGTTATTGTATTAGAGTAAGTGGCATGCACCCCTGATTCTAGTTTGGAAAGTACATTCTTGCCCCACATCACAACAATTAAATTTCGGCCTTTTAATGTTCATCCTGTTTGCTGTTGAATGAAAACTGTTTTTTGTTTTTTCTCATGTATCACACACGTATGGACTGAATTGACTTAAAAATAACCAATGATTAGGCAGTCTAGCTAGATCACGGTAATGTCCAACTATGTTCAGTTGGCCATTTCTTTGTTGTCAAATGGATTTACTAATTTTTAGACACTACTAAAAAATGAATTTTAATTCAGCAACAGCAGCATAACACACTTACTTGTATAGAAGCTCTCCTCCATAGTTATTTTTTGATTATCATCTGATGCTAAATTTTCTAGAAATGTGAGTTACTAAGCAAAATTGGGAACAGTGGCCTGCTGCCTCCGACTAGTGGCTGACACCCATCTGAAAATTAACCGTTGAGAAAATTAGTGGAAAAATAGTAATGATTGGTGAGCGGGAGGTAATTTTATGATTCAGTACAAATAGGTGCAGGAGCTTTCACAATTACACGTGAATTAGGTTAGTGAATAAAGCAGGTTCTGTCGTGAAATAGGATTAGGATTAGGGAAAGTGGGAGGAAGTAATTGGAGTTAAGTATAATGATGTGAGTATAGTATTTGAAGTATTTGGACAATAAATTTAAGCAAAGATAAACCACCTAAAACGTAAGGCCTAATTACAGTTTGAAGATGTGTTAAAAATAAGCATCAAAATGTGTATATTTTATAGTAATGCATCAAACTTGTAATACACATATATACACATACACACTATGTGGTGGTTTGAAAAGCCTTTATAATTAATTGATATGTAAATGGAATATTTATTTTAGAGACAGAAAATTTCAGACTTGAATATGAAGAATGGTATTTCCTTTTACTAAATAAAAATTGAATATACAAACATAGTCTGTATTCTCATTCAGTAGCAGGAATTATGGAAATAGGAAACTTTTTTATTTATAGAGACTTCTGTCTTAAGTAGTTTCTCATGGTGTTTTGAAATTACCTTATCAGGATATAATTGGAAGATGCCCTTGGAAAGAAAACATTCCCACTGCTAATGGGTTATCAAAGCTTCTTCATGTCGGGTCCCCCAGTGGTCCCTAAAATAATGCCCTATGTTTATGACAGAACACAGTACCTCCTTTTAAGCTTTTTAAAACTCTTGTGACACTAGTGTGATCTTTGATGCAAATCTTTTCTGAATCCTTGCCAGGCTAATAAAGAATGTTTTATTTATAAAAATATGAAAAATATTGTTGGACCTCCCTATGTGAATCTCCTTTATATCTGATTATCAAAACAAAGAAGAACTGATGGGAGATGCGTAAAAACAAATAGGAATCAACATTAGATATGCAAAGTTTTGTTCTCCTGGTGCTATGCCACAGTTATAACAAGTGGCCTAATACTCAAGTATCGTTTCTTTGTTAGGGTGGGGAAACCTTTAAAATAGAAACTATCAATAATTTAAAAGATAGAGTTACTAAGGTAGTTAGCCCTTGTTCATTATTTTGCCCACCAAAAAACTAGTCTTGGTTAAGAACCGTTCTGAATTGAGCAGAAAGTAGTAGTAAAGTAGACTTAAAAGGCATTTTAGTTGCAGGAAGTTAAAAACTATCTTTAGGTCATTTTCACCTGGAAGGTGGCACTTGAGTATGAATCCTAAAGACTTTTTCAAAGCATGTTGTCCTTATTTTGCTTTATCAAAAGTGACTTATTTGACTCCACATCATCATTAACTGTGATTATTGATTGGCCTTTAAGAAGTATGGATTTCCTTTTGGTACAGTGCACCTTTACATAGTAAATAAAGTCCTTAGTAAGTAGTCTGTAAAAATCTTCTCCTTCTCCTCCTTCTTCTCCTCCTCCACTGACATGAATTAGGTTATGACTCTTCTACATGTTGGATTCTTTTAGCGTATATTATTTTGTTTTCCATTAAGTTATTAGTAGCATTATCAATGTTATAACTTACTGCAGGGAAGAAACCGAAAGCAAATGTGACTCTGAAGGGGAGGAAGATGAGGAAGACACAGAACCTTGCCTAACAGGAACCAAAGTGAAAGTAAAATATGGACGAGGGAAAACGCAGAAAATCTATGAAGCCAGTATTAAAGGCACTGAAATTGATGATGGAGAAGTTTTATACTTGGTACATTACTATGGATGGAATGTCAGGTAAGCAAGAAATTATTTTCTTTTTTTGAAATTTCTTTCATTGGGTCAGAAAGATCAATTTAATGTTTTAAAGAAGTAAAGCAAATAGTATATATGTATTTACAAAGCACACCTTGTATCTGAATTTTCCAAGACTCCTGTCATTCCCACTGTTTTACTAGCTATGTCAATACTTCCAGCCAAAGGTCACCAGGATCACATCTGTAGTTGAACAAGTTGGATTTATTACTCATTTTCAGTGAGGGAGAACACACAGCTTGGAGAACCACGTGGCACTTCAGTTAGAGGGTGGATCTGTGAAAGCTTACAGTACCACCTTGGGGAAAAGCAATACCCCAGGATTCTGTGGAAACATCCTGTAGGGAGCCAGGCCCATGGCGCCCAACAGTGCAAGTGGTTTTGTTTGTTTGTTTATTAAATTTATCAGAAATCAAACCTGTATCAAGCACTGTAACAATTCTGAATTGGTTAATTAATAAAAAAAGAATATTAGATAGGACTTAGATCTGAGCTTCTGTTAGGTGATTTTGGGGTGGGTTTAAGGAAATGCGGCTTTGCTCTAGACTGGATGCTGTCAAGAAGTGGGGGGTAATTCTGTAATTGGTTATCTTAATCTTATCTATAAGGAGAGAAGACTAGAGCAAGGTTAATGCTATAATTGGTAAAGCAGCAGCAGTCAGGAAAAAAAAGGATGCTCGGTCATTTTTGTGGCTTGGAAAATGTTCCTGCTTTTTTCTGGGTTGAGACACAACTAGGGAGTGGTCTTGTTTTTGTCTTGATCCATTATGGTCACGGAACAGACCTGTCTGATGTTGATGTTCTGTGAAATTGTTCACATTCAACATGAGAACAACACGCCCAAGCTGTGAGGGCCAGAACAGCTCCGTAGCAACAGCAAGGCCCAGCTAATAGTACCAGGCTAGTTCCTGAATGGCAGGGACTACTTTTCTCTTTCTCCTTTAGA
Organism: Lagenorhynchus albirostris; assembly: GCF_949774975.1. Lineage (NCBI taxonomy): Eukaryota > Metazoa > Chordata > Mammalia > Artiodactyla > Delphinidae > Lagenorhynchus > Lagenorhynchus albirostris. Next base: position 42,808,423 of record NC_083095.1, on the reverse strand, counting down.
AAGTCTTGTGTGTTCAGTATCTCTGCTTGCCCTGTAGTTGCTTTGAGCCAGAGTGCTCCAAAATTTCCCTACATACTCAGTGTGTGCCCTGTTATGCCTCAATTCCCTCATCTGAATTGGGGAAGACAGAGTACCTACTTTACAGGGATTCTGTGAGAAGCAGTGCTAATATCTACATTAACATGCAAAGTTAATATAATTAGTGCCTAATATAGTTAGTAAGTGCTCAATAAACATTAACTTTGCTTTAGTGAGGGGGAGTTTGGTTTCTGTCCTCTCACGTCATTTTAAGAGTATGGTTTTAACGAATAGCGTATAAAACTTGAAAATTTCTTTTCTCTTTTCTCAAACCAGCCCTTGTGCCCTTCACATTTCTGCCAACACTAAAAACAAACATTTTCGTCCATCTCCCAGTTGTTTTGTATGTATGTACTGAATTTGGGAAGAAAGACCGCACTTACCAACCTCGAGTCCCTGCTTTGCAGTTGCAGACCATTGTAGCCTTTTTTCCTCAGATTCTATTTAGTTCACATCCATCTACTTTTATTTACCATCAGTGTGTCTTTTCTGCTTTCCAGAATTTCCCCCTTCTGTCATCCTTCTGTCTCATTTTTTTAATGTTTTACTGTATGACTCTGCTTCACAGTCATTTTATTACATGCTCATGTTCTTCCTAACTGGTTACCTAACTGGAATTCACATGGTTATGGGTTTTCATTGACCTTCCATACTGCTAGATATTGGGTTAATGCAGGAGAAGATCATTTTTAAACCATAGTATAGGTAGTCATGGTACTGTGTCAGCTGAACTTGCGCATATTGGAACAGTGTCCTTCTTTTGCGTGACTTCACGGTAATTCGGTAACAAAGTGAGGGTATGGTTGCCATCATCATGGTGCAGTTCAAAGCAAGGACTGCCTGTAGTTTTTTTGCTTAAATGTTCAGATTTTAGATTCTGGTTGAGCTCTATAAATACCTATATATTCATATAATATGAAAGTTGTTATTTAGTTCCAGGAAGTTTAATTCCTTATTTGCCCCTGATTAGTAACTTGGACTGCCTATGTTAAAATTTAGAAGTGATGTCAATATTTTGGGAAAGGGGAAATGAGTTGTTCTCAACTTGAGCTAAACAGAATAAATGTAGGTAAAGGAAATATCTATAAAAAATTTCAGTCTTAGAGGTGATACAATTCAGAATAAAATTTTATTAGAAATACTGGAGGCTAGAGAGAGTTCTGAGAGGAAAAGAGTTGAAAAGGCCTTCATAAAATAATCTGGAACTGAGCATATTACAAACTTGAATTTACCTGACTTGTTTTGCATTATTCGATCAATAGAATGAATTCCAGTGCAGAATCACTTATTTCATTAAGCTCAGATGTGTGGGAGTTGTGGAAAAGAAGGCAGTTCAAACAATCTTGAATCTAGTTAGAGTTTGCCTACCCTGCTATCCCTGTAAGCCTGTTTTCCCTGAGAAATTCTCTTGCCTTGCCCTGTTGGGGGCAGGTACATAAAACACCTAGTAGAGTACTTGGCACACGTTACCAGCAAACTAGCATCCGTGCCCTTCGCATTTCTGCCAACGCTAGAACCAAATTCTTTAGCCTACCTCACTGTTGTTTTTATTTGGTGAGTACCTTTCAAATAAGGTATTCTTGTGAATTTTTAATATATTCTTTATTTTAAGGTATGATGAATGGGTGAAGGCTGACAGGATAATCTGGCCGTTGGACAAAGGTGGACCAAAGAAAAAACAGAAGAAAAAAGCTAAAGTATGTACATAGGTGCCATATCCTTTATGATAGGTACAGGAATTATTCATATTATATTTTCTGTAAACGTTGTTTTCTCATTGTATAATCATCTTGAGTCTTTCAAAGTAATTGTGATTTTCTCTTCTACAACACAGAAGCTTAAAAAGTAAAAAATGTAAACACATTACCACGCTGTTTCAGGAAAGGTGAAAACCAGCGACCCCTAGGGCACAGACTTCAAACACAAAGGCCTATGAGGTTCTCTAGAAAAGGGGTGTAAAGTAGGACTGAGAGTGACAAAGGAGAGGTCAAGTTCCTCATCTAGAGAGAATGGAACTAACTACTCTGCTGTGGGATGCAGACCCAGGGTTGCCAGATTTTAGGATTTTTCAAGACAACTGTATTTTTTAAAATGTGAAATCTAATTTTTAAATGCTGGAAGCTGATACTAAATTTTAAGACATACGTTGGCCAGTTGTACCCTCATGCACGCCCACAATTTTCAGCCTTTGCTGTAGAGATGATGACGTATCTTTCTTTTCCTCAGGGAATAGTAAGAAACAAGGGGGAGAGCTGAGTAGTGTATAGCTCTCTAATGTACTGACTCTGACCTTCACAATATAATTGCAGTGTTACAAGTTGAAGTTGTAGAACATCGTATTCACATAAGTACAAAAATATTTTAGAAAACGATTTAATTTTAATTTTTCCATAACTACAGATGAGGAGTTGACATAACAAACCTTTTTGAGTTATAGTTTTCCTTGGAGAAGTAGACTGTTCATTTTTCATAGGCTGGTGCTTCTCATACATTTTGTTGTTGTTACCCAGAACAAAGAAGACAGTGAAAAGGATGAAAAGAGGGATGAGGAGAGGCAGAAGTCAAAACGGGGACGACCTCCTTTAAAATCTACTCTTTCATCAAACATGCCATATGGTTTGTCTAAGACTCCAAACAGCGACGGAAAATCAGGTACCAGAAGTGCTCACATCAATATGCCAGACAGCTCACCTCTGTCAAATGGAATGGAAGGTGCTGAATTCTGAGAATCACTGGTTTTTTAAAAATCAGTAATAAAAATAATAAAACTTCAGTTTTGCGAGAGATTCATAGAAAGTCATCTAGGTTTTTTTTTTTTTTTAAGGAATCAATTTTATTTATTTATTTTTGGTTGTGTTGGATCTTTGTTGCTGTGCGCGGGCTTTCTCTCGTTGCGGCAAGCGGAGGCTACTCTTCGTTGCGGTGCGCGGGTTCTCATTGCCGTGGCTTCTCTTGTTGCGGAGCACGGGCTCTAGGCATCTGGGCTTCAGTAGTTGTGGCTCGCGGGCTCTAGAGCGCAGGCTCAATAGTTGTGGTGCACGGGCTTAGTTGCTTCCCTGCATGTGGGATCTTCCCGGACCAGGGATCGAACCTGTGTCCCCTGCCTCGGCAGGCGGATTCTTAACCACTGCACCACCAGAAAAGTCCCTAGGCTTTTACTATATGATTTAAACTACAAAATTTGATTTGAAGAAAATGTTTATTTTTCTGTATCATGTTTATTTAAAATTTAGTGTTCTACTTAATTAGGAATAACTTTTCTTATTAATACCGTATAGGAATATTCTTTTTAAAAATTGTTTATTTATTTTTGGCTGCATTGGGACTTCGTTGCTGTGCGCAGGCTTTCTCTAGTTGTGGCGAGCGGGGTCTACTCTTGGTTGCGGTCTACTCTTCGTTACAGTGCGCGGGCTTCTCATTGCGGTGGCGGTGGCTTCTCTTGTTGTGGAGCACGGGCTCTAGGTGCGCGGGCTTCAGTAGTTGTGGCACGTGGGCTTAGTTGCTCCGTGGCATGTGGGATCTTCCCGGACCAGGGCTCGAACCCGTGTCCCCTGCATTGGCAGGCGGATTCTTAACCACTGCACCACCAGGGAATCCCCCCTAGGAATATTCTATTTTAACAGAGGGTGCGTTGACAAGCCATGCGTCCTCCTGTGTGCTGCACTGTCCTACAAAGCATGTGCCAGTGTCTCCTGTAATCTATTGCTGTTCACCTAGGATCTTTCAATAAAGTTGTGACTGTGTTGTTCAAAGACAGGACAAACTAATGTGGTAGAGGCATGTTTTGTGATGAATATAGGTGAACATATTTTATTCTGATTTTACCGTTTTTCCCACTTTTCTACCTTTGTATATTTTTCCATGTAATTTAAGAAATGTTAAATTTAGAAAAACGTTCATATAAAAATTTCCCTCCCTTGAAGAAAAAAGCTTTTCTGAACCACAGGATTGCCGAGTCCACCATGTGGAGAAAACGGCATCTTTCCTCCTCTTTACTGCCATCTGCTGGAAGGTTGTCAAAATACACAAATGCAAGACGTCCACAAAGTGGAAGATGCCCTCTTAGAGATGCATGCCCATGTGCAATGTATAGTCTACAGAACTGTACATGGTCTTGCTAAACTACTTCATAAAAGTAAAAAACTACTTTTAAAAAAAATTTATTTTGTTTATATTTATTTTTGGCTGCGTTGGGTCTTCGTTGCTGCGCGCGGGCTGTCTCTAGTTGTGGTGAGCGGGGGCTACTCTTCATTTTGCTGCGTGGGCTTCTCATTGTGGTGGCTTCTCTTGTTGCGGAGCACAGGCTCTAGGTGCGCGGGCTTCAGTAGTTGCGGCGTGCGGGCTCAGTAGTTGTGGCGTGTGGGCTCTAGAGCACAGGCTCAGTAGTTGTGGTGCACAGGCTTAGTTGCTCTGCGGCATGTGGGATCTTTCCGGACCAGGGCTTGAACCCGTGTCCTCTGCATTGGCAGGCGGATTCTTAACCATTGTGTCACCAGGGAAGTCCTGATTTATTTTACATAAGAAATTTCTACAAGGAGGTATTCAGAGGTACTTGATAAAGAGTTTTGTCTTTGGCAGAATTTTTATTATAAAATTGCATTGGTAATTAAGATAGAAACCTTTGTAATACAGTATTTCCTCTTGCAGACTCCTGTTCATCTGATAGTGAAACAGAAGACCTTTTAGAAAAGAATTTGATGAATGAAGAACTTTCTCCTGATATTAAAGAAGAATTAGAAAAAAATGAAAGTTTAAGTGATGATAAACTAGATGAAGAAAATCCAAAGATTGCTGCACATATATTAAGAGAAAATGATAGGACTCAAATGCAGCCTTTAGAAACCTTGAAGTTAGAAGTTGGAGAGAATGAACAAATAGTACAGATTTTTGGAAATAAAGTGGAACAAGTAGAAGAAGTTAAGAAAGAGGCAGAAAAATCTCCTAAAGGAAAGGGAAGACGAAGCAAGACAAAAGATCTTTCTTTAGAAATTATAAAGATTTCATCATTTAGCCAGGATGAAGCAGGAACTGAACCTCATATAGAAGCTCAGAGTATAGAATTTTCTTCATTAGACAATAAAAACTTTTCTTCTGCTACAGAAGATGAAATTGACCAGTGTGCAAAAGAAAAAAAGTTGAAACGGAAAATACTGGGACAGTCATCACCAGAGAAAAAAGTAAGAATGGAGAATGGAATGGAAATGACAAATAGTATTTCTCAAGAAAGGACCAGTGATTGTGTTGCATCTGACGGAATGAAAAACTTAAATTTTGAACAACACTTTGAAATAGAAAATGAAGGAATGCCATCATTAATAGCAGAGCCAAACCAGTGCATTCAAGAATTGACTAAAGAAAAATTTGATAGTCCAGCTGAAGAAACTGTAAATACTCCGCTAAAAGAAGAAGAGGATGCAATGCCTCTGATTGGGCCGGAAACCTTGGTTTGCCATGAAGTAGATTTGGACGATTTGGATGAAAAGGATAAGACCAGTACTGAGGATGTAGTAGTTGAAAGCTCTGAATCTAACTCTCTTGTTTCTATTCCACCTGCCCTACCTCCTGCAGTACAGCATAACTTTTCAGTGGCTTCACCACTTACTCTCAGCCAAGATGAGTCTCGAAGTATAAAAAGTGAGAGTGACGTAACCATTGAGGTCGATAGTATTGCTGAAGAATCTCAAGAAGGTCTCTGTGAGAGGGAATCAGCAAATGGATTTGAAGCCAGCGTTGCCTCTGGTACCTGTAGTATAATTGTTCAAGAAAGAGAGAGCAGAGAGAAGGGTAAGGACTTCCTAGGGAGAAAATCAACCGTTATATTAAAACCAAAAACTAGTGAGCCAAGAGTTTTAGGAACTAATGATCTGTTAAGTACCCTCCCTCCCTCCTTCCCTCCTTCCTTGCTTCCTTCCTTCTTTCCTCTCTCCCTCCCTCCCCTCCTTTTTTTTCTTTTTAACATACACGTGGAAATTTGTGTAGAGTAAATAGGTGAATGAATGTTCTTGCTCTTGATTTTTTTTTTTCTAAATCTCTCTTTTCACTTATTTCAGGTCAGAAAAGGCCAAGTGATGGAACTAGTGGATTATTGGCCAAAAAGCAGAAGCGAACCCCAAAGCGAACAAGTGCTGTAGCCAAAAATGAAAAGAATGGAGCAGGTTGGTACTTTTCAATGCTGGCTTTAGTATGGTGTTAGTACTTTCAGCAGTTTGTTGGCTTGATCATTTGTGTCAGCTTAAAACTCAGTTTGGTTTATTATGTTCTGAAAAGCAGCAATTTTTCCATTAGTTTTTAATCTGAAGGTGCTTGTCAATTTTATTTAGAGCTGGGATAGCTGTGGTTATTTTTTATGCTTATTTCATTTGTATTTCTTATGTAAAGCAGTTTAATATTAGAGGAATACATTTGGGAATCTTGAACAAAAGAAAAATAACATTTGCTCTGGTAATAAAAGCAGATTAAGTTTACATTTCTGAATGGAATGGTCTCCTTTCATCTAGAAAAACTGACTTTTAAATAGTAACACAGTAAGTTTGAAATACGGGGAAATAAAATTCTTACTAAAACAAACAGGAAAATTAGTAAACCAGTAAGAATAGATTACATGAAAAACAGATTTCTGTACAATAAGGAGTAAAATTAAGTTGTAGAATATAGTAAATAGAAATAAACATGGTTGATTTTAAATTAAAATTTTACCTCCAAAGCATGCCTTCATACAAGTCTGAAAGGGAAATTCTAGATTACAGTAGATACATATTTCAAGGAAGGTGCATATAAGTTATTTAAGATAAAAGGCATTTCAAAGAAAAACCTTTGAGCCATATTTCAAGTCCTCAATAACCAGGTATGGCTAGTGGCTGGACAAGACAGGTCTAGAGTATAGAGAAAGAGTGATGGGAGATGAGACTAGAAAGACAGCAGGAATTACAAAGGGAAAATGAGAACTTTACAGTGGCTGAGCTGGGCAGACATCACCTTAGTCAAATGAAGTGAACACCACCAGTAATGGGACAAAGTGAAATGTACCACCTGACAGGACGCAATAAGAAGAACATAGCTGCACATCTGTAATATTCCTGTCAAAGGTATATAACCTGACTCTAATCATGAGGACCCATCAACAAATTCAAACTGAAGGATGTTCTATAAAATGACTGGCCTGTGATTTTAAAAATTGTCAAGGTTATGAAAGTCAAAGAAAGAGGAACCATTCCAGATTAAAGGAGACTTATGAGGTGTGATAATGAAATGCAGTATATAATTCTCACCTGGATCCTATTGCTGTAAAGAACATTATCGGGTCAAGTAGAGATACTTGTGTGGGATCTGAGGATTAGATGATAGTAATATATCTGTGTTAATTTCCTGATTCTGATGGTTGTATTATGGTTCTTTAGGAGTGTGGTGGTTTTTAAAACATATCCACAAATGTGTTGATATGTTTCCCTTCAAGAGGCAAAGCCTAATCCCTTCCTCTTGAGTGTGGGCTGAATTTAGTGACTCACTTCTAACAAAGTGGACGTGATGGAGTATGTCTTCAGAGAATAGGTCATAAAAGGCACCGCAAATTCCTTCCTGCTCTCCCTTGGATCACTTGCTCTGGGGGAAGTTAGCTGCCATGGTGTGAGGTCACTCAAGCAGTGTATGGAGAGGCCCACGTGGTGAGGAACTGAGCATATCCTGCCAACAGCCAGCAAGGAACTGAGGCCTCCCAAAACTCACTAACAGCCATGTGAGTGAGCCATCTTGGAGCATATCCTCCAGCTCCAGTCAAGTCTTCAGAGACCAGAATCTTGGCTAAAAGCTTGACTGCAACCTCACAAGATTCCCTGAGCTGGACCACACAGCCAAGCTGTTCCCAGATTCCAACCCTCTGAAACCGTGTGAGATACTAAACATTTGTAGTTTTAAACTGCTAAGTTTTGGGCTAATTTGAAGATAACTAATACAGGGAGAATATTCTTATTTGTAAGAAGAGAACACTAAAGTATTCAAATATGGCAGGGCAACTTATCCTCAAATGGCAGAAAAACATTCTTTGGTAATTGTTCTTCTCTTTTTTGTAAGTTTGAAGATTGTTTCAAAATAAAAAGTTGAAAAGATTAAAAAGGAAAAAAAAAGGAGATGATCAGTTTTTCTTTTTGGAAAGAATCTTTGGCTTAACTAAGGCAGTGAAAGAAGGAATGAATTAAGAGAATCGGGACATAAAATCACTAGTACTCAATTATTATTAGTTAGATATGAGGAACTGGTTAACTGACATATAGCATATAGGAGTAGCAGCAGGCTGTTGGAAGAGTAATTTAGGGAATGTTGCTTTTAGAGATACCACGTATTAGGAAAATAAGGCTCTGGAGCTTCGAAGAAAGTCTGTTTTTAGAAGATAGTTGTTGAAGGATTACAAGATGATAAAGCTGCTATGGGAGAGTTGTAAAATGAGAAGAAAAAGAACCAGAAGTGGAATTATGTGGCATATCCCTTTAAATGGGCCAGGAATAGCAGAGTAGAAGCAGATTAGAGATAAATGAAAATCAGTAAACACTAGTTGGTTTGAATAAGAAAGACGTTTCAAATGCAATAGAATATTCAAGTAGGATTAAAATATATTCATTGAATTTGGTGAATAGTAAGTGTTTGGGACCCTAACAAGAGCATGGGAAGGAGACATGATTAGAAAGTATGGAAATAAGAAAGACAAAGAATTTCTCTTTCATGAAATTTGACCCTAAAGAGAAGGAAAGAGGTGCCAGCTAAAGGGGGAGGCTTTCCTCTCCTTCCCTCCCTCTCTCTCTAAGGGTAGGAAAGCTTTAGGCATGGAAAAAGATGCTTAAAGAAGCATCTGGAAAAAGAAGAAAGATAAAATGACATTGGGATATTTCAGAGGAGCTGGGAATAAATGGTTTCAAGAGTATAGCTGAAGAGATTAGTTTGCCCAGAATTAACAGTCTCCTCTTTTTGAGGCCCAAAAAGGGAGATAAGGACAGATACAGTAGGGGAGGGGCTGGGAAAGTGAGTGTGTAACCCTCAACTTTGCCTTTTCAGTAGAAGGGAAGGTTGGCTGTTGAGAGTGAATAGGATGGAAGTAGGGTGTAGACTTTGGAAAAAAGCAGAAAAAGTTGAGAGAAAATTCTAATTTGTTATTAAGTGAAAACCAAAAGCATCTTTAAATACACATTTGGTGAGGAGGGATGTAGACTTGCAAACAAATATCTGACACATTTTATATATTATACATATGTTAAAAGTTGGATGTGTATTTTATGCTTGTTCATGTGTAGTTTGGGTTGGTCCCCTTTTGGGTTGTTTTTATGTTTTGTTTTAAACATAAGTGGGGCAATACTGTGCTTATTGTTTTTTAACTTTATCATTTCACAATGTATTTTGGATATTTTGCCATTTTTGTTCTTAGGAACTCTAGCTTATTCTTTTTAACAACTTTAGCACAGTATTCAATAATACTGATATATAATTCTTAGCCATTTCCCTTTTGGTGGGTATTTAGGTTACTTCCATCTTTTTATTGTTATAAAAGTTGGCACATTTGTGCATTTATTTCTTTAGGATACCGAAAAGTGTAATTACTGGGTCCGTTGCATTCTAATATTTGAGATTTTTATCATTTATAACCTGAGTCAACTTTTTCTTATTATAGGACAAAGCAGTGATAGTGAAGATCTTCCTGTCCTAGACAATTCAAGTAAATGTACCCCAGTAAAGCATCTTAGTGTATCTAAGCCACAGAAGCTTGCACGATCTCCTGCAAGAATATCCCCTCACATCAAAGATGGTGAAAAAGATAAACAGAAAGAAAAACATCCGAATTCATCTCCTCGGACATATAAGTGGAGTTTTCAACTCAGTAAGAAACTTACAGAAAACTTGAATGTATATTACAAAGTGGTATATATTTTGAAATGTCAAAATAAGGAATAATGATTAGCAAATTCATTTATTTACGTATCCTAAATGTTGTCTTATTAATAATCACTACTTATTATCTTAAATACAAATCTGTGTCTTTTTATAATACTAACTTGATAAATATTGATTGGAGAAAGCTCTCCAGTTATGGAATGAGACATGTATGATTTATATAAATTGATGAAACTTAAACACCCTTTCTTGTACTGACAATTGGAAATAACTAATAAATGAGGAAAACATCAATACAAAGACACTATTTGGATAAATAACTACAATTATAGATCAGAGTTGCTGAATGTTGATGTTTCCTTGTGCTTTTCTGATTATTTCAGTAATACATCATTAAGTAATACATGTTTAGTGGAATATTTGGGATATATATAGAAATCTTATTCATGAATTTAATTAAGGCCTTCCATTTTTATAGAGCCTTATTTAGTGTACTGTTAGGTTTTAATAAACTAAAGCGTTTGTTGATTTATGAATTGGACTTTTGATAGAACTGCCATCATTTTTTCTCATAGAATTATTTTTAAATCCAGATTAACTTTTTTTCCCTTTTAGATGAATTAGATAACATGAACAGTACGGAGAGAATCTCTTTTCTCCAAGAAAAACTACAGGAAATCAGAAAGTATTACATGTCTTTGAAGTCTGAAGTTGCAACCATAGATAGGAGGAGAAAAAGATTAAAAAAGAAAGACAGAGAAGGTAATTTGATTATAATTTTTCTTCCCCCTGTTTTTCAAATATATGTCCTATCGTTTTAGAAGATTTAGGTTTGCCACTTTTTAATATAGTATATACTTATTGTTATCTTTAGATTCCTAGTGTTTTCTTCTTTGTTGCTATTGTTGAAGTGAATCAACAACTGAATCCGAATGAGACTCTTGAAAGAGACTATGAACTGTTTTACAAAATATGTGATTTTACTAAATGTGGTGGGTTCTTAAGAAGAGCTTACTCCCTCTGAATTTCTCTCACTGCTCAACAAACATTTATTGGCTGCCTATTAACAGGCACTATATTTTTCATTATGGGTTCATCAAAATGAAGAGGGATATGGCTTATCCTCTAGGAGGATATGCTCTTGTTGGGATCATAAGTCATTTCCTAAGCAACTACTATATAAGATAGTTCAGCTTTACAACATTAATGCACACATACCATATGCCAGGCCCTCTTTCAGGTGGGGGAAGTACAGAGATGAATGAGATACAGACCTCGATCTCAAAGTCTTAACATCTAGTGGAACTGTATGTTGAGGGCCCTGAGAGTGATATTAACAAGAACAGGAGTTGGTGGAAGAAGAGATGACTTCGGAATAATCACGAGGAGAGAAAAGCATCTGAACTAAACCTTAAAAATGTATAGCATTGACTTCTAGTTAAACATTGACATCTCATATCTACCCCAAGCCCAGGCCTCACTAAAATAATAGTAAAGAAAATTAAAAGCCCTATACCCACAAGGACGAGAGAATGGGACAGCAGACTGACTACGGTAGACAAGAAATGTCAGCAGCATATCTTTAGGAAGCTGAGAAGCAGATGGACTGTAACTGTCCTAGCAGATGACAGAATGCTAAACACCTAAGCTTGTTTATCCTTCTAGTGGGACAAAACAATGAGAAGCAAGCTACTTCACACTACATCACCCCAGAAGAGCTCTGAGGACAGTGTGAGGTGTGAGGATGAAAATTGGAGATGGTTTGAAAAAGGAAGGAGAAATTGGATCCTTTCATCCCACCCTCTGAAGCAAACTACCTTTTCCCCTAACTCCAGCAGAAAATAGGAGATTAAGTTATTGGAGGCTGAGAGGGAGCAACAGGCTTATAGAAAGACCCAGGGACACCAGCCATAGCTGAAGGTGAGGGTTAGGTGCTAAACCAAAAATAAGGAGCTTGAGTGAAAGTTTCCAGTACTAAATGATGAGACTTCTGTCCCTTTTCCAACCAACGATCTCATCTTCTTGTCTCTCTGAAAGCTGGTAACCAAGCTTATGCTCATTCCTGGAAGGAGATTGAAAGATTCCTCTGGAGAAACTGCCCAAGGGAAGTGATCTAACATAGATACCAGCATTTGGAGGTTCCTGAACCAAAAAGCAAAATCCTTACAAATCACTATGTGTGCACTGCCCAACATTTAAAAGCCCGGCGGCCTCATGTATAGCCTCCAGTTAGCTTTTTAATGCTCCCCCTTAAATATGGAAGCCACAAGACCAGATGTTTGAGGAAAGCCTTTACATAAAGACAGAAACCAAAATATTCAATAGAAAAAAGTAACTTGGACAATGTGCCATATAAAAACAACAAACTAATATCCAGAGTTACAGGAAAGATATTGCCATCTTGAAACAAGAATATGATACTATCAATGAATTCATCTCTTAAAAATTAAAAATATATTTGGAATAAAAAATAAATAAATAGAAGGGTAAGATAGCAAGGCTAAAGAAATCCCAGTAAAATATCAAAAAGATAATAGGAGAGAATAACTAAGAGAAATATAGGATCTGGCTGGGACATCCAACTTCTGAATCATAGGATTTCTAGAAAGAGAACACTGAATAAACATAGGAGGAAGTTGTGATCAAAGAAATAAGAAAAACTTCCAGAACTGAAGGAGTTGGGTTAGAAAATTGAAAGGACTCCCTGCGACCTCTATAAAGAATGGAGGAAAAAAATCACACCAAAGCACATTATGAAATTTCAGAACCCTGTGGATAGAGGTAAGGTTCCAAAAGCTTACCATATAAAGGTATATACAAAAAACTGGGTCTCAGAACAGCATCAGATTTCTCACGTCAGATTTCTCAATGGTGACATTAAAAACTAGAAGCCAAGCTATTAAGATAACGTGACATCCAGCAAACAAGGAATCCCAGGTAGGAAAACAGTAAGGAAAATCTCAAGGTGATGGCACATGGAAGCCCTAGAATGATCACTACATAACAGGCCTACAAAGCAACTATTTCAGGAATAGGATGGAACAGGAGGGGAGGGCTCTAAGAGGGATGTCCCTTTAAGAAAAAAACCAGTAAATTATCTGATAGGCTTGCCCATCTTGAGAGAAGTTTTCTATCTATGGCAGAGAGTTAGGGGATGAATTATTAATAAAATGGCCTGTGTCATATGTGGTCTTGAATCTACTCCAAGTCCAGCAGTTTTCAATTCCTGGAAATGTGATGGAGCAAAAGGAAAGAGATCGACCTTCCATGTTTGTCCTTTTCTTCTTTTTCTTTTCTTTTTTTTTTTTTGCAGTACGCAGGCCTCTCACTGTTGTGGCCTCTCCCGTTGCGGAGCACAGGCTCCGGATGCGCAGGCTCAGTGGCCATGGCTCACGGGCCTAGCCGCTACGCGGCATGTGGGATCTTCCCAGACTGGGGCACGAACCCGTGTCCCTTGCATCGGCAGGCGGACTCTCAACCACTGCGCCACCAGGGAAGCCCCTGTCCTTTTCTTTAAAAACTGTAAATAGCAAGAAGTCTTTACAGCATTTTTAAACACAGAAACAAGAACAAATTAACAAATTGAGCTTTTCTTCAGAGAACCTTCAATGGCTTTGAGTTTCCTAAAGGTCATATAAGTTCAGACAACTAAAAAGATGATTTTCTTATAGTCTTCTTCCCTTTTTTGTTTTCTTAATTTTTTATGTGTGAAGTGAGTTATTAAAGTGAAACATTGAGTGACTTCTAGCACACATATTAGAATTTGTAGTAATGAGTTACATGTCATTTTGGCAGTACACACATTGAGGAATGTATACTTAAACAAAAATTAAGACTTTAAGTAAAATAGGAATAATTGGGCAAACATGAGCAGGAGATAGGAGGGCCCTGCAAAGAAAAAAGTAAAAACTAAAAAATGACAGAGCACCTGATGTATAGAGTAATGATCTTTAATCCAAGCTCCATGCTCCTGGAGAGTTTTGTTAAAGTCATTTGAAGACTTTTTGTAATCACTCACCCACATTTCCATCCTGATCCCATGATTCTGATACCTGACTTAGATTACTGCTTCTTGCTTATGAGAGTTTTGTGTCCATCGGGTATATTGGGACAGGATAAAGATAGGAAGCCAATGGTTAGCTGGTTAAAAGAAATTCTCTAGGATAAGTGAATTCTTTTATGGTCCTATAACCCAGAGATAAAGCAGGAATTTGCTATAGTGAAAATTTATCTCAGGTTGATCTCGTTTCTGATTTGGGACAAGGTGAGTTTCTTTCAGGGATGTTTCAAGTAGGGATTTAAGATTTTTTTTGATTTTTTTTTTTGCGGTACGCGGGCCTCTCACTGTTGTGGCCTCTCCCGTTGCGGAGCACAGGCTCCGGACACGCAGGCTCACGGACCCAGCCGCTCCGCGGCATGTGGGATCTTCCCGGACCGGGGCACGAACCCGTGTCCCCTGCATCGGCAGGCGGACTCTCAACCACTGCGCCACCAGGGAAGCCTGGGATTTAAGATTTTATATCTCTTTAGTCTTTACATTTTCTGGTTCCTTTTTTTGAACTGAGTTACTTAAGTGATGAGAGACTGATTCCACTCAATTGAACCAAACAAAATTTTTGCTGACAAAATGTTGTTATTCCTTCATGCACCATTTAAGAGGACTATAATTGAAGTGAATAATGTTAAGAAATTTATTTTTGATTTGCCGGTGGCTGGGTATCTTTGTGTGATAGTTGTCAGGTCTAATGTAGCTTCTTTGATCCTACAGTGTCTCATGCAGGAGCCTCCATGTCATCTGCTTCATCAGACACTGGAATGAGTCCCTCCTCATCATCTCCCCCACAGAACGTACTTGCTGTAGAATGCAGGTGATAAATGTTTTCTCTGCCATCCCAGCAGTTTGCTGCCAAGGACATAAATCCCAAATCCCTGAAATACAACCACAGAAAGCACTCAACTGGTTTGACATTGCTAAGTATATCCTGTACACTTTTCCAGGCTGGATTGTATCTATTCCCTTCTCTTTTCTTTTTTTTTCTGTTGCAAGAAAAATAAGCTGATTAATAACTGAAGTTTAGGCAGCCTGCCATATTTGTCATAATTTTTAATTTTTTTTTTCGTTTTTTTGTGAAGATAGAAAAAGGGCACTTAGCAAATTTGAATTTGTATAATAAAGCTTTCAGGTGTTATAGAAATCATAGACAAGCAAGTGCACATGATAAACATCAAAATATCCAGCTAAATAGTTACTGCTGCACTTTCACTGAGATGTATTTGAACACTTGGTGAGTAGGGGGTTTATGTTGTGATTTTTTATTGTTGTTGTTTTCTTTTCTTTTTTTTTTTTTTTTTTGTGGAAGCACTTGCTATTTAGAACTGCCAAAGTATATGTTCAGCAGTGTGCCCAGGTTTAAGGTGTAAATGGGACAAAATAAATTGTGAAAGGAAGTGTAGTTGACTGAAAACTACAGTTGTAATAAGTCTTCCACTTTTTATAGGATTTTTGAGCACACAATTATGCAAATATTTTAATGTTTATTAATGTTTACAGTGGAATTGTGAATAAGTTTTCAGTGGACTATCTTATCCCTTGACAAAAATATTTTGTCTTTTTTCTATGTAATTTCAGAGTTTTTATTTTGTTACAAAAAGACAAAAATGAAATATATAACAACAATGAAGTTATTTAACAAGATTTCTAAAGCTGAAAATTTTGTGTAAAATAAGGTATTATCTTGCAACTTGTTAAATATATTTATTCAGACATTGGATGTTGTATTTTTATGTATTTTTTAAAATATTAATAAAATTGAAAAAAAGAAAATTCTAGGTTAATTCACTCTTCGAATGACAATAGCTCTCAGCTGTCCCTTTTACAGGAGGTTGCATCCAGCGGCTTTGCCTGTACTGAAGGGAGTCTGTCTCAGTCCTTCAAACAGTGTAGAACTATAAATGGGCATCTGGATCATTAAAGTATGTCCTTGTTTAGAAACTTTGGCAGTCCTAGTACTTAAACTGTTTTGAGGATCAAATTTTTGGTTGCCCTTAAGATATTTTGTCACAGTTTTTATGTTTGCTATACTGCCGAATAAATTTATATCTCCCAAAGTTGAGATGCAACAACTAAGTAAAGCAATTATGTATGCTTTGTTTGTGAATTGTTTCACAGACTGATACATTTTGTAAATAATTCTTCCAAAACCATGTATTTAAAGCAGTTTTGCCATATACATTATGTAAAAAGGTGATTTTTTAAAATCAGTTTTTAAATTCATGTTTGTACATTGAAAGGGTTTTTTTTTAAACCTTCTTTCCTGTGTTTAATATGCGTAGAGTAATAACCTAGATGCTCTAGACTGTATATCAGGATCTGATTTACAAGAACAGAGTCAGAGCCAAACACTAGTGATGGCATAGCATTAATGAAATCATTGTTTCTTAATTTCATTTTACCACATTGTGAACTTGTGATTCAGATTCCTTCCATTTTCGCAGAGAATTAAAAACAAAAAAGTACTCTTGTAAAATGCACTTTTCTGTCTTTTCTTTGCAAAGCAGAAGTATTTCAATGTAAAATAAAAATGGAGCTCAGTGGGCAGTATTAATAAAGGCCATGTTTTAAACATAGGCTTTATATTTTTAGTTTTCATTTAAGTGATTGTTTTTTTCCCCTAAGTGCCAATAACTCACAGTTGGAAAACCAGACTTCATAAAACAAAGCATATTCAATATATTCTTCAGTCTCTACAATTAAATATTTCTAGTACTTAATTATAAAAATTTTAAAAGTGTGTCATTCAAATACAGTTGGAACTAGGAGGCAACTTTAGATTCATACATTAGATATTTTAATGATGTATCAGCTTGAATATTGTCCTTTCTAATCAATATAAATCTGGTGATGATGTACTGGGATCTTGCTACAGAGAGTAAAATTATAAATTCATTGAATGGGTATATGGACACTTAAAATCCTTTTATTTTGGGGGGCTGGAAAAGATTATGAAAGTTACTGAAATTTGTAAGAGTATTGACTAGGTATTAAATTCAAATATTGACCATATTTTGAGATTAGCTAAATTTTGAGTAGATAGCTCTTGCATATGACTAAAAAAATAAAAATATACTCTTTAGTATCTAAAATGGAAGGTGTTATCTATAAAGTCAAGTTATTTGAATATTATGGAGATTTCTGTTTTAATATTCCATGTGTGCTTTTATTATTGTTTATGTTAAATTTCTAGTTTTCCTGCCTTTCACTAAGAAGGATGTTCGTATCTAGCACATATATGCTATGTCTTCTACGAAATTGCTTTTAATTGGAAATCTTTATGCATCATGCTGTTACTTTGCTTCTATACCTTTCTTATACGCCCTGTAGTATAACATAGCTATCAACATTGTGAAAGCATTTGAAGCTATATTCAACCACACGTTTTAGAATTCAGTCATCAAAAATTTATGAATTTTTGATCATAAAAATTTATTGGGTATCTTTGATGTGCCAGGCATTGTGCTAAGGCTCAGGAGACCTAACAGTGAACATGACAGAAAAAAGTCCCTGTATTTGTGGACTGCATAACCTAAAGAGTTATATGTTAAACAATTATCCTATGTAATTCTTTTTTTAATTAATTAATTAATTTTTGGCTGCATTGGGTCTCCATTGCTGCGTGTGGGCTTTCTCTAGTTGCGGTAAGCAGGGGCTACTCTTTGTTGCCATGCATAGGCTTCTCGTGGTGGCTTCTCTTGTTGTGAAGCATGGGCTCTAGGGGCACGGGCTTCAGTAGTTGTGGCGTGCAGGCTCAGTAGTTGTGGCTCACGGGCTCTAGAGCGCAGGCTCAGTAGTTGTGGCACACGGGCTTAGTTGTTCTGCGGCACATGGGATCTTCCTGGACCAGGGCTCGAACCCGTGCCCCCTGTATTGGCAGGCGGTTTCTTAACCACTGCGCCACCAGGGAATCCCCCATGTAATTCTGAACTGCAGGTGTGATTAGCATATGAAGTTATGGTGTGCCACGAGAAAACGATACAGAGCCCAACTAGTTTGAAGGCAAAGATGGTCGGCGAAGACTTTGCAGAGAAAGCAACAGTAAAACTGGGCCCCAGTGGGGATTATAAATTGGTTAGACAAATGGGAGGAGCGATATGGTGAGTAAAATGCTCAGGCACATTGAGGAGGAGAAATTGGTGGTAAGAGAACAGACCTGAGGCAGAAGAAGCAGGAGCCAGGTAAAGCAGAGTTATTCAGGCATTGCCTAAATCTTATACCTGCCGACCTCGGCCTCTTGCTCCTTCTGTCCCCCCCACCCCATCCCTACTTATCCAGAGCCATTTCAAGAGCCACTTTTCCGGGAAGCTTTTGCTGACTTCTTACCACCCCCCCAGAACATCACACTCTTTTATGCTCTGATAGCATTTTCAATCTGTATTATTTTACTTGACAACTCACCTTGTATTGAATATATTGCATTTACTTATGCCTGTGTCTTTCTACCCGACTAGATGTTTAGTTCCCTAAGTACTACTCAGTCACAGGGGTATCCCACAAAGTGCCTGGTCCGGCATCTAACGTATAGTAAGATGGTCAAAAGCTATGTTTACTTAAATTGAGAAAAATTACTTTTGAATTGCCATTGTATTTTTACCAGTGATCCTTATGCACAAAGTCAGACATTTAAAAGTTGTCTTTGGTGTTCTTTTCATAAAGTAATTTAAAAGTATCATTTGAAAAATGTAAAACTTGTTTAACAGTCTAATCCCCAACTTAAAATATTCTTAAGCTGATGAGTTCTTTTCCCTCCTCTCCTTGTTTCTTCTTCCCTTCCCTCTTCCATTACTGTCATGCAGATAAAGACAGACTTTTGTTCCATTACAGGAAGACTACAGTATGTGATAGCATTCATCATTAGTGAGGGTTGAATGACTCTTAAAATGGAGTTTGCACTAATAGGGAATTTCTAACAAATACATACCTGGTGTTTTCAGCATATAAATATTTTTTTAGTCCTTCACATTTACTAACAAAATCAAATGTTGTTTTCCATGTTGAGAAGGACAACAAAACCTTTTTATTCATAGAGACCCATTATATCTTTTTAAACAGAATAAGAAGGGCAGTGTTTATAATTTTGGAATTTGTAGTTAACATAATTATGAAGCCATCTTCATTTTGTAATCTATACCATGCAAAATTCATTTTTAAAAGTTCTACTTTTGAAAAACTTAAGGAACTTCCATGTAAATACAATAAATGATTACTCTTCACAGGTAATTGGATTTCTTCTCAAGGCTAAATTACATTAAACAAGACAATCTGATTCAAGAGTCTCACCAGTTTAGGGTTGCCAGATTTAGCAAATAAAAATACAGGATACCCAGTTAAATTTGAATTTTAGTCAAACAACAAATAATTTTTTAGTATAAGTATGTCTCATGTAAAAATTGTTATTTATCTGAAATTCAAATTTAACTGGGCATCCTATATTTTATCTGCAAATCCCACAACTAGTTCCTTTACTGTTATATTCCAGTACATGTTATCCTCTAGAGAACCTTGGTCTCTGATGGAGGATAATAAACTGCTGAAGTTTCCCTTGGTTTCCAACGATGAATGGTCCTGGGAAGTCCGTAAGTGATTTCTAGAATTAACCATTTCTGTGATGCAGTCATTATCTCCGCAGTTGGCCCTATAATAGCTAAGCTTTAACAAGATAGTTGTGAACACAGATTTTACTGGTAGTGTTCCTTTGATGGGGCACCTTTCCCACCAGTTGCTAACTGCTCTCAGAAATTCTCTTTGATCCTTATCCAAACCTACTCTTAAATAAAAACCTAAACTAAATCTGACTGCATTAAAATTAAAAACTTCTCTATGACAAGACATTTAATAATTATGAATAGAGCCACTGTAAATATTCATTTCTCCGGTAAACACCTAGGAGTAACTTTTGTATGACCGTACCATTTTGCATCCCCACCAGCAACACACACGAGTTCCAGCTGCACTATGTCCTTGTCAGCACTGGATATTGTCAGATGTTTTTGTTTTTTAGCAGTTCTAATAGTTGTGATATTTAGAAGGGTCAAGTGATTTGCCCATGTTCAAACAGTTAGCTAAGTTATAAATGACTGCTTATAAATCCTACTGAGCAGAATCCCAGACCCTGTAAGTTCTCCTTAACCATACCAAGTGTTGGGGAGGATGCAGAAGAAGTAGAACTCTCTTACGCAGCTGGTGAGAATACAAAATGGTACAAATACTTTGGAAAATTTTTGGCAATTTGTTAAAAATTTAAACAATATGACCTAGCCATTCCACTCCTAGATATTTAGCCAAGAGAAATGAAAGCATGTCCACATAAAGCAACTTTATTAATAACAAATGCTTAAAACAATCCAAATGCCCATCCACTGGTGAATAGATTAATAAATTATTGCATATCCATACAGTGGAATACAACTCAGCAGTAAAAAGGAACAGATGATCCAGGCAACAAATTCGATGAATCTCAAAATAATTATGCTGAGTGAAGCCAGTCAAAACAGAGTACACACTTCGACTGCATTTATATAAAATTATAGAAAATACACATTAGAGTGACAGCAAGTCATTGGGTTCTTGGAAAGTTGGTGGGGGTCGTGGCGTGGGTGGCCTGGGAGGGAGAGATTACACAGGGGCCAAGGAAACATCTGGGGGTCACAGTTGTGTTCATTATTTTGGTTGTTGTGATAATGGTTTCATGGGTGTACACATATGTGAAAATTAATGAAAGTGTATACTTTAAATGTGTGCAGATTGAATGTAAAGGAAAACAATCTTCTAAATCAAAAAAGCATAGGGAACATGCAAACCCAAAGTCACTGTGGTTGGCTAGTACAAAACTCAAGTTTAATCAAGTCAGTGATTTTTTTTTAGCCTGGGGAAAGCAAGGAGAAATTTGTGCTTTTTCCCCACCTACATATGTTATGACCCTTTTGAGGCTCCTTCATCTGACCAGAAATCTTAAGATCTTCCTGCTAACGTAGGTAAAATAGACCCAGTATATTATTTTTCAGTGTTGAGTATAAATAGAAATCCTATTTTTCATAATTTACTGAAGCTAATTTATGTAACCTTTTCCTCTGATTTGTGAACATTTCTCAAATATCTTTTTGAAACACTGATGCTATTAAATTGAATATTTTACTGTAACTTTGAGTAGTCACTCTTGAATTAGATTTTATGTGACCTTCATTTCTTTTTTTTTCTTTTTTTTTTTTTTTGCGGTACGCGGGCCTCTCACTGTTGTGGCCTCTCCCGCTGCGGAGCACAGGCTCCGGACGCGCAGGCTCAGCGGCCACGGCTCACGGGCCCAGCCGCTCCGCGGCACGTGGGATCTTCCCGGACCGGGGCACGAACCCGCGTCCCCTGCATCGGCAGGCAGACTCTCAACCACTGCGCCACCAGAGAAGCCCGACCTTCATTTCTTGTTACTAGAGTTTATACTGTTTCATCCTGTTTAAGTGGCTAGTTTAATATCCCAAGATTCCTGCCTTATAGTTTTATTATACTTTCTCTGATTCACTGTGTCCTCAGCCTCCATCTGTTTTCTTCATTGTTTCAAGGTTCCTTCTCTCCTCAGTGCCAGTCACCTGCCTCACCTCCCTTTAGCCTTCTCTTGGAACACATCCTCAAGCATTTAACCTGGCCTCTGGCAATTTTGCTGATTTGTATCTTACTAGCCCTAAATAATTGACCTAAGAGATAAGGAAATGGTTAATGTCTAAAAGAGAGTAATAATATTAAAAGGACTTTACATGCAGAAATCAATGGGTTTTTTTTTCATTCATTGGATCAGTAGAGTGCTTTCATACCATGTACTGCTCTGGTAGAGTAGGATTTTAGCAAAATGGACTCAATTTGCCAATAATAGACTTCAAAAATAAAGAACTATCTTTAAAATTGATAAGCCTCTAGCCAGGCTGATTAGGAAAGGAAATAGAGAAGACACAAATTACCAATGTCAGGAATGAGAAAGGTGGCATCACTGCAGATTGTATCTATAGCTATTATAGGGATAATAAAGGAATAATATGAACATCTCTATGCTAATAAATTCAACAACTCAGATGAAATAGAAAAATTCATTGAAAGACACAAATTTCCTAAATTTACTCAAGAATATATAACCTGATTAACCCTATATCTGTTATCAAATGGAATTAATATTAAAAAACCTTCCCACAAAGTAAAGGTCCAGCTTCACCATGAATTCTACTAAACATTTAAGGAATACATAATACTAATACTAATTTAAGGAAGACATAATACTAATTCATCAAACTCTTCCAAAAAATTGAAGATGAAGGAATTCACTCTATGAGGCCAGCTTTACTCTGACACCAAAACCAGATATTGCTAGGAAGGAAAACTAAAGACCAATATCCTTAATGAATATGTATGCAAAAACTCTAAACAAAATTTTAGCAAATAAAATCCAACAACATATTAAATGGATAATACAACATGGGCCAAGTAGGGTTTATCTCAGGAATGTAGGGTTGGTTTGATATTCAAAAATCAATATAATTCAGCTTATTAACAAATTAAAAAAGAAAAACCATCAGATGCAGAAAAGGCATTTGACAAAACCCAACATCCGTTCCTGAAAAAAAAGCTCAACAAACTGGGAATAGAAGGCAACTTCCTCAACCCGATAAAGGACATCTATGAAAAACCTACAGTTAACATCATACTTGATCATGAAAGACTGCATTATTTTCTCCGAGATTAGGACTACGACAGGGAGAGCTACTCTCACTACTGCTATTTAACACTGTATTGGAGGTTCTAAAGCATTCAAGAAAAAAGAAATCAGAGGCATTCAAACTTGTGAGTTTAGCAAGAATGTAGGATGCAAGATTATAAAAATCAATTGTATTTCTATGTACTAGCACTAAATAATCAGAAATTGAAATTTTAAAAATATCATTTACAATAGCATAAAAACATGTTACAATGAATCTGACAAAGGATGGAAAGACCTAAACTGAAAACTACAAAGAATTGCTGAGATAAAATAGAGACAATCTGGGCTTCCCTGGTGGCGCAGTGGTTGAGAGTCCACCTGCCGATGCAGGGGACACGGGTTCGTGCCCTGGTCCGGAAAGATCCCACATGCTGCAGAGCGGCTAGGCCCGTGAGCCATGGCTGCTGAGCCTGCGCGTCCGGAGCCTGTGCTCCGCAACGGGAGAGGCCACAACAGTGAGAGGCCCACGTACCGCAAAAAATAATAATAATAAAATTTTTTAAAAATAGAGACAATCTATGAGGACATGTACCTTGTTCATGGGTCATAAAACCTAATATTGTTAGGAATTTTTTTGCTTCTCAAATTTAATGTAATCCCAATCAAAACACCAGGAGGCTTTTTTGTAGAAATTGATAAGCTAATTACTAAATTCATGTGGAAATGAAAAAGACCTAGAATAGCCAAATCATCTCGAATAAGAGCTAAGTTGGAGATCTAATGCTACCTGATTTCAAAAATTATTATAAAGCTATAGTAATCAAAATGTTGTTTTGGAACAAAACAGGGAGTCCAGACCCATAGAACAGAATAGAGAGTCTGGACTCATGGAACAGAAAAGAGAGTCCAGAAATAAGCCTCCCATGTATGGACAATTGATTTTTCATAAAGGTGCAAAGACAATATAATGAAGAAAGGACGGTGTTTTTAAAGAAATGGTGCTGGAACAATTGGACATCCATATGCAGAAAAAATGAACTTGGAGCCATACCTCACACCATATACAAAAACTCAGAATGGATTACAAAACCTAAAACCATAACACTTTAAAAAAGAAATCAGGAGAAAATCTTTGCGACCTTGTGCGTAACTGGGTTAGGTAAAGAATTCTCAGATACAACACCAAAAGCACAATCCATAAAGGAATAATTTGATAAATTTGACTTCATTAAATTTTAAAACTTTGGCTCTTGTAAAGACATTGTTAAAAGAATAAAAAGACAAGAAACAAATTGGGAGAAAATATTTGCAAAGCATTTATCAGATAAGGGACTTGTATCCAGACTATGTAAAGAACTCTAAAAACTCAACAGTAGAGAGCAAACAATGCAATTAAAAAAAAAAAAGACTAAATATTTGAACACACACTCCTCCAAGGAAGATACATGAATGTCAAAGAAGTACATACAAATGGTGTTCATCAAGAGAATGAGAAGGCAAGCTATAGACTGGAGAAAATATTTGCAAAAGACATACTTGATAAAGGACTATGTCTTAGTCTGTTTGGACTACTATAACAAAAATATCATAAACTGGGTGGCTTAAAAACAAATAACTTATTTCCTATAGTTCCAGAGGCTAGGGATTCTAAGGTCAAGGTGCCAGCATGGTCCAGTGAGGGCCTTTTGGAGTAGAAAGGGATGGGTTGTTCTGTGGGGCCTCTTTTATAACGGCACTAATCCCAATCTTTAGAGCTCCATCCTCATGACCTAATCACCTCCCAAAAGCCCCACCTCCTAATATCATCATTAGGAATTAGGATTTTAACATAAGAATTTTGGGTGGACACAAACGTTCAAGTCATAGCAGACTTATCCAAAATAAACAAAGAACTCTTAAAACTGAACAAGAAGAAAATGAACAACCAGATTTGAAAACGTGCCGAGGCCCTTAACAGACACAATCATCGAAGAAAATAAACAGATGGCAAATAAGCACATGAAAAGATGCTCCACATTATATGTCATCATGGAAATGCAAATTAAAATAATGAGATATATGACTACACATCTAATTAGAATGCAAAAATTCAAAACACTGACAATGCCAAGTGTTGACAAGAATGTGGAACAAGAACTCTCATTCATTGCTGGTGGGAATGCAAAATGGTACAGCCACTTTGGAAGACAGTTTGGCAGTTTCTTACAAAGCTAAACATACTCCTACATATGATCCAGCAATCCTGCTCCTTAGTATATACTGAAATGGGTTGAAAACATGTGCACACAAAAACCTGCCCAGATGTTAATAGCAGCTTTATTTATAATTGCCGAAACTTGGAGGCTTCCAAGTCCTTTAGTAGGTGAATGAATGAACTGTGGTACATCCAGACAATGGAGTATCATTAAGCACTAACAGAAATGTGCTATCAAGCCATGAAAAGACTTGGAAAAGGCTAAGTACTATATGGTTCTAAGTATATGACATTCTGTAAAAGGCAAAACTATGGAGACAGTAAAAAAAATTAATGCTTGCCAGGGGTTAGGGAGAGAGAGGGATGAACAGGTGGAGTGAAGAGGGTTTTAGGGCAGTGAAACTATTCTGCATAATACTATAAGGATGGATACATGTTATTATACCTTTGTCAAATCATTATACATTTGTACAACACCAAGGGTGAACTGTAATGTAAACTGTAGACTTTGGGTGATAATGATGTGCACGTAGGTTCATTGATTATAACTAATGTGCCACTCTAATGTGGGAGGGAGGAGTTTGTGCTTGTGTGGGTTCAGGGGGTATATGGGAACCCTCTGTACTTTTCAATCAATTTTCCTGTGAGTCTAAAACTTCTCTAAAAAAATAGTCTATTTTTAAAAAGTGTTCAATATCATTAGGCATTAGGGAAATACAAGATAAAACCACAGTGAGAATCCACTACCTGCCTATTATGTTAAAATTTAAAAAGGTCGACCATACCAACTGTTGGCAACAATACGGAGGAACTGGAACTCTTCATACACTGGTGTAGCCATTTTGGAAAAATGTTTGGCAGTTTCTTAAAAAATTAAACAGACTCCTACCATATGATCCAGCCATTTCACCTTTAGGTATTCTTAAGAGAACAGGAAAGATATGTCATATAAAGACTTGTATACAATTGCTTGTAGCAGCTTTGTTTTGTTTTCTTAATCCTTTTAATTTTATTTTTGTAAACGCTAGTCTTTTTTTTTTTTTCTCTCTTTTTAAATTTTGGCCATACCGCACAGCTTGCAGGATCTCAGTTCCCTGACCAGAGATTAAACCTGGGCCACGACAGTGAAAGCCCGGAATCCTAACCACTAGACAACCAGGGAACTCCCTCAGCTTTATCTGTAATAGCCCAAAACTGGAAATAATCCAA
Source organism: Lagenorhynchus albirostris (assembly GCF_949774975.1). Lineage (NCBI taxonomy): Eukaryota > Metazoa > Chordata > Mammalia > Artiodactyla > Delphinidae > Lagenorhynchus > Lagenorhynchus albirostris. The sequence goes on along the minus strand of NC_083095.1, from coordinate 42,782,338 downwards.
ATGTCCATCAACAGATGAATGGTTAAACAAATTGTAGTATATCCATAAAATCAAAACTATTTACCAATAAAAATGAACTACTGATAAAACAACATGGATAATCATTATGCTGATTGAAAGAAGCCAGACAATAAAACAGTACACATTGTATGATTCCATTTAGAGTCGATTCTGGAGAAACATGGGTTTAAACTGCGTGGGTCCACTTACACATATTTTTCTCAATAGTAAATGCTATAGTACTACACAATCTGAGGTTGGTTGAATCTGAGGATGTGAAACTACGCATACAGAGGGCAGACTGTAAGTTATACAATTTTTGACTGCGCAGAGAATTGGCACTCCTAACCCCCACACTTTGTTCAAGGGTCAACTGTATATAATAATCTAGAAAATGCAAACTATAGTGACAAAGCAGAGGATGGTGGGGGAGGCAGGGAAGGATAAGCGGAAGAACAGATTAAAAAAAGGGGCCAAGGAGACTTTTGGGGATGATGGATATGATTATTATTTCGATTTTGGTGATGGTTCAATGGATGTATACATATGTCGAAATGCATCAAATTGTACATTTTATTTTTTTAATATTTATTTGGCTGCGCTGGGTCTTAGTTGCAGCACGTGGGATCTTCAGTTGCGGCATGTGGGATCTTTAGTTGTGGCTTGTGAACTCTTAGTTGTAGCATGTGGGATCTAGTTACTGGACCAGGGATCGAACCCAGGCCCCCTGCATTGGGAGTGCAGAGTCTTAGCCACTGGACCACCAGGGAAGTCCCAAATTGTGCACTTTAAATATAGGGAATTTACTGTATACCAATTATAACCTCAATAACGCTGTTGAAAAGAAAGAGAGCGATCATCCATCATAGAACAATTATTAATGCTATCTCAATTTTGAAAAAGCTTTACTGGAATTCTTTTTTTTTTTTGACTGCATTGGGTCTTCATTGCTGCGTGCAGGCTTTCTCCCTAGTTGTGGTGAGCAGGGGCTACTCTTCCTTGCCGTGCACAGGTTTCTCATTGTGGTGGCTTTTCTTGTTGCGGAGCACAGGCTCTAGGCGCGCACAGGCTTCAGTAGTTGCAGCACGAGGGCTCAGTAGTTGTGGCTCATGGCTCTAGAGTGCAGGCTCAGTAGTTGTGGTGCATGGGCTTAGTTGCTCCATGGCATGTGGGAATCTTCCCAGACCAGGGCTTGAACCCGTGTCCCCTGCATTGGCAGGTGGATTCTTAACCACTGTGCCACCAGGGAAGTCCCTACTGGAATTCTCATCACCAAATTAGCAAGAGTGGTATCTATATTTGAGAAGAAAAATCTACCCTTACCTTAGAAACTTGCTTGAAAATTTTTCAATTACTTTATGGCATGGTCTCCGTGGCAATTTCAACTTCAGTGAGCTGTTTATTTCTATTTGCCTTAATAGTTCTCCTACCTTTACATGTCACTGTTTACTTTGTCCCTGAACACCCTGCTAGTCTCCACAGTTTCCCTGGCGCCACCCCTCTCCATGTACCACAAGGATTAACTATGAGCTCAGTGGAAGTGAAGGATGGGAAGTGGGGGACAGGTAGAGTAGTTTTATTAGAAGACAAGAGCAGTCAGCCTAGAAAAAGATCGTTTGGAGCTGGACTAAACCCATCACCAGGATTCTGAGCTAAAAACCACTCCCAGATCACCAGTAACACTGGAGGCTGATTCTACCCTATGTTCTGTTTGTGTTTATAATCAGGTTTTGACAATAGCCCAAACTCCCAAATAGAAGATTGAGTTATAGGAAGAAACACACAGTATTCAAGAAAACAATTACATGCATGTAACTTACACCGGCTAACTTTTGAATAGTGAGGCCATGGGCTGCTTCTCAGCCCCAGTGGAAGTCACAGCAGAGATGATCATTTTGCTATGCACATGGTAGTAATATCAGGAAATCATAAGTAGCAATTGGATAACCAATCAAACAAAAAAGAAGGTCCTTACCTAGCTTATGCCTTCTCTTTGGCTTTGTATAAAGTCAAAACTCTGATATTTGGAATAAAGTCTTACTTCCTTTCTGCTATGTCTGCTGAATAAGGCAAGTATTAGAAAAGCATCTAGGCTAGTAAATGTCATGGGTTTCTTGGAGTTGCTTTTCGTCTGGGACCTTTGGCTGTCAGGCCCGGCCCAGACCAGCAGATTAACGTTTTTTTCTAGGCTAAATTATTATTGTTGTTACTATTATTATTACTTCAACATGCCTCCTACCTCCTGCTATCGAGCTAAGGTGGTTGGGGACTTTGGACTGCTGGGTTCTTGCAGGTGACAAAGCATACCAGGTTGGGGAATACGGACTAGTGTCCAGGTGCTCGGTGGGCAGTACTGTGAACTAGGAGATGACCAGAGTTACGACTCAAAGTTGCAGTTGAGGGAACACAGGCCTAAGAAGGATCACTACCTCAGCTAACCAGATTCCCAACATACTGTGATTTGCCGTAATGGGCGTCTTAGGCAGAGGGACTGGGGCGCGTTTGGGTAAGGGGTTCGGAATTTGGAGTACTACCGACCTGGGTTCGAACAGAGCTCTCCTACTCGGTGGTTGTGAGACTCCCACACGCCTCCTCTAGGACCCTGGGTTTCCTACTCTATCCGCCGGCCGAGGTGCGAGGCGTCGACGCTCAGCTCTTCACGCCCGCGGCCCGGCGCACAGGAAGCCCCGAGGCTGGGAGGGGCGCCGCGCCGACGCCCCCTGCCGGCCGGCCGGGTTCCCCGCGCTGGCGGGCCCGCGCCCAACGCTCGACTCGTGGGACGCCTGCGGCCGGATGCTCTACGTCCGCACAGTTCTCTGCCTCCTGGCGGCCCTGGCGGCCTGTGGCGCCGTCGCCTTCCTCGGCTACTGCGTCTACTTCGACCGGAAGCGGCGTGGCGACCCCAAGGCGGGAAAGTGAGTGCGACGGCGGCGGACGTGCGGCGGGCCGGGCTGGGAGGGCGGCGGACGCGCTGACCGGGCCGGTGGCGGAGGGGCTGACTGGGCCCACGGAGCGAGGCTGGGCCGCGGGCGCCGCCGCCGCCGCCGAAAGGCCCGCGGGACGGAAGGCGGGGTGGGGACGGCCCCCTACAAGCACGTGCCACGTTTTGTTTGCAGAAAGAAGAGCCCAGCAGCAAAAGGCTGAGGGACGGGGCGCCCAGGGGAAGTACTTTAGCGACGCCGAGGTGGCGTTACAGTGAGGAACCTCCCGCCGATGCAGATCGCGGCTCGGCCTCAGGGTCCCAGGCCGCTTCCTGAGCAGCCGTTTCCCAGCACCGCTCTCTGCCTGCCCTCACCCCGTTTCCGCTCAACTTAGGTTTAGTTTTTATTGTCCGCTACGAAAGGAAAGGAACGAAGGAAGAACCATTTGGGGTCGTGAAAAGGCAGCTATACAGTAAACGTGGTAGGAAAAGGCGCTACGTTTAGTTTATAAAAAAGAAAGAGAAGCCTTTGCCCTTGCTGAGCAGCACCAGACACTTAGAAACCCACGCCGGGCCTTGGCCGGGTGACAGTGATGCACCGCCCACTCCTGTCCTACTGGGCCTTTCTTCTTGCTCAAAAGCAGAACATATCTTCTTTTTCTCCAAAATGGAATTTGATTAGTTATTTTTAAAGATAATCACAATCATCTTAGCGATCGGTCCAACTTAACTCACATCATCTCTCAAACAGAGGGTTCTTAGGTCCTTCTATGAATTTTCATTCATTCAGTCGGTTGAGCACCTCCTACGTGTGAGGCGTTGTTCTAGTGTGGCAGAGGTTAGCAATGTGGGTGGGGAGGGAAGACTATCCCCCACGTAACAGGAGCACAGAGGAGGTAGAGGATCACTTTCAGGGCAGGGTTATCATGGAGGTGTTCTACTGATCTACTGCTCCTTTAACCTTAGTGGCTTAAAACATCTTATTTTGCTCCTGAATCTGCAATCTGAGTAGGGCTGGGTGGGAATCACACCTTTCTGCTCCGCTCAGCTTCAGCCAGGTTGACCCCAGGGCTAGGTGCTGGGTCATCTGAAGGCTCGCTCCCTCACACGTTGGGCAGTTAATGCTGCTGGCCACTTAGCTGGGTCTATTGCACAGAACACCTGCACATATCCTCTCCATGTGGCATGGTCTTCCTCGCAGTATGGTTGATGGGTCCCACCGGGCAAGCAAGTGTGTGGTATATTTGTGTGTGCGTGTGTGTGTGTTGATACACACAGTTGACCCTTGAACAACACAGTGGTTGGGGCAACGACCCTTCCCTCAGTCAAAAATCTGAAAATAACTTTACAGTTGGCCCTGCATATCGGTGGTTCCAAATCTGAGAATTCAACCAACAGCAATTCAACTGTAGTGCCTATTTATTGGAAAAAATCCGTGTATATGTGGATCTGGACAGTTAAAATCCATATTGTTCAAGGTCAACTGTATTTATACATATATTTGTGAGAGAGAACATGTGGGCGCGTGCCAGGTTGCCACTTCTACCGCATTGAGGCCCACTCAGTTTCAAGGGGAGAGGCAATAGCCTCTAGCTCTGGGAATATTGCTGTGGCTGTTTTTGGAACATGCAGTTCTTCACAGAAGACTTTGGAAAAGAGGTGGCATCAAATGAGTGTGGAAGGATGTGTTAAATTTGGGTCCTGGTTTCAGGGGAGACAGCATTCAGGATGAAGGGAACTGAATGTACATAAAGGTGCAAAATGGGGGATCTGCCAGGCCTATTCAGTAAATCAGTTTGACAGAGGAGTCCCAGTGGGGGATAGTGGGAGGTGAGGTTGGAGAGCTAAGTAGGGGCCACATCGGAGAAGGCTTTGAAGGCCAGGTTAAGGAATTCACATTCAATGGGGGAATTACTGAAGATTTCTGAGCAGGAATTTTTTTAAAAAGGAGGAAAGCAAAAAACTTTTTAGGTTACATCAGGCAGGAGTATGCTAGATAGAGTGGAGGAAAAGAAAGTTATTGCAGTAGTACAGGTGAGAGGTAATCAAAATCCTGAACTGCGGTGGTATCAGTGGCAACCGGTGATGAGAGATGTGAGATAAATTTTCCAGAAAGAACAGATAATTCTTGCTGTCTGATGAAAGGGTCATGGAGAGCAGAAGTCAGAGATTTCTGAGGTTTGAAGATGGAGTCTCTTAGAGAAAAAGGTGCAATTGACAGAGTTAAGAAAGCAGGACAGGGAGTATCCATGGCTGGGCATGAGAGAGATGCTTTCCCTGGGGCAGAGCCTGGGTCAGCTCCATGTCCCTCTCCTTCATTGCCCTTATCCATGGTTGAAGTTACACCATTTGTTTGTGTGATTATTTGATTAATGCTTTCTATTTATTAGAATCAGCTCCATAAGGGCAGACCTTGTCTGTGTTTTTACTCTCCATTGGCTCTCCAGTGCCTAGAACAGTGTCCAGTACATTGTAGGTGCCCAGCAAATATTTGTTGAATATTGTTTATTGTAGGCAGAGAGAAACAGCTTGTGCAGAGGCACAGACTACGAAATTGCAATATTTAAAGTGTTGTGGCCAGAGAGATAGCTGAGTGGTAGTTTGGTGTCTTATTGTGGAGGGCTTTGAATGCCAAACCAGAAAGTTTTGATATTTTTCTGTCATGGCAGATAACCAGTGACGGTGATTTTATTTCAGAGAATGGATGCAATTTTTTTTTTTGGAGTATGGGATGGAGGAGGGAAGTCAAAGGCAGAAACATCAGTGGCAGTCTAGGTGGGAAATGATGAAGATATGGATTATTTCAAATGAAGAAGAGGCAGAAGCAGGATTTTTCAAATGTTCTTTTATATAATCCTCATAACCACTCTGTTCTTCTAGGTTTTTTTTTTTTTTTTTTTTTTTTTGCGTTACGCGGTCCTCTCACTGTTGTGGCCTCTTCTGTTGCGGAGCACAGGCTCTGGACGCGCAGGCCCAGCGGCCATGGCTCACGGGCCCAGCAGCTCCGCGGCATGTGGGATCTTTCCGGACCGGGGCACGAACCCGTGTCCCCTGCATTGGCAGGCAGACTCTCAACCACTGCGCCACCAGGGAAGCCCTGTTCTTCTAGTTTTATAGATGAATAAACTAAGGCACAGAGAGATGTCTCTTCCTACTTCCAGGATCTCGCTTCCTCCTCACCCCAGGCCCTTTTTGTTTCCCAAAGTATGGTCTGTGGTCAGTCTGCATTAGATTTACCTGGGGCATTTGTCAAAATGTAGATTATTTGACTCAAGCACCAGCCATTCTGATTTAGGAGGTCAGGGGTAGCCCAATGGTTATGGGGGCAGTGATGCTCAGACTTCAGAATTTATAAGAATCTTCTGAGGAGCTCATTAAAAATGCACATTCCTGGACTCTACTTAGACTGATTTGCTAGGTCTGGGTGGAGCCCAAGAAAACTGCAGTTTTAATAGCTCGTTCAGCCCATCCTTTGTGAAACAGTGCTCTCAGATTCTGCATAATCCCTTATCTCCCTGGAAGCTCCTTCCCTTCTCCATAAGTGACCTCAGATGTACTGCTCTAGACCTGGGGCCCCAAATTTTGCCTGCCTGCCAGACTCTGTAGCCTAGATGATCTGTTGGCACCTCAGCTTTGTGTGTTCAGAAGTATATTCATCATCTCATCCCTTGCCACTGTTCCTCCTCCTCTGTTTCCTTGTGATGCTTCTGATAGCCCTCGGCTCCCTGCTGTGACCCAACTCATCTTGCTTAAAATATCAACCTCATCTTCCACAATCAATCCCCTTATTTTTCTGTTCTCTATCTCATACCCTATTCCCTTTCTATTTCCATTGCTCCTGTACTACCTCAGGCTTTTATCACCTTTTACCCAGGATACTGTAATAATTTCTTAACTGTCTCACTGCCTCTTTTCTTATGCTCTCAGAGTAAATTCCTTCTAAACCGCAGCTGTGCATATGTAACACTTTGCAGTAGCTCCCTACTCTGCAGATGAAAGACGAACGCTCTCAGCTTGGCACCAAGGACTTGGCACCATGGGTGCCTTCTGTATTGACAGCCTTATTTTCCTAAGGATTAGAAATAATACATGGAAAGTTTTCAGTCCCTAGCTGGCCTTCAGTAATTGGTAATTATTATTGTTGTTGCTCCATTCACCCTATCATAATCCAGCTACATAAGCTCACTTGATATTTTTCCCTGCAGTTTGGCATCACTTGTACTTTCTTCATCAGACTTTCACTGAGCTTCTCCACATCTCAAATGCTATCTTTTCTGAGAAACTTACCCTGATCTTCCAACCAGATGGAATGTACTATGAGCCCCAGAGACATTGGACTTTGTTGTTAATGTGTTATTGATATCAAGCATACTTGTCTTTTCTCTTGGTTAGACTCTGGACTCCATGGGGATGGGCACAGGAGTCTTGATCTCCTTCCCCTTCCAGCTCTCCTTAGAGGGTCCTGCTCTTGGCTCACTAAGTATCTGATGAATGAAACCTGTGGTTGTTACTGATCATCAGCATGTTTGCTGATAAAAGCTTAGAATATGATCTCATCTGCAGGTTTATACCATTTAAAAAAGAGAATTCTTGGGGAAAATAAACAGAAAAACTCTCTGAATATAAAAGACTGAAGCTGAAGTGACTGGCAGTGGAGTTGATACTTTGGGCTAGGGATTGCCCACTTTAGCTTTAAAGACTAGTCCTTGGCATGGTACCAGTGATGATGCCATCCTGTGAACCTCGTCACCTTCATGAACCAGCCTGCAGCAAACCACAGCATCCTTCTGAATATCACCAGCTGCCCGGCCAGCCCCCGCCATGCCCTTTGCTAAATCAACAAGCACGGTTAATACCCTAGGCAAGAAAATAGGTTTGCAACATACAAAGAAAACTACCTTTGTTATAGTTGATTACAGTGTGATTTCTCCTTTGTGTACTTAGCAAGCTGGGTAAAATATGAAGTTATTACAAACACCTCAACCAAACTTGAATATGCCATTTTTTTCATTTGTTTGTTTTAGGAGGGAGCTTCAACTTTTTTTTTTTGAATTATAACATGAGCTAAATTTAAGAAATTACCCTAGTCTTCTGACTTTATTTCTCAGAGTTGTTAGATCTAAATGACAATATAACTCATGAAAGTATATTGAAAAGTACAAGAGCTGATATAAAATGGTAATCAGGGTTCCAGGTGTCAAGGGATTAGAGAAGCTGAAGAATAAAACTGGCCAGGCTGCAGCCTGGCAGACGCTGGATGTGCTGGTTTAACAAGGTACCATCTAGGAAGGCCATCAAATGTGCATGGTGACAATTCACAGCCATCGCCTGCCGTATATATATATATATATATATATATATATATATATATATATATATATATATTTTTTTTTTTTATTTTTTGGCGCCTGAAATTATAACTCCATTTTAAGAAATTGTCTTAAATATAAAGAACAACTGCATTTGTCATGCTTGGATTTAGAGACTAGATTCAAGATGTGCTTTTTTTTGAGTTTTTTTTGTGGCACGCAGGCCTCTCACTGTTGTGGCCTCTCCCGTTGTGGAGCACAGGCTCCGGACGCGCAGGCTCAGCGGCCACGTCCACGGGCCCAGCCGCCCCGCGGCATGTGGGATCTTCCCGGACCGGGGCACGAACCCGCGTCCCCTGCATCGGCAGGCAGACTTCCAACCACTGCGCCACCAGAGAAGCCCAAAATGTGCTTTTAAAATAAAAGTTAAGGGACTTCCCTGTGGTCCCTGGTGGGGTAAGACTCTGTGTTCCCAATGCAGGGGGCCCGGGTTCGATCCCTGATCGGGGAACTAGATCCCACATGCATGCTGCAACTAAGAGTTTGCAGGCCACAACTAAGGAGCCCGCCTGCCACAAGTAACACCCAGTGCAACAAAATAAATAAATAAATAAATAAAAGTTAAATAATTTTGATGAGTAACCATATACCTTACATTCGTTACTTATTGTTAAATATTCTGTGACTCTTTTAGTTGTGGGATCCAGCAAAGAATGAAAAATTACAACTTTTTCTGCAAGAAGTACGAATGGGAGAACTTTGGTTATCCAGAGGTAAGAATGTAAACATTCTTTTGTAAGCAGTTATTTATGATAATTTATATTTGAGAAATATTTATGGATTGGTATTTGTATGTCAGATAACTTAACTAACTAGACGTGTTAACCAACTTGCTTCAGTTTAAGAGAAACTGTCCCAGCATTTTCACTTTATTACAGTTACAGCTCCACGATGTTACAGTTAGTGTTAGTTTTGGTTGCAGTCTTGGAAGTGGGCAGATGGAGAAGCAAAGCCAAATACAAGAACACCTTATTTACTGTCAGATAAAATTCTAAGTAAATGGGTTTTCCAAATGACTAAATGTTGTATGAATCAAAACTTAAAAAATTTTTAACTGCTTAAGGATACTCCCTGGATATAGGGGCAATTAAAATACAAAGAACCTTTCAGCTTTAACATTTTTTGAGCTGGGATAGTATAAATATGGAGAGGAAAATTATGAGTTATAAGTTAAAAGAAAAATAACAATTATTTTATTACATTTTATTTTTACTTACTTTATGTTTAAGAGCTATCATGTAATAGTTTAGATTTAGAGGTGAATGTTACAAATATTGAGATGATGAAAACAAAAATTGCAAACTTGAGTTTTTAAATTTTTCTCTCTCAAAGGTGATTAACATTATTTCTATGAACCCCTAAATTAATTAGCACTTTTAGGGTTATATACTTCTACTATATTTTACTTCTGAAATTCTCATCTTGGTTGCTTATTCTTTAAATCCCCCACCAAACCCAAAACCAATTACATAAGAATCTCTGGGGTGGGACCCAGGCATCAGAATTTTCTTTTCTTTTTTTTAATTGAAGTATAGTTGGTTTACAGTGTTGTGTTACTTTCAGGTGTACAGCAAAGTGATTCAGTTTTACATATATTTATCTATGTCTGTTCTTTTTCAGATTCTTTTCCCTTATAGATTATACAAGATATTGATTATAGTTCCCTGTGCTATACAGTAGGTCCTTGTTGGTTATCTATTTTGTATTTAGTAGTGTGTATATGTTAATCCCAAACTCCTAATTTATCCATCCCCTTCTCCCCTTTGGTTACCATAAGTTTGTCTTCTCTGAGTCTATTTCTGTTTTGTAAATAAGTTCATTTCTGTCATTTTTTTAGATTCCATATATTAGTGATATCATATGATATTTGTCTTTCTCTGACTTAACTTCACTTAGTATGATAATTTCTAGGTCCATCCATGTTGCTGCAAATGGCATTATTTCATTTTTTTTTTTTTTTTTTTTTTTTTTTGCTGTACGCGGGCCTCTCACTGTTGTGGCCTCTCCCGTTGTGGAGCACAGGCTCCGGACGTGCAGGCTCAGCAGCCATGGCTCACGGGCCCAGCCACTCCGCAGCATGTGGTATCTTCCCGGTCTGGGGCACGCACCCTGCATTGGCAGGCGGACTCTCAACCACTGCGCCATTCTTTTTTATGGCTGATAATATTCCAATGCATGTATGTACCACATCTTTTTTATCCATTCCTCTGTCGACGGACATTTAGGTTGCTTCCATGTCTTGGCTATTGTAAACATTGCTTCAGTGAACATTGGGGTGCATGTATCTTTTAGAATTATAGTTTTCTCCAGATACATAGGTGTCAGTATTCTTTAAACCTCCCTAGGTTATTACAGTACACTGGTTGAGAACCAGTGTTCTAATGCAATAATTTTTCACCCAGTTTTCTGTAATCTCAGTTTTCTCTACTCCCTCCTGCCACCACCCCATTTTTACTACTTTGCTGCCAGGTAGTTCTGTAGCCGTCTCAGTTGTGTTTATGTCTATATAACCAGAGGGACCATAGAGCCAAAAGTTTTAAGAGAAATTTCTGATTAGCTGATTTGATTGGATTTATTGGTTGGTTGATCTAATTAACCAAACTGATTATTGTTTTTAGGTTACATTAGCTCCATCAACTTGAGAGGCACTATTATATCTTTTTCTTTCTTTAAAAGGTTTGATACAAAGTGTTTATTTCCTACTTAGTTATATTAAATATGCCAAAATGTCAACTTCTGTTATTACATAACACCTGAAGAGAGGCAGCACACTATAGTCTCAAGGTTCAGAAAATTAGGTTCTGTTACTAATTCTGGCATTAATTAGCTTTGAAACCTTAAATTATTTCACTGATCTTTGCCTGTTTCCTAAAACGAGGTAGTGAGACTAAGTGATTACATGTTTTAACTTAAAGAGAGACTCTATCATTAATTTCCACTATTCACAAATTTTCATTCTTAGTTACTTTACAGCCAATCATCCTAAAACTCATTTTAAAACCACCTAGAAATCAAAGTTCATAAATCTCTTCTCCTCCCCTGGATATGTAATTCATGTTACACTAAATCTTGTTTCAGCTCGTTGATAATACAATCTATGTTTTAAAAGTCTTATTTAGCTAGAACATCAAGATGTTTCACCTGTAATACTTCATCAATCACATATGTAGAGTTAAAGATAACTCGTATCAGTAATGGCAAACCCCAGCCTTTTAAAAGAACTCAGTACCTCCCTCTTGCATACCCAAATAGCAGAACGTGAACATTTCCAATTCAAGAGTGCACTTTTAAATAGTAATTTGGGTCAGAAAGTTATTTAATTGGCAGCTCAACATTTTCCCCTTTATACTTTTTACTCTTTTTGTGGCTTGTTCAAATAGTCTTTATTTATTTTTTAACATTTATTTGTTTGGTTGCATCGGGTCTTAGTTGCGGCATGTGGGATCTTTTGTTGCGGCATGCGGGATCTTTCGTTGTGGCATGGGGGCTCTTCGTCGCGGCGGGTGGGCTTCTCTCTAGTTCTGTTGCACGGGCTCCAGAGCACGCGGGCTCAGTAGTTGCAGTGCGTGGGCTCCAGAGCACGTGGGTTTAGTTGCCCCACAGCATGTGAGATCTTAGTTTCCTGACCAGGGACTGAACCCGCGTCCCCTGCATTGGAAGGCGGATTCTTAACCATTGGACCACGAGGGAAGTCCCCTAAATAGTCTTTAGTTTGATGTGTTTTTTTTAGTTTCAATGCATGGTGCTTTCTTGGTAATTTGTAGAATGTATATTTTGAAGAACTTTAAAATTCTGCTCTAATCTTATAAATCTGTTTCAGGGGAGCATTGAATGGGGCTTGAACATCTCAGCAATGCCCTTTTGGTGTGTGGGCAACCACAGGAACTTCTGAAAGTTTTCAAACACACACTTCCTCCCAAGGTATTTGAGATGCTATTGTGCAAAATTCCCCTCATTTGCCAGGTAAGCACATACTTAATTATCTTTGTGAAATGAACACTGTAAATAACCATGTTAGGCTTAATTACGTAGAAACAGTGAAGTACTGATATGTGTGTGAATGGCCCAAAGTTTTAAATGAGTAAGATCTCTGAATTTTTGTTTGCTTTTCTTGTCTTCAGATGAAACAAGCTTATTCTTTCATGTTCCTTTGACCATAATGAATTGTATATTTTGTTGAGTATTATACGTTTCAACATTTCAACTTTAAAGTTAACATTGTTAACACTGTTTATCTTTGTACTTTCAAAGACATCACAATTATTGACTGACTGCAATGTCAACAGAGGTCTATAAGTTAAATGGTATTGTTAATTAAATCACCTAATGGCTTAAAAATTAGATATAATACAGAAAACTGTAAATTATCAAAGCAGAATAATACTTCTACTTTCCAATAATATGACAAAACATAGAAATCACTTTGGTAAATTTAAACATATAGGCTAGTTAGTGTTCTCTTGAGTACAAGTTTATATTGGTAAATGTAAGCAGACTAATACCTATTAATAAATTGGCTCATGAATGGATATCATTTGATACCAAACTGCTGGGTGTACTTATGCATCAACTAGAGTTTCCTGCAGTGTTTGGATTTGTTTTAGGATTCATTTAGCTCTAAGACACTACTTTAACTTTGGTTTACTTTTTATTACATTGATCACATGCAGTAGCTGAGAGTACACTGTATATTGTTGGTCTGACTTGGAATCATTCATGTTGGCTTCTCAGCTTTTGAATAAAACACAAAGCAACATAGTCTCCACTAAAGCACAATAATCAGTTCTTAAACATTTTGCAAGCTAGTCTCAGATGGGATGTTTCCTGAAGGTACATGAAAATGTCGCTAGGATAAGAATGTGTAGTGCCCACCCTGACACAAGAAGGGAGGCAAGAAAAGGATCGTGCATTAAATTGATTTTATGTATTTACCAGCAATTTGAGGCAGACATGAATGAACAGGAATACTTGGAGGATGATCTTGATTGAAAAACATTTCAGTGTATCCACAATCCAGTCAGAATGCTATGGTGCTATATAGTATAAACTGCTCAGTGATATTTCCATTTATTTTCCTTTTAGTAATAAAATTTTTTTTCTATCTCATACATGATTGAACACGTATTTTGCTTTAAAATTAACAGTCATAATTGAAGAAACCATGGTTTATTTCTCTAATCAAGTGACCAAGCTGCTGAATCTTAAGGCCTCAACAAGTGTTGCATCTTATTATTTTCATTGAGCAATAAGACCTATTTTGATTATTCTGGTAAACAGCAATTTTGTTTCCCCAGTGGTTTCCGTTTGCCAAACAGTCATGACAGATGGTTTAACATGGTGGCTACTGCTTTCATGGGATTCTGTCAGGTGAATCCTCATTTCCAGTGCAACAGTTGTTGGCAATCTTTCATCAAAAGTCCATGCATTAGGACTTCTCTATCGTGGTTGGCCAAGGAGTCCTGCTTTGGCAGCCAGGGCTTCATTCTGCTGAATATGATATTCCTGAAATCTCATAGATATTCGTTGAGTCATTTTTAAATATTTCTGTAAGCAATGCTCTGAACAGGTGGTCTAGAAATAAAAAGATCCAAGAGTCAATACAAAAATATTAATTAAAAGAAATTGCATCTATTCTAAAAAAATAACCAGTGGGTACTTTTCTTTTCTTTGAATATATCTGAGAATTAAATGGTATTAATGAGTAGCAAGTGATCATAGCTTTCAATTGTTAATACTTTCATCCATTTACAAAAATTAATATATACTGAATGCTTACCAGTTTGGAGGTACTAAAAACAATGGTAAGTCAGTCCCTGCCTTCTGGACTAGATTTTCTGCAGGTGTGTTTCAATATTAACTGAAATCCCACATTCCCATCTCTTATTCTGATTGTTAAAATGTAGGCCCAGTATCAGGTTTGTTCTTTTTAATGAGAAACTCCATTCACAACATTTGTAATTTTCAACTTTTTACTTTTTAATAAGACTATTGTACTTAGCATCTCTCAAACTTCGTCTTTATTTAACAAACACTTATTGATTGCTGGTTATATGTTAAGTTCTTGGCATGAATATTTATCAACATATTCCTCTGGAGGAATTTTATGTCTCTTTTAGCCAATATATAAATGTTTTGAAGAGGATATTAAAAGTTAAGACTTCTAATAGGGTTAGGCAATATGAGCCACCAAATTCAAACTCTACTTTTTCCAAAATTAACCTGAGTTTTCAAGGTCAGATAGGAAAGCCATGTCAAGCTTCTCTAGCCTGGCCATCTTGACTGAAAGCTAACTATTAAGAATCTTTGCTTTGGAACAATGTATTCAGCAAGTCCCAGGCATCTTCTCTAAAAAAGTCTGCCGTAGTTCAGTGTGGCTGTGATATTAAATTTGGCATCGTTAAACCCAGTGCCACGAGTCTGGCTGCTTCAAGTTCCTCTGAACAATGGAACATATAAAAGGTAGCCTAAATTCCTGTAATAACTAGGAACAAGCAAAATGCTTAGGGGGATCCCATTTATATTGTTTATGATGAACTTAGAGAATTTTTAGTGGGCAACACTTTTCATACCTCTTCAGGTTTTACTTCTCTTGTTGTGAAGTCTTTAACACAGTCCAAAAAGCAGGTTTCTGTAAGTTTATTGTAGGTTCCAAGAAATTCCTTAAACTACAAACAAATCAGAAGGTTCTTTAATATTTGGTTTTTAAAACAAAGATGTTTTAAATACTGATGTATTTAGGCAAAATACCCTGTAATACTTGAAATCAAAGGTTCTTTTGCTACCTTAAATGGGTATAATATGATCTACAAAATATAGTCAGATTTTCTAGTTGAATATTTATTATTTCCTGGATTATCTTTCAAATTATCTGAAAAATGAATATGCTTCATATCATTTAACATCCATCTGTGGAAATGAAATATAAATATTTTGTGAGATCACTGACTGACATGGTTATATCCAGTAGTGCCTTAATTTTTTGCAAAATCCTTTTTCCTTAATTATAATACCTTACCTGTTTTATCTGATCAGATTCTGGTATTTGTGCAGCCATATTCTTTTGGTATGTTTATTAGTCACCTGATTTAAAAGTAAAAAGTTTGTCAGTTTGTATACAAATTTCTGTAGGCTAGTTGAAGGTAATCAAAACAAGCACAGATTTTGAAATAGCACTGAAACGAGTCTACCTGAAATTACTGTTCATATTTTATAAATTTCTGATTATGTAATTATATGCCCCCCCCCACAATCTCCCAGGTCATTAATAAGAACCTTACAGTTTAGAACTCGATTTTCTTAATGCTAGCTATGAGAACCAAAGGCCCTATCTACATCTCCATTTTTTAGACAGTTTGCTCTGTTACCTTGCAAAGCTACGTATTAAAGTCCCATGCGTAGTACGGTTTTATGGGAAAGAGCTCTCTGGTGTCTTCCTATAAGTACTTAAGTTAACTATCCCCCTGGTTCCTAATACAACTTAGATCTGTGCTACTAAAGATCCTTTTACTATCTCTATGTAAATGCAAAGGTTCTATTAATTAACAAACACCATCCACTTATTAATCAACAACACTCATGAAAGAGAGTTCTAAAAGACTCTAAGAGAAAGTTACAGGAGTTGTACATTCTACAGTTCAAAAAGGGTAATCACAGAGACTTACCAGAAACTTCTGAACATATGACACTTTTGATCTAACTTGGGGGCAACAGAGAAGTGAAGATAAGGAAGTCAAAGAGTGTTTCTGAATTACTGGGATTTTCACATATCCTAAATGGAGGACCCAGGATCAGTTAATTATGATGTAAGAGTGTATCACGTTATTTACTTATTCTATCCTGGCTAGTTCTAAAACAGATGAAATCTCATAAACTGGATGTGTATGTCATTCTTACTAGCTCATCAATTGTTATTTAAAGTGGCTGTGAAAAGCACGAAATTTTCATGAAGCTCACATGGAGATTAAGTAGGAAATTCAAGCTTAGGGCAGAGTGTATGCTACTATCGTGAAAGAAAATTCTCATTTTGATTAACAAATACAATCAATGGTAATTCCACTCCAGCATTCCCAACCATGTATAAAACTTTACCCCTTTTGCATTTATTCTTCCCTCCTCTTTTGTCCTTATCCTGTGTGTTCATAAGTATTACTGCCATTTTTAAAAAGTTATTTTTTCCACATGCAAGGGAAAGCACCAGTTCTTTTCTATTTGCTATCCTAGTCTCATTCCAAAATTCTGACTGTCTATACTTCAGGGAATCTCTGGTTTAGTAGTAACAGTTATAAACTATCTTTTCTATTAAAATTCTTCGATATCTGCTACAAACAATGCAGTAGAGGTTTCAGATTAGCCCAACATGCAGGCAACTAGTGTTCCATAAACACCTAAAAAGTTACCAAGAACGCTCTTTATTCCTATTTTACTTCACAGCTTTATAAATAATATATATATTTTAACCACATAAACTACCTGAAAAATACCAGGAATTAACTGAAGGTCACAATTTTTCAGGTATTGCTGTGACTATTATCATTGATATGTCCCAGGTAAGATACTTCCATTATATTTACTCTTTGCTCACTTAAGTCATGAAACACTGATTCCACACCCTCCAACTACGGAACTGCATAGAAATACAAACCTAATTATTCCATTATTTTCTAATATCAACTTCAAACTTATTTACAGTTTGAGATCTCAGCAGTTACTATTTTGCTAGATAGATATGGGTAGATATTCATTCAGTAAACATTTATTTAATGTACCAAGTACTGTGCTAGTTATGAAACCAGCCATGCTTCTGAGGTAAGATGCATCTTTATAGCTGCTATAAAATTTTATCACTAACCAGCCAAGAAACAGAGAATCCTGTAAGTATATCATACAGTGAGGTTTAGGATTTGTGCTTCTGGGAAGGTGGGGTAGATGTGCTTTTCCCTATTCTTCTCACTAAGTACAACTAAAACCCCTGGACATTACACATAAAACAAACATAAGACTAAAAAGTAGAGAGGAGAAAGTATATTAGCTAGGGCCCTTGGGACCCGAGAAACATCACAGTAGTGAATTCTCTCCCTTGTCTGGGGTCTCATATATCACAAACTTGGAGCTGAAAAAGCTGGCCATCTGCAAATAGCCAGTTGGAGTAGTCAAAAAGCCCCTCTGTACCCCCAGCCAAAAGTCTGCCTTCTCTAGCCAAAAGGCTAGGAAAGGGGAAGCCTGCCTATAAAACAGAAATCTTTTAAACAATAACTGCTGTACTCCAGGCCAACACAGAAAAAACTTTGGTTCTCATCCCCACCCACATCAGCATAAGCCAGATAGACTTCCACCCTCACTAGGTTGTAACGAGACACTCCAACTCCCACACCAGAATAGTGTCAGAGAAGGGTGATTAGGGAGCAGGGACTTTAATTCTTGCTGGACATTAATAAGGACCCCTCCCCCAAGTGTCAGTGGAAACTGCATGGGGAGCCTAGACTTCCACCTCTGTTGTCAGTGATGAAGTACCTTTCTCCCTTCCCTCTCGGGTGGTATCAAAGGAGGCCTAGTTGAGATTCAGGACCTACATACTGCCCCATGGTAATCAGGCCACATGCCCTCCTGTGGTGTCAGTGGAGGCCACGTGGGGAGTAGTAATGAGGCACTCCAGTCCTCAGCCAGGGAGACACCAATGAAGGCCTAGTAGAGATCCGTAACTCCTACGCTCACCCAGCAGAAATGAGGAACATCACCCCCACCCCCTGGCGCGCGCACGCGCGCGTGCGCACACACACACACACCACCCACCCTCTCTAGTGACAGAGTGAGGAACTTGGACTTCTACTCTCACCTGGCAGTAATAAGGTGCCCCCACCCCATGAAGCAGTGTCAAAAGCAGTCAGCTAGAGAAGGTTTAAACAAGATCTAGAGTCTCATAACACAAGATGCAAAATGTCTAGGTTACAAAAAAACAGAAACAAACAAAACTCATTCCAAGAACTAAGATCTTAAGGAAAAAAAGATGTCAAACACTGAGATGAGAGATGTTAGAACTATCTGACAAAGATCTTAAAATAGCTATTACAAAAAATGTTTCAATGAATAATTAAGAATGTCTGAAACAAATTAAAAAAATATAAAACTCAGCAAAGAAATATAAGATATCAAGAACCAAATGGAAATTTTAAGAAGTGAAAAATAGAAAAAAACAAAAGAAGCTCAACAGACAGAATCAACAGCAGATCGGAGGGGATAGAAAAAGGAACCTGTGAAGGAAGGAGGAAGATACAAAATAGAATTATCCAATATGAATAACAGAAAAATAGAATAAAAAAAATGACAGGGTACCAGGAATCTGTGTGACTGTGACAAAAGAACTGACATTTGTTTTATTAGAGTCCTGGAAGAAGAGAAAGAGGGCAGGGCTGTTAAAGTACTAAAATAATGGCTGAAAACTTCCCAAATGTGGCAAAAGAAGAGAAGCTTACACATTCAAGAACTGAATTGCATTCCAAAAAGCGTAAACACAAAGAAATCCACATCAAGATACATCACAGTCAAACATTTAAAAACTAAAGACAAAAAATTTAGTCTTGCAAGATGTCGCTTGCAAGAGAAAAGCGACATCTTCTATGGGGAAAAACAATTAGGATAATAGCAGATTTCTCATCAGTCAACCCAGAAACCTGTATCTAGCAAAAATATCCTTCAGGAATGAAGGTGAAATTAAGACATTCTCAAATGAAGGAAAACTAATCCTTTTCAGGCAGGTCTGCTGGCACCAAATTCTTAAAGTTCTGAGCAGAAAAAAACTGATAAAAGGAGACTTGGAACATCAAGGAGGAACAACACAGTAATAAAAATAGGAACAGGTACAGTACCCTTTCCTTTTCTTCTCGAGTTTCCTAAATTATATTTGACAGTTGAAGCAAAAATTATAAAACTGTCTAACATGGTTCTAAATGTATATTTTAAATGGGGAGGGTAAAGGGAGGTAAGGTTTTCTCACTTCACTGAAACTGGTAATATGCTGACACCATTAGACTGTGATAAGCTAGAGCAACCACTAAAAAAGAACATAAGGAGATACACTCAAAAACATTATAGATTAATCAAAATAAATTACAAAAATAATCCACAGGAAGGCAAGAAAAGAGAAACAAAACCAGAACAAACAGAAAATAAAAAATAAAATAGCACATTTAAGCCTTAATAAACAATTACATTAAATATAAGTAGTCTAAAGAATCAAAAGACAGATTGGGGGCTTCCCTGGTGGCGCAGTGGTTGAGAGTCCGCCTGCTGATGCAGGGGATGCGGGTTCGTGGCCCGGTCCGGGAAGATCCCACATGCCGTGGAAGATCCCACATCCCACATGGCCATGAGCCATGGCCGCTGAGCCTGCGCGTCTGGAGCCTGTGCTCCACAACGGGAGAGGCCACAACAGTGACAGGCCCGCGTACCGGAAAAAAAAAAAAAAAAGACAGATTGGCAGAGTGCATTAAAGAAATGACCAAGTATATGTTGTCTATAAGAAACTAACTTCAAATACAGTGATACAGACAGAGTGAATACAAAAGGATGGAAAATGATTTATCATGCAAGCATTAATACAAAGAAAATAGTGGACATATTAACATCAGATTAAGTAGACTTCACAGCAAAGGAATTTAACAGAGACACAAAAGGACATTAAGGGTCAATCCACCAAGAAGACATAGTACTCCTAAATGTGTGTGCCCCAAGCAACAGAACTACAAAATATGTAGAGAGAACTGAAAGGAGAAAAAGACAAGTATAGTTTCAGACTTAAACATCCCTCTCCCAATTGATAGAACAATTGATAGAACAACTCAACAGAAAATCCACGAGGATACAGAAAAACTCAACAACATTAACCAAAAGGATACAATCTACATTTATAGAACATTTCACCCAATACACAGAATACACATTTTTTTATTAAGTGCCCATGGAACACATACCAAGATAAACCATATCCGGGGCCACAAAGTAGCCTTAATAAATTTAAAAGAATTGAAATCATACAGAGTCTGTTTTTAGACCACAATGGAATCAAACTAGAAACCAGTAACAGATAACAGGAAAATCTCTTAACATCTGGAAAATAAATAACACTTCTAAATAATCCATGAATCAAAGAGGAAGTCTCAAGGAACTTTTTAAAAAAGTCACTGGACTGAATGAAACTGAAAATACAGCATATTAAAATTTGTGTGACACAGCTAGATCAAGTGCCAAGAGGAAAATTTTATAGTACTACATGCATACATTAAAGAGGAAATGCCTCAAGTCAACTTTTTTTTTCTTTTTACCTCAAGAACCTAGAAAAAGAGAAAAATAAACCCACAAAGCATGTAGAAGGAAGAAAATAATAACAGAAATCAACCAAAATGAAAACAGAAAAGCAACAGACAAAAATCAGTGAAATAAAGAGCTGGTTCTTTGAAAAGACTATAACAGACAAACCTCTAGCAAGACTAACAAAGAAAAAAAGTCACATATTATCATTATCAGGAATAAAACAAGGTATAGTACCATAGACCCTGCAGATATCAAAAGGATAACAGAACTATGAACAACTCTATATACATAAATCTAACAACTTACTCATGAATTTACTATTATCCTGATATCAAAACCAGATAAAGAAGATACATACAAGAAAACTACAGAAAACTACCTTCATAAAATAGACATAAAAATCCTTAACAAAATAATAGCAAACATAGTTCAGTAATATATATTAAAAAAATACACACCTCTAATAAGTAGGGTTTATTCTAGAGATGTAAGGCTAATTCAATATTTATAAATCAATAAATGTGATCCACCATATTAATAGATGAAAAAATAAGTCATGATCATATCAATTGATGCAGAAAAAGCATTTGACAAAGTCAGTACCCATTCATGTTAAAAACTGAAAATTAGGAAGACAGGGGAACTTCTTCAACTTGGTAATGTACACCTACAAAAAAATCCTACACCCTGTACTACATAGTTAATGGTGAAAGACTGAACACTTTCCCCTAAGATAGTGAGCAAAGCCAGATGTCTGCCCTTACTACTCTTAATATATTGCTGGAAGTTCTACCCAGTGCAGTAACTCAAGAAAAAGAAATAAGACATATAAATTGTAAAGGAAGAAAATAAAACTGTCCCTCTTTGAAGATGACATGATTGTGAACATAGAAAATCCCAAAGAATCTACAAAGAAACCCTAGAACAAGATAGTTCAGCAAGTCAGCAAGATCACAGTATACAAGATAAACATGGCAAAAATCAGTTGTAAAAACTGTAATTTTCCGTGTTACTGAAATTAAAAATACAATACCATTTATAATCACTCAAAAAAAAAAGATTTATGGGTAAATCTAACAAGGCATGTACAGGTAAATCTAACAAGGCATGCTGAAAACTACAAAATGCTGATGAAAGAAATTAAAGACTTAAATAAATGGAAAGACACATTGTGTTCGTGGATTGTAAAACTCAGCATAGTAATGATGTAAATTTCCCCAAAACTGATATACAGGCTTAATGCAATTCCTATCAAGGTCGAGTAACATTTATTATAAATATAGACAAGATTACTTTTAAATTTATATGGAAAGCAAATGGACTTGAACAAATTCAAAAAAAGACTAATAAAGTGGGAGGAATCAGTCTACCTGATTTCAAGACTTATTACATAGCTACAGTAATCAATATTGTGTGATTTTGGTGGAAAAGCCGACACATAGATCCATGAAACAGGATAGAGAACCCAGAAATAATAACACAAATATGCCCAATTGATTTTTGGTAAAGATGCAAAACCAGTTAAGTGAAGATAGCCTTTACAACAAGTGGTGCTGGTACAACTGTACATCCATAGGCAAAAAATTTAACCTCAAAGTAAGTCTTTCACTTTATACAAAAATTATCTCAAAATGGATCTGGGACTTAAATATAGAATATAAAACCCATTAAAACTTTTAGAAAAATAGGAGAAAATCTTCGGGCTTTAGGGCAAAGAATTCTTAGACTTCACATGAAAAGCAAACTACATATATGATAAAGAACGAATAACTAGACAATATAAAGAAGTCTGCAAACTCTATAGTAAAAACACAAATAATCCAATTAGAAAATGGGCAAAAGACACCTCACCAAAAAGATATAGATGGCGAACAGGCACATGAAAAGATACTCAACATTGTTAGCCGTTAGGGAAACAAATTAAAACCACGATATATAGCATTACACACCTGTCAGAATGGCTGAATTAAAAAAATATAGTGGCACCACCAAATGCTGGTGAAAATGAGGAAAAACTGGATCACTCAGATATTCCCTAGTGGTAATGTGAAATCATATAGCTACTGTGGTAAACGGTTTGGCACTATGTTAAAAACCTACATGTACAACTATCATATCACGCAGCAATTGCATTCCTGGGCATTTTTCACAGAAAAATGAAAACTTATGTTCCCACAAAAACCTGTACATGAATGTTTATATACACTTTATTCATAACAGTCAAAAACTGGAAGCAATCCAGATGTTCTTCAACAGGTGAATGATTAAACAAACCGGTACACCCACACCATAGAATACTACTCAGCAATAAGGAATGAGGTACTGATACACACAACAGCCTGGATGAAACTCTAGAGGATTATGCTGAGTGAAAAGCCAATCCCACAAGGTTATATACTATATGATTCCATTTATATAACATTCTTGTAATGACAAAGTTACAGAAATGGGGAACTTAGTAGTGGTTGCCAGGGGTCGAGGAGGGGGTAGGGGAGGAGGAAAGTAGGTGTTACTATAAAAAGGCAACATGAGACTTTTGAAATGGAAATGTCCTGTACTTTGACTGTAACAACATCAATATCCTGGCTGTGATATTGTACTACAGTTTTGTAAGATGTTACCATTGTGGAAAGCTAGGTAAATGACACAAGGGAGCTCTATTTTTTCTTACAACTGCATGTGAATCTACAATAATCTCAAAAAGTTTGAGGTTGCCCAGCTTTCTAATCCCTGCCAAAGAACAAGGTACAGTGTGCATTGTGGTAAATGTTAGCAAATGTTCAGAACTAGAGTTCTTTTGGCTTCCTACTCAGAAAACAGCCTGAAAAGATCCAAGAACTGGTAAGATAACTTTTGTGGTTAGGTGTTAAAAGAAAACTTTGTGGGAACTTAAAAAAAAAACAACAAAACAAGAGCAATAAAACAGGAATTAAAGGAACCTGGTTCACCAGCAGGCCTCTAGCTGAAAGCACAAAAGGTTATCCAAAGACCTGTTCATGTTTGCTAATTATAATGCCAAAATCAGCTTCTTTTTCCTGTTCCTATCCTAGTATTTCTTCAGGTTAAAATTCACATATAATATGACTTTTTCAAGCAGAGGTCAGAGAGGCAGAAAGTATGAAATCTTTAAATGTTGTGTAACACTGCTGACTCTACCTCACTTCCCTCTTGGTATACAACTCATAGTGACAAATGATGATTGTTATTGGGAAGTCTTTGAAGAGATATAGATGAGGAGCACCCCCAAATGTTGTTTGTATGAATTTTCTTGATATTGTCTTTTTTTTTAAACCTAAGTGAAGGCAGTTGTTCCTAGAAAATACTGGAGACGGTTGAGTGAATAGATGATTTTCAAATTTACTTGCTAGTTTGTGTCTTCTGAGTCTTCCAGCATTCTATCTTGCAGTTATTTAATCATTAGTTATGTTGACTGACAAAGTCCAACAGCCATACAAACCACCTGATAGTGAGAAGCGGTAGAAGCAATGTGGCTGCCCTTTTATTAGGTCCTAATTACCAGATATTACAAGCAAATGTTTCTTACTGTAGAGGCAAATATCCAATCAGGGGATACCTTCTGGTTATATCCCTGAAACCTGAAGAGGGAGGGAAGGGATAGAGAGTTCTAGCATTTCTGGTTTGGGCCTTAGGAATGATTACAGCAATGCTAAGTAATTTTTGTGTCAAACAAAATGTATCATAAAACCAGGGAACTTAAGAGAATCGTTAGTCATCAAGCTCAAACCTTTTCTGATGCATGAGTTTCCTTTCTGTTCTGGAAAAGTCGTTGTCCAACCTTTGCTTGAATGTCTCCAGTGAGGCCTGATTTCTCACCTGAAAAATGAGGGGATTACAGTATGACTGCTGAGGCCCCTTCAAACTCTAAGTCTGTTTGATGAAATCTAAACTTCTGCTGGCTAAGTCATTTTTTGAAAAGCCTTTTCCTTTTCAATAAGTGAAATTAGTTTCCTCAATCTGTTCTGAGGTTACAGTTATTTAGCATATGTGTTATTATGTATTAAAAAATACTTAATATCCTGTTTTGCCATGTAATATGTATGTTCAGGTGAACACACAAGGACAAACAATTCCCAGAAATTTCTGAGTATTAAAAAAAAATAAACTAATCAGGATGTGGTGGGAAGATACCCTCTATTTAGTCTTTAGAATCATATGCAGATTTCTACCAGGTCTGGAGCCAAATTTCTAATTCTGTTCAAACTTAGTTTACAATAACTGATTCTTCTGATGTCCTTGGCCACTATCACTATAACTGATCCTGGCCGCAGCATGGCTGGTACTGGTAATTGGTAATCTTGTGATTCAGGCAAGGATCATGAATGGATGATAAAACTACTGGGTGATAGGTTGGGGAACAGGATATATGCATTGCATCAAAGCATCTCCACAGGTTACTTATCACAAAAAGAAAACTGTCCCTTTACATTGGGAAGATCTGCCAGTCACTACCTTAACCGGTGTGGTACCACCTATGTGCTATTCTTGCCAAAAATGTTTTATGTGATTGATTATGAGGGAATAATTAGGAACAGCCACAATTTGGGACTATGTGTAAGATGACTAGACTGGTCTTTTCTAAAAAAGTCATAAAGAAAAGGAGTAGAAAGGGCTGTTCTAGAATATGACTAAAGAATTAAGATAACTGAACAGTTGTGAACTTTGGAACTCAAAACCATTTTTGAGTTTTAAAAATAAAGACTTTTTGGGATAATTGGAGAAATCTGAATATGTTATCTTAGGTGTGATAGTCATATTGTGGCTATGTAACAGTATGTTCTTAAGGAGATACATGCTGAAGAAATAAGGGTTAAAGGTCATGATGTCTGCAACTTGTAAGTGGTTCAGCAAAAAAAACCTGTATATCTCTCTGTATATGTATATATAGAGATATGAGAGTGGGAAAGAGAAAGCAAATAAGTAAAAGTGTTAACAACAAACAAATGAAAGAACAATCCTGTGAGCCATGCTTTTTGTTCCCGGGCTATCTGTTCTTTATTTGATAGGTCAGATGTCTAAACTGATCTGAACTAACTTGCTAGATTGACATAAAATAGGACTCTACCACATGTCCCTTTACTTTAGATCATTTGCAGCAGCTTTACGAAATTGTGCCTGATTAACTGGCAACCCTAACTTAATCAGAGCAAAACATTCTTTTGAAAGATCACTGCATACTCCTTTTGGGTTTAAAGGATGGCTTCAAGGCCTTAAAGGATGAGCCTATGAGCACTGGACTAGATGGGGGCAAGATTACTTGGGTTTTAATCCCAGCTCTGATTGAAGAGTTGTAAGATCCAAAACAAGTCACATTTTTAATGAGTTTCTACACCTACGAGCACACCTTAGAGGGGAAAGGTCACTTTTTCTTTTACATCTAAGTTTCACCTAGAAAATAAGGGAGATAAATCATCTCAAAAGTCTCTTACAGCTCTGACACTGTCATTATATCTTTTAATTTACATAAATTATAAAACAAATTGTGAACAGATACTACCTAAAAGCCTGGTAATGAAGGAAATGTAACTGAAATACAGAAACTCATCAAGATTTAAAAGGTTCTCTAAAGCTGAGCCCTTAAGGTCTCTTTTAATTCTAGGATTTCTTCTATCAAAGTAGACAGCTGAGATGTAAAGATAAATAAAAATTTGTTATTTAACCTTTACATCAGATTACATTTTTTGCTTTGATTAATCTTTTAGTAATGCGTAAAGGGAAACGTTTAAGTAATGCATCCTCGAAAATCAGCAAATCAGATAAGGTGTGTTGGCCCTGGTCTTCTGTCTAGAGAGAATTTTTCAGTTAAAGGAGGGTTCAGCTCAAGGTCACAGGGTGGATGCCTTACAGTCTAACTCACTGTCCCAAAACAAGACCCCGACTCTCCAAACTTGGGTTGAAGGTGGCTCAGAGCCTCGTATTCGACCCTCGCCACAGTGATGACACTGTTCCGAGGCAGGTCCCAAACCCGCTCTGGGGACGCGCTGCCCGGCTCCGCAGCCCCCGCATAGCACCAGGTAACCGCGGCGGCCTCCTTCAGAGACCCTGCCACCTTTCCCGAGCGTAGCTTGCAGCCCCCCGCCTGGAAACCCGGGATTCTGTGGACAGAGAAAAGAGACCATACTTAAGGACAGACTCTCGCATCCGACACCAGTAGGAGGCTGCGGGGCTCCGCTGCCAGTCGAGTCTGGGGGCGGAGGATCTGGGTCAGGGCCGGCGCCGCAGCCGCTGGATGAAGGAGAACACGTGGGAATGGCGATGTCAAATAGCTCTTATACCCTACTTCACCGATTCGTTATAACGCCGGAAACTCTAGAGGAAAAAGCCGATATCATAAACGAATTTTAAAATGCCTTGAAAATTGATTTTTTGATTGTCTGCTTAGATAAAGCTATTTCTGACTTTCTCTTCAATATCAACACGAATCTGTCGAAACTTTTTGTAAAACTAATTTACTTAATCTCGCGTCCCTAACGGTCTGCGGGAGCTACCCTGTAAACAGTCCCTAATAAACAAGATTGGTATTGTCATCTACGTTGGGAGCTCTTCAGGTCTTGGATGAAACTCCCGAGTGTTATTCAATGTTTTAAGCCTTGTGGGGCAATGTACTGCTTTTAATAAAACAAAAAATTCACACCCGTTTTAAGCCTTTTATGTTGGGAGTTTGTTTCCACACGGAGAGGGATGGAAGAGCACCGGAGAGCGTTTAGCTTTTTGGTTGGACGATTTCATGGCGCGCATGCGTGTTGTGTCTGAAGGGCGGGTTTAAAGGGAAGTAGGTGTTGACCCGCGGCTAACTGAAGCTGTTGTCAGCTTAGACCCGTGACTCCGCTGTTGCCGAGGGTTCGGAAGACGCAGAGGGGTGAATTTAGGTGTCTGATGGTTGCTTCTGGAGGGGTGTGTAAGACTCTTTGGCTGAAGAAAGCTATTAAGCTTCTTATGTGGGTGATTTTGAAAAAAATAGCATTTCGGTTTTACCTGCTTGACTCCCTCGTCTCAAATTTTAACTCCGCCTCCACATCTGGTTGGTTTTGCACTGCCATCTCTCCGGTTGGGGAGTGCTCTGTTATTGTTATTATTGCTTATGCGGTCATTCTCTTGTCATCCTCACTTTCAGATTCATTGGCATGGTGCATTAATAGACTGAGTGGGATTAATGGGTAAATATGTTCTAGTCGTCTCTAATCCTGGATTAAATACCATATTGAAATTTCTAGCTTTGTGCATAGTCTCTGTAGACGTTTTATTTAAAAGTTGATGACTGCATGTTTCAAAATCACTTGAAATTCACGTTTTCTTTATCATACTCCCACTTTATTTCTTCTCCCCTACCCCTGCCCCCCTGAAATCCTCAAAGCGGTGAAAATTTTGTTCTGAAGTTTTATGGACCCAGAAGAAAATTCTGTTCATAATTGTGGGACTACTTTTGTTACCAGTAATATGAAAGGCTCTGAGTTTAGCCCGGAAAAGAAAAAAAAGGTTAAAATACCAGCGAGGAGACTTCGTGAGGTAATTTCTCCAAATCAGGGAGATAATTCGCCTTTGCTGAAAGATGAGTTGTGCCGTGTTCCTCCAGCGTTGTCTGCAAATAGACGTCTTCCTGTTAGAACTGGGAAGAGCTTGAATGGAACGTTATGTGGTATGTGATTCCGAATAGTTTCAACCAGTTTTCACTTCTGTAAATCTTTAGTCTTTATTTTCATTTCGTTTTTTGTGTTTCAAAATTTAGAGGACTTTTGATGATTAAATTCCTAAATATATGTCTAGTTTGTACAGGCGTTTGAAAAATGACCCCTTTTCCTGGGAAAATGGCCAGGTACCCACAGTCTACATCGAATAATACTGAATAGATAGAATGAATAAAACATTTTGTATTTTGTTTTTTCTTTGCGTGTTTTTGGCACACTGTTCTTGTCCACAACTGTGATGGACACACTCAACTAGTGTGATGTGCTTACTTTTCACCAGTAGTGCTGGCTTTTTACCTTCTGTTTGGATAGTAGAAAAGCACAATTTCTGCATTTTGATGGCTTCCATGTCCCAATTCACTTGTCTGGAGCTCCCTGAAAGTGAAGATAGCATACGTTTTACCCACTTCACTGGTAATCAAATTAATGAATATAAGCGCAAAAAACAAAAGAATAAATAAAGCAGCTTTTATAGTGCTGCTTTTGAGGGGTACAGCATAACATAGGCCTGCTGTTAAATCAGGCTTTTATATCATGTGCATGTTTTATTCCTGACAAATGATTGTACCCATTGTTTGTCCAAATCCAATAGTGTAATGATATATTTTATAACATTTTATACTTATCTCATTTGATTGTCAGTTCTGAGCCCTTATTTTCCAAAATATCAGATGTAAAAACCTTCATCAGGATATATTTAAGTACATTTTAAGATTTTTGCATGAAGAGTGGCTTCCAATTTAATTAATTGCATTAATATGGAGTTTATAGTTCTTGAATTATATTTGTACAGTTTCAAAAGGTAACATCCTGATTTAAAAATCACTAAAATTGATTCCTTTATTTTGTTAGGTTCATCAGACTTAACTTCTGCCAGAAATTATCAGCAGCCTCCATTAGAAAATCCCACTGTGTCAGAAAGTGTAAGCAAAAGAATTCTTAATTATGCTCATGTTAAAATTTTAAGTATTGGCAAATAATGCTTTTTAAAATTTTGTTTGATTAGCAACAGACCTTGTTTTTATTTAAATTGCATTTACCAAAGAAATGTTTTTACAAACTGTAAGGTAAAGGTAAAGCAGCTGTAACAACATAATAAAAATAAAGTGAGGTGTAAATTATATATCATTCAAACTATTCTGAAGCCTTTTGTGTACTTTATTTTTCTTTTTTTTTGCGGTACGCGGGCCTGTCACCGCTGCGGTCTCTCCCGCCGCGGAGCACAGGCTCCGGACGCGCAGGCTCAGCGGCCATGGCTCATGGGCCCAGCCGCTTCGCGGCATGTGGGATCTTCCCGGACCGGGGCACAAACCCGTGTCCCCTGCATCGGCAGGCGGACTCTCAACCACTGCGCCACGAGGCGCCTTTCCTAGGGACTTTTAATGGGTTCACAGAATTTCAGTGTATGTATGTACCAAAGTTTATTTGTTCATATTCCTGTCATTTGACATTAAGGTTTTTTCCCCCGTTTTTTATAATATAAACAAGCAGGTGATGAACATTCTGGTATATATCCTAGCTCATTTCCTTGTATTAATTTCTAGGTGTAAAATTATTAGATAAAAGATTATGCACGTTTTTTTGCAATGTTTCTAAATTGCCTCCAGAAAAACTGTATCAATATATATTCTCCAGCAAGGTCATGAGTAAGAATTAGTGGGGTTAGTTCTCCCCGTCTTTATTTATACGAAGCATTAAAATTAAACCAAAAAAACCCGTGCCATTTTGATAGGTGAAAAAGGCATCTCATTGCTTTATTTTCTATTTCTTTTATTATTAGTGGAGGGGAAATTTTTTTCATTTATATTGCCACCTGTATTTACTCTTTTGTGAATTACATATTTATGTGCTGTGCTTTTTCTAACGGATTTGTGGGAGTTCTTTACATTAATTTCCCAGATACATTCTACTGTATTGTTAGCCTCATTGGCTATTTTTAGGAAGTTAACACCTGTTATCAGCAGATAGCTTGGATCAGTTTTCTTTTATGATTTTCTCTTTTCCCTTTAATGATTTAGCAGGGAAAAAAAATGTGTGTGTAAGGAAGATGAAGCAATGTTGACTGAACCTAGTACTTAAAAAGTCATGGTGTCTTGGCACTGAATAGAATCTTAGAAACGAAGTCTAGGGTTACACATGTGAGCAGAAAGCTATTTGCCAGTAGATGTCACTTATATAGTGAAGTCTTCTGAGACCACATTATAACTTAGTGACAAAGAATACTGTGATTAATTTGTGATATTGTGCCATGCGTTGACCATCCTTACGAACTTCATTTGATTCACAGTGAATCACATTTTCACATTTAACTATAGCCACTGAGATGTTACATAAGTTGCTCTGCTGAGAGTACCAAATCAGGATTTGAATCTGAATTTCAAGGTCACAGTTGCTTGCTTGTTCACTTACCCATTCGTTCACTTGATGACAGCTCATTACTCATTCAACAAATCTTTGAGTAGCTTCAAGGGACCTCAGCATTATGGTGGTGCTGGGAATTAAGCATATAAAACACACAGTCCTGTCCTCCCAGGGCACAGTAGTCACATGGCTAGTAAATGGTAATTGATAAATAATAAATCATAAAGTTTATTTAGCCTTTCATTTCTTCCTTTCATATCTTAAAGGATTTTTCTAAAGATGTTGCAGTGCAAGTGTTGCCTTTGGATAAAACAGAAGAGAACAACAGACAAAAAGGTAAAAGGATAGATTTGATTTTTTTTGGTAAAACATACATAACATAAAATTTACCATCTTTACCATTTTTAAGTGTACAGTTCTGTAGCATTAGGTATATTCATATTGTGCAGCCATCACCACCGTCCATCTCCAGAACTTTTCATCTTCCCCAACTGAAACTCTGTACTCATCAAATACTAACTGTATTCCCCCTCCCACCATTCTACTTTCTGTCTCTATAAATTCCACTATACCTCATATATATGGAATCATACAGTTTTTGTCCTTTGGTGACTGACTTATTTCACTTAGCATGTCTTCATGGTTCATTTATGTTGTAACGTGTAAGAATTTCCTTGGTAAGGATAGAATTTTATATTTTTAGACATTGATTTTTCTTTTCAGATATTCATTAAACAGCCTTACAGTTTTTTCTTATTATTTTCATTTTTAATTAGTTTTTCCTTCCAAATTAAGCTACTAATGGAATCTCTAAAGTCCAGAAAATGGTTTATAACAGTAAGGATACTTTTATTATTGCCAACAAATTGCATAGGTTTGGTATTTGATACCTGTTTATACATGCTGAATTCAAGTTTTATATAGTCTTTGGTAAGATAATAGATTAAAATATGCATTGAAAAAATTTATTTAATGACAGTTAAAAAGTAGTTGGTTTTATTTTCATCTAAGCAGTTTTATTGTTAGAGTTTGAACAAATGTCTCTAATTTGGCCCCAGGAGTTTTTACACAATTTTTTTCCTACAGTCTAGGGTTATAACTATTATTACTCAGTCATTTAATGTGTTCCTTACCTTTTTAAATTGAAAGGTCATATTGCTGAATCCCCAAACATTTTTTTTAGTTAAAAAAGTTTTTCTTTGAGTAGCTTATCAAAATTTAATAAATTTTCAGGAATCTAAAGTATATTTTTGTGTTTTGATTTTGCAGCAAATGACATCTTTATTTCTCAGTACACTATGGGACAGAAAGATGCTCTAAGAGCAGTTTTAAAACAAAAGTAAGTTTCATTTACAGAAAATAGGTGGGCCATTTCTTGTGTTTCTATATGGTTCTCTAAAATCAGCTTTATTTATACTTTGCACCTAGGAAAAAGTTTTTTTTTTTCCAATGTGTGAAATATATATATGTGATAATATGTATAAAGCATTTTTCATGGTGCTGGGCATGTGTAAAATACTCAGTGGCTGTTAATTATTATTATTATTATTGAAGATGTATTGTTCTAAGCACTTTATGTGCATTAACTCATTGAATTCTCTCAAAATCCAATGAAATAGATTCCATTACTATCCCAATTTTACAGGATCCCCATTTTATAGGTAAGGAAACTGAGGTAGAGAGGGATTGATTTTCCCAAAGTCATTTAGCAAGTATTCACTGGGCTGGGATTCAAACCCAGGTAGTCTGTCTTTAGAGTCCTCTCTTAGTCACCTCACTATACTGCTTATAGCAGTAGTCAAGTAGTTCCAAATATATAATACTTACTACTTACTATCAAAGGACATTTAGACTTTTTCTGGTTAAGATTTGAGAAAGGGACAAGCTTAGCATCTGGATGGAGTGAAGGGGAATGTGGCTACTACTCTATTCAAATGCTTCCTCCCAACTTTATCTTTAATGCCAGTGAAATACAGAACCAACCCTGACAACAGCACCATGCTAAACATGAAAGAATATATCACTGGAGGAATTTTTTTTTTTTTATCATTAGTGACGGTGGAATGAGATACATATTCTTAGGCTAAATGTATTCTACTCCTAAACCAGAGCAGCCTGGGACGCCCCTTAGAAAATAGGAAAAATGTTTACTTACTTTTGAACTCTTATTCAAAAAGGAAATTTTAGATTACTTCTATAAGTGGAAAGTTGGTATTTCTAATAATACAATGAAAATAAGTATATAACTATTAAGATAAAGTTTATTCTTTTTCACCTATAGTTATCCATGGTATACATATTATACTCTGGGAAACACTAACGAAATAAATATTACCTCCAAACTACAAGGGTGTGATCTGAGCCAGCCAGAGTTTCACAACTGGTTGTTTTGCTTAATGGTGCTTTTCCCTTTTACATTTGATCAGCCTCCAGTTCCCAATATGTGATATGGTGGTTAGGAGGAGAATTTGGATGGTAAATTGCATTCTGGGATTTGTAAATATATAAGAAAAGGCAAAAGTAAGGGCATGAGGGAGTAGTGCAGTCTCCCAAATTCTATACTTGAACTAAAAATTGCAGACTACATCTGACTCATTTGGAGAGAAAGTGATTACCATTTCCATCCAGCTGACCCCAGGTGGAAGTGGCTGCTTGCAACCGTAATGGGGACTTTATCAACTTGCCTTCAAGTCAGAACTCTCCGATCTGAGAGGGAGAAGTTGTTTATATACAAGTGGACAGTGAGAGGTAACTGTGAACACTATGCCTCTTATCTGTTCACAGTAGATCTCTCCCCATTTCAGGATGGATGCACAGAATTTTTTTAAAAAAGCAAAAAACAAAAAAACTAGGAAGGGCCTCTGAGAAGGTCATTGCAATGTAGAGAATAATAATTGAGTCAGAAATATAAAATGACTCTCATACTGGGTTAAGAGAGATTTTGCTGTAGTTAGTGTCACTTGAATTTTTTTTTTTTTTTTGAGAATGGTGGATGGAATTTGGCAAAGTGATTCTAAAATTTACTTGGAAGACACACAAATTGAGAATATATACACATACTGTTAAGAATACATACATCTAGAATGCACACAGTTGAGAATAGCTAATTTTGGAGAAACAGAAATGGAATGATGGAAAATCTGCCCTATTTGCTACTATAATATGCTGTAAAGCTGTGATAAAAGGTAATCAGCTGGAGCCTTTGAGGAATGAAGAGTCTGTCCAGAGTGTCTAGAACAAGGGTAGAATGTCCTTACATGTGGCTGGAGAGGTAAGCAAGGGGTGAGGTTATAAACTACTTAAAAGAAGTTTGGACTTAAAGAGAAACAGCAAATCATTTAAAAGTTTTAAAGTGTGATATATTTTTCTTAAAAGGCTCACTCAGGTAGTTATGAAAAAATGGATTGGAAGAGGACTGGACTGGAGTCCAGGAAACCAGTTGACTATGAATTTTTCAGGAATCTTTTAAAGAGATGAATTAGATTGGTCCTGAGTACATTGGGGAATGGTGGAATGTGAGGGTGGGAATCATGCTGGGCTGTAGAGGAGTACACAGGTTTGGAAGATGATCTGGAGATAGAATTGACAGGAATTGCTGCTTAGATGTGAGAGTGAGGAAGGAGCTAAGGATGGATCCTAGATTTTTAGCTTGTATAAATGCATAGTCAGTAGTAGTATTCATTAAGAAATGGAAGCCTTGGGGGAATAAATTTCATTTTAGACGTAAGCAGGGGTTTGAGGTACCTATGAGACATCCAGGTGAAAAATGTCTGATAGGAAATTGAATATAAAGGTCAAATTTACAAAAGGGGTCTAAGCTAGAAATCCATAAGTCATCTGTATGTAGATAGTAGTCTAAGCTCTGGAAGTGACTGAAGTGACTCGGTGGGAGTGTGAGAGTGAAAAGAGATGGCATAGGGTAGGGCTCTGAGAAAACCAAACCTTTAAGAGATGTGCAAAGAAAGCAATGTGGCTTCTAAATGTTACTCAGAAAGTTTATCCAGAGGTGTAAGAGAGTATGGTCTTAACAAAACCAAGGGAAATGAGGTTCTAAGTTTGATAGCTGCTCAGAGGTAAAGAAAGATAAGGACTGAAAAGTGTCCATTGAATTGAGCAAGACGAGGTATTAATGGCCTTGGTAAGAGCAGTTTCAGTGTAGCATTGGGATAGATGCCAGATTCAGAGGATTTAGGAATAAAGAGATTTAGGAATAAAGAAGTCTTCTAGAAAAAGACTAGAAGGAAACAGTTTCTTCTGAATGGGAGAGTTATGTGCATTTTTTCTAGTTCTTTACACTTAGAAGCTCATTGGCTACATTGAGCATTTATTAATTTGATAATTGGAAAAAATAAAATTTTAAAGCCTATAAAGAAGTTGATGTCTAGCCTTATAATGTTATTTTTCTTGTTGGTCAATTTAATGTATTAAAGTAGAATGAAAGATCTTTTTTTTTTTTTTTTTTTGCAGTACGCGGGCCTCTCACTGTTGTGGCCTCTCCCGTTGCGGAGCACAGGCTCCGGACGTGCAGCCTCAGCAGCCATGACTCACGGGCCCAGCCGCTCCGCGGCATGCGGGATCTTCCCGGACCGGGGCACGAGCCCACGTCCCCTGCATCGTCAGGCGGACTCTCAACCACTGTGCCACCACGGAAGCCCTGAATGAAAGATCTTAAAGGGTAAATCACATTCAGACTTCAGACAGAAATTCTAAAAGATACAGATTATCTGAATTACATTTTCTTAGTACACCACTCAGTCAGCTAAATATATATTGAGCACCTACTATGTGCTCTTTCTTAGTTGCTGTTTGGTATAAAAGAAGTCCCCGGCCCCCCACCCCAGGTTGCTTAGGGCTTGGCTGGGGAGAGAATAGGTAGATATGTGGAGGAATGCATGATTAGAGCTGTGAGAGGAAACATTCAATACATTGTTAAACTGTTCTGTACAGACATTTAAACCATAGGATGGCTGACTGTCAAGCCTCAGTTGTGTGGTATAGGAAGTAAATACAAAAGTAATTAATGAATGGAAAGATCAAGAGGAAATGTTATGAGAGCAGGCTTATTGAAAAAGGTAAGGCTTTTGTTGTATCTTTAGAAGGATAGAGTAAGTTAGGTGAAGAAGGTTGAGAGAGTGAGAAAAAGCATGGAGTCAGCTGTGGGAGTGGCATGCCGTAGTCAGTGAGAGCAGTGTGACTCAGGAAGAGGTGGTTTTGGGAGGAAAAGTGCAGTATGTATAGGGCAGGGCCAGAGGATGGAGTGTGTGGAAGGCCAAACAGGAAAGTAGCCTAATCAGTTGTCTATAAGGAATGATTTTAGATTTTTTGAATGGTGGGAAAATGTGTGTGGAGAGTTTTTAAGCAATTAGAAACGGGAAGAATGAAATAGTTGGCCAGAGATGATGGTTTGTACTAGAGCAGAAGTCTGAAGGGAGAAGTGCTGTTTGAGAGAGAAAGCTTGGTGTTATGGGACGATCTCTGGGAACTGGTCCTAACTCAGCTACTTACTAGTTCTGTGACGTGATCAAGTAAATCCCGTTACCTCTATGGACCTCAGTTTCTTGATGTGAAAATTAGGAAAGATGGGCTACTGGGTTCCCCCTACCTCCATAATTCCATGACACTAGTCCTGCAATTGTGATGAAATAATTGACAAAACCTGATGACTCAGTTGGGCATGAGAAGGTAAACGAGGATAGAGAAGTTAACTTCAAAATTTTGAGAATGAGAGAAAAATGATGCTCTTAATAGAGATGAGGCAACATCAATGAGGAGTAAGTTTAAGAGCTCTGTGGCCTTCTTCAAAAATCAAAGGATGGGGGTCTTCCCTGGTGGCTCAGTGGTTGAGAGTCTGCCTGCCGATGCAGGGGACACGGGTTCGTGCCCCAGTCCGCGAAGATCCCACATGCCGCGGAGCGACTGGGCCCGTGAGCCATGGCCGCTGAGCCTGCGCGTCCGGAGCCTGTGCTCCGCAACGGGAGAGGCCGCAACAGTGAGAGGCCCGCGTACCGCAAAAAAAATAAAAGGAAAAATCAAAGGGTGGAAATTCAGCAGCTGGAGATGGAGCTCATTCCTGTTGATTTTACTTAGACTTACCTTAGGGAGTCTTCAGTTTTGTCAGTGTTTTCTTTCATTGATTTCTTTTAGGCCAAATACAGCACAAAATTGACCAGTCTTTTTTTTTTTTTTTTAGGTGTTTAGTTAAATGCCTTACTGTGAATATGTATCTATTTTCTGGACTCATTTTTAATCCAGACTGCTTAGTAGTGTATTTTGTGCCCATTTTAATAAACTAGGTGACATTTATTAAATCTAAATGAGTTAGAATTTAAAAAATTCTTTTCAGCGGTTTTAACGATCCCTCTTGGGTTGTCTTACTTTGGGAGTAAAACTTGATACCTAAATTCTTAGAGCCTTTTCTGCATGTTATAAATTTGTACTTCTTGACTATAAATCATTGTAATTGTGCCCATGTCTTTTCCACATGCATAAGTCGTATTTTCTGAAATATCAGTGCCTTCAAGGAATTACCTTTTTATTTCCTTAGTGTGTAGTGACCTGAGCCTTAATAGATTTCATTAACCAAATGACTAATAAGATGCTGATAGTGAAAAATAGGGATTTAAATTAAAAAAATCAAGAAAACTCACCTGCAGCAGATTACCACTTGTAGGTATTTCTTCTAATGGTTCAGTAGAGGTTACTGAATAGATTTTATTCCTTTTTTATTTACAGAGCTCAAAGCATGCCTGTCTTTAAGGAGGTAAAGGTACAGCTTTTAGAAGATGCCAGCGCAGAAAAGGACCCTATTATTCAGGAGAGTAGAACTTCACCCAGTGGAATTGATTCAGCTGCAACTGTGGCTGCAGCAACTGCTGCCGCCATTGCAACAGCAGCTCCACTGATAAAAGTATATCTGTTTCTTCCCAGATAGTCATTACTACTTTGTAAAATGTAAAAATGTTTATTAGAAACTGATTCTGTAATTGTTGTGTCCAGCCATTGGCTAGGGATATTGCTGTCTGTAGTTGTGAATTATTTCTCAGAAGTTGTGAGATTTATCTCTCATCCCTGTGTTAGTTCTAGAAAATCCTGGACTTTCTTAGTTTTAGCACTGCAAAATATCATCTTGGGAACCCCTCAGTCCTGGGTACCTGGGATGTTTGGTCATCCTTATTTTAGAGCTAGAAGGGACCATACAGACCATCTATGCCAAACCCCTCAGTTTGTAAATGGGAAAAATGAGAAACAGGTCAGAGTCAGCAATAAGGTCTTAGAGCCAATAGGGGGAGAGCCAAGACTGCTGACCTAACTCAGCCTCAGATTAGTGAAGTATCGAAAGCTACTTTGTTTTGCTATTTCCTTCTTTTTAATTTCCATTTAAGTATTTTTAATTTCCATTAAGTATTTAATTTCCACTTAAGAAATAAAAATTGTATGTGACAAATTTGTTATTTTTTATGAGAGAAAAGATCTACTTAAGGATAACTATCTTCTGCCTTTTATTTCTGTGATTCTAAAAATAAAGGCATAAAATCATCAGAAATTTGGTTTGATAATTTCTCAATACCAATCACTTTATATAATCTTTCTAGTAATTGAGCATATTTTTGATATCTTTGGATATTTTTACTGTTTTAGGTGCAGAGTGAGTTGGAATCAAAGGTCAATACTGTTACAGAATTACTCAATAAGTTACAGGAGACTGATAAACAGCTACAACGCGTTACAGAGCAGCAGACAACCATTCAGAATAACCATGAGAAACTACACTGCCGTGATCATGGAAAGCAAATGAATGTGTTTATGGAGCAGTACATTAGGCATCTTGAAAAACTGCAGCAACAACAAATAGATATTCAGGTAATAAAGGGATTACACATTCCATGACCTTTTATCATGTGGATCTCTAAGCTAATATTCATTGATTATTGTAATAGCTCAGGAGATTGTAACAGTTTTAGTTCTTAAATAATGATTTGCTTTTGTTCAGAATTCTTTTCCTCTATGGGGTAACTCTGCATGTTCTAGTTCAGACGTCTAGCTCTGTGAGACCTCTCCTTATAGTTGGCTTTTCCTTCTTTTGTGGTATTTCTGTTGACGGTGTTTTTAAAGGGCATTTATTGCATTGCAGTTTTTTGTTTACATCAGTGGCTCTTAGCCTGGGAATGTGCATCAGACTCACTTGGAGAGCTTTATAAATATACACGTGCTTGTACCTCTCAGAAAGTCTGAGACAGCAGGTCTCAGATGGGGTCTGGGAATCCTTGAAAGCTCTCTAATGATTCCGTTGCGCACCCTTGGATGAGAACCACCTAGTATACTTATTTGCTTCTACATTTACTTAATTAAAAAGAATGAATATTCTTATGCCTTTTGAATATGAGGCACTGGGCTATTATAAAAAGGAGAATTATCCTCACAGAGAGCTGATAGTATAGTTTCTTATTTATTTTGGAATTTCTTAAGTCCTGGGATATTACCCAGCACTCAGGTACTCAGTATACTTTCTTTTTGAATGAGTGAATGACCAGCATCGTAAATGCATTGGGTTTTTAAAAATAAATTTATTTATTTTATTTATTTATTTTTGGCTGTGTTGGGTCTTCGTTGCTGGGCGCGGGCTTTCTCTAGTTGCGGCGAGCTGGGGCTACTCTCCGTTGCGGTGCACGGGCTTCTCATTGCAGTGGCTTCTCTTGTTGCGGAGCACAGCCTCTAGGCACGTGGGCTTCAGTAGTTGTGGCACGTGGGCTCAGTAGTTGTGGCACGCGGGCTCTAGATCTCAGACTCAGTAGTTGTGGCGCATGGGCTTAGTTGCTCCATGGCATGTGGGATCTTCCTGGACCAGGGCTCAAACCCGTGTCCCCTGCATTTGCACATTTGCAGGCAGATTCTTTTTTTTTTTTTTTTTTTTTTTTTTCGGTACACGGGCCTCTCACTGTTGTGGCCTCTCCCATTGCAGAGCACAGGCTCCGGACGCGCAGGCCCAGCGGCCATGGCTCACGGGCCCAGCCGCTCCACGGCTTGCGGGATCCTCCCGCACCGGGGCACGAACCCGTGTCCCCTGCATCGGCAGGTGGACTCTCAACCACTGCACCACCAGGGAAGCCCCTGCAGGCAGATTCGTAACCACTGCGCCACCAAGGAAGCCCTGCATTGGTTTTAATTTACTTTTTTTCCCTACTTAGTATGCAGTTTACAAACTTTTAAAAATAAAATTAAAATATAACATTCAGAAGAATATATAAAAATAAGCTTATCATAGCTCAATATAAGATCACAGAGTGAACGCTAATGTCCTATTACTTTCAAGACTTCCTAATAGAGCTTGTCTTGAAATTTTCATGGGATTAAGATATTATTTTTATTGGAATGATTATGGGCATATAAAATAAAGTTTTACTAAGTACTCCATACATTGCTAAAATTGAGTATGCAGCATGTCATCTGGAGAGGCTAGGAGTGGGCCTATCAGAGTGCTGGTCCCCAGTCTACAGGTAACTTTGCTTCTCTGAGCCTTGATTTCTTTACCTAGAAAATATTTTTGGTTCAGGATAGAATGAGATGACACATTTGAAAAGCACATTGAGTTTTTTTAAGGTAGTTCTAGGTGCCTGCCATTCATTTATCCTTCCATAAATAAACGCATAATTTATTAACTTTCTGATTTTGGAAGAATGGAATCTTTGCTAATTCAGACATCTTATTTATAAAGCCTATAACTACAGAGAAAATTGAACTTTCAGTGAGTATTTTAGTAGTTCAGTTAAGGCTTAATGAAATGAAATTCTTTTTGAAGAGTGATCTCAACACACTTTTAAGAATTCTGTAAAACTATAAATCTTTTCGGTTTTTCTTTGTCTAGCATAAAACTCTTTTAAAATCCGTTTTATTAGTTAAGATACTTACACATTTCAGATGTTTTAATAGTGTTAAAACTGTGTTGTCACTATAGTTTCCATTTATACGTAAATGCATAAATTACTGCTGCTACTATGCGCGGCTACTATTTTATTTGAGTGCTTTCTGTCAATGGTTTTTAAACCTTTAATTAAAATAAAATCTTACCATCCAGGATATAAAAGATGAGATGTTTTGGTTTTAAATTCTCTGGTTTAAGTAGAGGTCTAGGGCTAGGGTCCCTTCTTCCTGGTCCTCTCCTACCCTGCTTCAGTGTCTCTT
Source organism: Lagenorhynchus albirostris (assembly GCF_949774975.1). Classification (NCBI taxonomy): domain Eukaryota; kingdom Metazoa; phylum Chordata; class Mammalia; order Artiodactyla; family Delphinidae; genus Lagenorhynchus; species Lagenorhynchus albirostris. Next base: position 42,741,500 of record NC_083095.1, on the reverse strand, counting down.
GAGCCATCTCTGAGGTGAAAAGGAAGAAACGGAGGTTTAGAATAAATTAAATGATCAGGGCCACACTGCAGAGCCAGACTTAACCCAAGTGCTATTATATGCTTCCAGTGGCATTGCTGCTGCAGTAGATAGTTGCATGTAATGTATGTATTTTCATTGTTTATTAAATCTAATAGATTGTTTTCAAGTCTTCTAATAAATTCAAAGTATTTTGTCATCTAACTCTTTCAAATGATACTTGAAATTAACAAAGTAATTTTATGTTTTCTAGACTCACTTCATTAGTGCTGCACTCAAGACTAGTAGTTTTCAGCCCGTTACTGTGCCCCCTTCTAGAGCAGTGGAAAAGTATTCTGTAAAACCAGACCATTTGAATTTTGGTAGCAGTAATCTATCTTCAAATAACACCTTTGCTTCCAAACAAGGTAAAAATATGTAGTTTTCTATGAATAAAAAATGCCAGCTATGAATGTTCTTTGCAGTATATAAGCTGAAAACTTACTTACAAGGTTGTGAGAGACTCTTTGTTTTATAAAATTAGGTTTTGTTTTTTTTTAGGTCAGGTAAGTTTTAGATTATTTTGAAACTTGTTCAGTCAAGTTATGGATCATGTTCTACTTGATGGTCTTAATTAATAACTTTCATAAATTGTCAGAAGCACTTCTATATAAATTTAGAAAAATTTTACTTATCTAGCATCAAAAATGCTTGTCATCAATTCACCAATTTTCTGACAAACTGGATATTTGCTGTTTTCTTGATTCTGTCAGGGGAGAAACCATCTGAGTACAATTAGAAACTATTTCTAAATATTTTCAAAGAGTTAGTAATGCAAGTCTATTTTAATGGAATTTTAAAAATCTCTTTATAAAAACAAAGGAATACATAGCTTATTTGTGTTAATCCTTTGGAATTTAAACTATATCAATAAATGTATCTCCAAATTATTGATATTTGAATAATGAACTAATGAAAATCAAGGGCCTATCCCTTTAATGATATACAGATCCATGGAGTACAATATTCCCGACATTTGATTTGTTAGAACATTGTTGGATTACAGACATGTTAAAGGTTCCTTATACTTGCAAGGTGCTTTACGTTTCCCCCAAATGAGTGGGTCTTACAAAACTTTTGTGAAGTGATGTGAATCAGTTTTTAAGTTGTAAAGGGAGGAAGATGAAGCCCAGAAAGGTTATGACTGCCTGCTCAAGGTCACCTGGCTTGAGAGTGAAAGTGTCAGAGCTACAGCTGGAACTCAGGTTTCCACGCTCACCGTTCATAGTTGTCTAATGTATTTTGTACTCTAAAGTGGGATCTCTCTAGATCAAAGTATATAAAAATTTTAAGACTTGCTATACTTAGCACCAGATGGTCTTACCAGTTTTCATTGCCACGAGCAGTGTCTGGCTATGCCATTTTTCACCACAACTTGAATAGCACTGAATATTGTCATATTTTTTTCTTATTTATTAGGTATAAGTATAAAGTGTTTATAGTTTGTATTCTTCTGATTCTAGTGAGGATGAACTTATTTCTATATATTTGTTAATAATTTGAGTATCCTATATAATTTTTGTTTTATTTTTAAAATATGGGGAAGAGTAATATTACAATTTAAACGTTTTTAAAAAGTAAGTTAAATTTATTATTTTCTTTATTTTCTATTGAAGCACCTTCAATAGAGGTTGAAGATACCAATTTTGATAAACAGAAATCTCCTTTGGAGACACCAGCACCCCGCAGATTTGCTCCTGTACCTGTTTCAAAGGATGATAAAATATCAAAGAGGGAAAATCCTACGGATAAAAAAGAAAATATGGAGATATCACATCATACAGGTAATAAAGCAATTATAATTAGCACCCACTACTTTTATTAGACCCATCTCAAATTAGGAACAGATTTCCACACTCATGATTTATAATTCTCTAATGTGCCTTGTAGTAACTGAAGTAGGATCTCTATTTTTAATATTTGTATTTAAATGATACTTTCTGGGCAAATCAAGCTTCTTTAGGTTCTTTGTAGAAGGAGTTGGAGATATACCTTTATAATTATTCTGACTATCTTCAACATGTTATTACTTAAACCTTTAATGAAAAAAATTTGTTATTAATAAATAAAAAATAATGCTTTATAGAAGGTAAGGTTGATTATCATGTTTACTTATATTGTTTTTAAGTGTGACTTTAAATACTAAAACTCAGAGAATTTTAACATTTATTATTGTGTTCAATTGGAAAAAGTGCTAATAACCTTTATAAGTGACAGGAAATAATAATTTGTTATAGACACTTAAAATATAGCCTTTCTAGTAAAAGTAAGTAAAAATGTTAAATATAAGCTTTCATTTTTGGAGTCATTTAAATGCATTCCAGTCTTGTCTTGGACACATTTAAAGAATCTTAAGGAATTTAAAAGATAATAAAATCTTTAATTAATAAACTAACCTCACCAAAAAAAAAAAAAGTTTGTTATGTAGTCTCATTAAAGATGAGGCTAAAAGGAGGATTCAACCAATAGTTGTTGTGAAGAAATAGTTAAATCTCCCTTTCACTGTTTATAAAAATAGTTACAGGGCTTCCCTGGTGGCGCAGCGGTTGAGAGTCCACCTGCCGATGCAGGGGACACGGGTTCGTGCCCCGGTCCGGGAGGATCCCACATGCCGCGGAGCGGCTGGGCCCATAGGCCATGGCCGCTGAGCCTGTGCGTCTGGAGCCTGTGCTCCGCAGCGGGAGGGGCCACAGCAGTGAGAGGCCTGCGTACCGCAAAAAAAAAAAAAAAAAAATAGTTACAGTTTACTGGGCTTTGTGATGATGTTACTTCTCGTTCAAATTCCTTTTTTCTGTGATGGAAATAAATTCAGGCCTAAAATTGTACCAGTATAGTTTCCTTGAGTTATAAATATTTAGTTTTATTGATGAATGTATGTGTAGTCTACATTGTAAATTGAGTAGGTCATCACCACATGAAACTAATTTAGTACAAATATATGTGAGATAGTATATAAAAGAGAAATGAATTAGTACTTGAAAAATGATATTGTATTTCTTCTATTGTAGAAAATGTAGGACTATTGGAACAAATTTTGAATAGCTATGATTCTTTGACAAGAATAAGTGAATCTTCAGACAAAAACTTACTAACTAGATCAAAAATAGGATGGAATCCTGAGAGGAGAAACAGGTAAAAACAAGAGATTGGAATAAAAGCTACATTGAAAAGAGCTTTGTTTATATTTTTAAAATTTCTTTAGAAATTTTAGTGAATTTAAAACATTGCTTTTAAAAATTGTCTTAGATTTAGTTACTATTTTCTTCTGCTAATAGATCTTTCCTCTTTTCTATAATATAATTATGAATACATCTAATTTTCTCAAACTGTGGATTATTTACTATTCATTTCTGATGAAATGATATCTGGGATTTGCTTCAATAATAATCCATTGCAGGGGCTTCCCTGGTGGCACAGTGGTTAAGAATCCACCTGCCAACACAGGGGACATGGGTTCGAGCCCTGGTCCGGGAAGGTCCCACTTGCCGTGGAGCAACTAAGCCCGTGCACCACAACTACTGAGTCTGCGCTCTAGAACCTGCAAGTCACAACTACTGAAGCCTGAGCACCTAGAGCCCGTGCTCTGCAACAAGAGAAGCCACCACAATGAGAAGCCGGTCCACCGCAACGAAGAGTAGCCCCTGCTCACCCCAACTGGAGAAAGCCCGCATACAGCAACGAAGACCCAACACAGCCAAAAATAAAAAAATAAAAATAAAATAAATTAATTTAAAAAAATCCATTGCAAGGTGGGGAAAACTGGGTTGGAAGTATAAATGAAATGAGAATAGCCATAAGTTAGTTATTTTTGTAGTTGAATAAAGGTATATAGAGGTCATTATACTATTCTTTCTACTTTTGTGTATGTTTGAAACTTTACATTATAAAGAGTTTTTAAAAAGTCAAGTAAATCTAAGCCACTATAATTTTTTTTGAATGTCATGAAAACTACAGTAATAAAAACTAAACGTGTCACATTTTGCATAATCTCATAAGAAGACATTACAATTTTAGTCCATTACATTTAATGTAATTACTGATAAAGTAAGATTTATGTCTGTCATGTTGTTATATGTTTTTTTATATCTTAGGTGTTTTTTTATTCCACTATTCCTCCATAATGTCTTTTTTTTTATTAAATAGATATATTCTAGTATAAGATTTTCATTCCCTTGTTGCTTCTTTTACTATATTTTTTGAGTTATTTTCTCAGTGGTTGCCCTAGGAATTACAATTAACATCTTAATTTAAAATGATCTAGTTAGGATTAATACCAATTTAATTTCTATAGGATTCAAAAACTTTGCTCTGATATAGATTGATTCCCTCCCCCTTTCTTTCTGCTATTATTGTCATACAAATTATGTCTTCTTGCATTATAAGTTTGTCTATACAGCTTGATAATTATTGCTTTATGCAGTTGTCTTTTAAATCCGATAGAAGAAAAGAGTTATAAACAAAAATAATTTAATACTGTCTTTTATATTTACCTATGTAGTTAACTTTTACCAGTACTCTTTGTTTCTTCACATGGATTTGAGTTAGTTTGTGGTGTCCTTTTATTTCACTTTGAGGGACTCTTTTTAGTATTTACTGTAGAGTAGGTCTGCTGGTGATGAATTCTCTCAGTTTTGTTTATCTAGGAATGTCTTAATTTCTACCTTTGAAGGGTAGTTTTGCCAGGTGTAGAATTTTTGGTTGACACTCTTTTTCTTTTAGTGCTGTGAATATGTCATCTCACTGCCTTCTAGACCTCATGATTTCTGATGAGAAGTAAGCTGTTAATCTTCCTGAGGAAACTGTATATAATTAGTTATTTTTCTCTTGCTGCTTTCAGGATTCTCCCTGTGTCTTAGGCTTTTGACAATTTGACTATGATGTAGCTAAGTGTGGCTCTCTTTGAGTTTATCCTCCTTAGATTTTGTTGATCTTCTTGGATGAGTGGATTAATACTCATTAAATTGGGGAAGTTTTTGGCCGTTATTTCTTTACACAGTTAAATAGTGCACATGACCTTTTTTTTCTCTCCAAGGGCTATGTTGTATGCTTGATGATGTTCCACAGGTCTCTGAGACTTTTAATTTTTTTCATTCTTTTTTTCTTCTGTTCCTCAAACTGGATAATTTCAATTAATCTATCTTTAAATTTGCTGATTCTTTCTTTTGCCAATTTGAATATGCTGTTTAGCCCATCTAGTGAATGTTACATTTCAGTTATTGTATTTTTCAACTCTCAGAATTTCTATTTTTTTAAAAATAGTTTTTATCTTTATTGATATTCTTTGGTGAGACTTCATTCTTTTAGGTTTCTTTTTGGCCGTGTCGTGCAGCTTGCAGGATCTTAGTTCCCTGAGCAGGGGTTGAACCCAGGCCCTCGGCAGTGAAAGCACGGAGTCCTAACCAGTGGACCACCAGGGAGTTCCTGAGACTTCATTCTTATACTTTCTTTTAATTGTAGTAGCTCATTTATGTTCTTTTTCTAGTAAGTCCAATATTTGGGCTTCCTCAAGGACAGTTTCTACTGACTATGCTTTTTCCTGTGTCTGAGTTATACTTTCCCGTTTCTTTGTGTCTCACAACATTTTTGTTGAAAATTAGACATTTTAATGTGCCAGTTCTGGAAATCAGATTCTTCCAACAACTGCCGCCCCCAGCCAGCGTTTGTTGGTATTGCTGATTGTTGTTGTTCATGTTGTTGCTGTTTGTTAAGTGATTTTCCTGGACTAATTCTGTAATTTTAATTCTTTATCATGTGTAGCAAGTCTCTATTTGGTTAGCTAAGTCTGCTAATGATTGGAAGGAGATTTCCTTATCTGCTTTGAATGAATAAGTCTCCCTGTCTTTGCAAGGGGCTGTGTGTGTGTGTGTGTGTGTGTGTGTGTGTGTGTGTGTGTATCTACATGTTGGGGCATACCTTCAGTGCTCCAGCAGTTTATAAGTCTGTCTTAACCTTAACTTCCTACTCGCACAGAGCCCACGATCAGTCAGATGTGAAAGATTAGGCCCTTTTTAGGTCATTCTTTTGCATGCACATAGCCCTGTACGTGCACATGACCTTCTAGATCCCCAGTAATGTGTTGGAGCTTTTCAGAACTCCACCATGGACATCTCATTCCCCAAATTTTTGGTTTATTGTTTACCCTCTTGTTTGCCTCAACTGGCATGACCCCCTCAGGCAGCTAAGATGTTGAACAATTGGCACTGTTTTCGAAGAATGACCTGGGGATGGGATTTCTCACTGAGATAAGTCTGAGTCAGGTCTAAGGAGAAACCCTGAGAAGGGACTTTTTGAGGGGCTCCAAACTCGTTCTGACTTTTTAGTGGTTGTGAGGCTGTTGGTTTTCTTTTTTTAAAAAATGTTCTATTTATTTATTTATTTTGGCTGTGCTGGGTCTTAATTGTGGCACGTGGGATCTTTCTTGCGGCCTTTTTAGTTACTGCATGCAGGCTTCTTAGTTGCAGCATGCAGACTTCTTAGCTGTGGCATACATGTGGGATTGAACCCGGGCCCCCTGCATTGGGAACATGGAGTCTTACCCACTGGACCACCAGGGAATTCCCGAGTCTGTTGATGTTCAAAGCTACCACAGAGTTGGGGAAAGGGCTCTGGGAATAGGGCAAGTTAAAAATGCCATAGAGCTTGCTGTTCTTGTCAGCCATTTTCTTACTTAAATATTCCTTGGGTTGTTGCAAGCTTTTGTTTAATTTCCAGCATTCTGCAAAAGCTGATTTGACCATTTTTGCTAGTGTTCTCTTTACTCTTAACAGGAGTAGATTTTTAGAGATTCTTACTCCACCATTCCAGAAGTGCTTTTGCACGTTAGCTTTTTCCTGCTCTTTTTCTACTATTCCTAAACCAGTCTGGCCAGAGTAATCTTGTTTCTTGTAATTTTTGGTGTTTCATATGTTTAATCACATAACTGATTAATTCTGTTGTACAATTTTAATAAGACTCATTTAGAATTCATATAACTAAGGATGTATCAAAGATTTATATAATCAACTGTTTACTGAACTTATGACAATTTAGAAAACTTTAATTTTAAATCTTTTACAGCATTGACCCTCTATCCACTCAGAAATTTCCTTCCTATGAAGAACTAGGAACAGCTAAAGTGACTGTGCAGAAGTCTGATGATATTCTTCATGATCTTGGCCAAAAGAGGAACGAAACAAATGGCATACTCCAGGTAAGGTGGGAGCAAGATACTAAAATTAATGATTAGTAAAGGTAAAAATTACGAAGAAATAAAGTTATCAAGACAGAAAGCAAGAGGAAGGATGAAGACAAAGCATGGAAAGACATGTCAGCCCAGCCTGTTCCCCTTACAAAACTTTTCCAAAAGCCCTCATCAAGTGATTTCTACTTACTGCTCCTTGGCTAAGACTGAGCCACATGGCAACCTGTAGCTCTCCAGCTTCTGTTGGAGAGGAAGGAAGGCGGAAGGGAACTGTGAATGGCCCTCGTTTATCCAGTTCACATTGTCTGCTCTGCCTACCTAGAGCCAACTTGCTCTTATTTTGTTTTAGCTTTCTTCACCAGATAGAGCTTTTGTTGGCCACCGAACTGCTGTGGGCTTCCCAGCCCCATTTCACTGAACATTCACATTAGTGCTTCTAAATGGAAAGAAACTTTAGTTGCCAAGTATTCTTTTATAGCTCTTCAATTTGACAAATTGATTCCTTAGACTGTATTGGCATAGTATATGTCCCAAACTATAGTAATAGCTCTTATTTGGATTAAAATATTAATATGTTTTACATATTAACATTCTTGCCTTTTTATCTTTTAAGCCAAAAGAATCTCAGATTGTGTCAGGGGTTGCTGGTCTTCCACAGAATTCCATTAAGCTTCAAATAACCAATACGAGATCCATATTGAAAGATGCTGAGAAGATTTTGAGAGGAGTACAAAACAATAAAAAAGTACTTGAAGAAAACCTGGAAGCTATTATTCGTGCAAAGGATGGAGCTGCCATGTATTCATTCATCAATGCTCTATCTAGCAACAGGTAGGACAGGATGTTGGCATCCCAAGGTTTTTTATGAAACTGCCAGTTTACAGGCTCTCATATTTTTTTTTCTAAGTGCTTCATTTTGTTTTAGTGTGTTTTAATGTTTAGAAAATGTTCTTCATTGCCTTTGACATGTGGACTTATTATAAAGTTGGAATTTGGATATGTACATGTTGCTATTATTTTTCACAGATGTTAATTTTCCCTGTTTTTTTCTCTCCTTGGTACATTTCTTCTGGGATCTACATGTGCTTTTCAAACATTCGATGAAACTAATAACATTGGTTTTTCATTTTCAGATGAAGGATATTGGGCTACACAATAGATTCAAAACTAGGTAAGAGATCTATTCTTAGGACCTTTAATGTTAATTTAAGAAAATTCTTTTTTCTGTTTTGTAGAGAGGTGTCAGAGAAGATTCGGATCAGAAAGGCAGTAGATAACTGGATTAAAACTATTTCTGCAGAAATTCAAGTAGGTATTGGAAAAAAAAAGAATTAATTGAATTCTTAGGAGATAACATTTATTACAAGTATCATACATATTCTCAAAATATTCCTTTTAAGTCCACTGATAATTCTTAATTTCACTCTCTCACCCTTTATACTTACTTAGTAATAAGTTTCATTTTACTTAACATGTGCTTTGTCTCATAAATTATATTATGGCTGTTAACTGAAAAATTGTGGATAATAACTAAAATATGAGTGATTTGAAAGAAAATTTAGCACAAGCATTTAGAAAAGAAAGAAATATACTTACAAAAAAAGGATCCTTTAAAAAAAAAGACAGCAGATTTAGAAGCATTGGCTTACCAAAGTAAAAACATCAAAGTTACTTAAAAGGAAAATACTCCACAAGATTTTTAAGGTTACTAAGTTTAGAGAAGTCAGTTTCAGCTGGAAAAACTGCCACTTTCTCACCTCCACAAAGCTCATGGTGTATCTTCAGACATTAGCATTGCAAAAATCCATGACAGTTGTTTTTATCAAGGGGTCAGTAATTTAAAGGAAATTCTTAAAATTCTATGTATTTGAAGAAGCAAAACTAGACAGGGTAACTCATTTTTACCTTGGGATGCAAAGTGTTTTTTCCTGACTGTAAGATGTGTGTATCTACGTACTCACAGTGGTAGAAGATGAAGTGTTAGTTTTTTTGGTTTGGGGGATTTATTTTTGTTTCTTTCTTGTTTTTTGTTTTTGGGGGGTTTTTTGGCCTCACTATGTAGCTTGTGGGATCGAACCTGGGCCCTCAGCAGTGAAAGCACAGAGTCTGAACCACTGGACCGCCAGGGGATTCCCTAATATACACTTTTAAACACTGTTGTTTTAAGAATATATATCTTTAATGTGGTTATAAAGAATTTATATTAACTGCTATGTAATGCGCCAGAAAAAAAGTGAGCTAAGCGTCAGAAGACTTGGAGTTCATATCTGGTTCTGCAGACGACTAGCAATATATGTCACTCTATAACTGTGGATTTCATGCAAAATATGCTTGTTTAAACCGACAAGTAACTTTAATTTATAAATAAATCTCAGCGTTTTATTACAAAATTGTCTACTTTATGGAAACTTAATTTTTAATTTAATTTTTGGAACAGTTACTATATTCATATGGTTTAAACATCAAGAAGTGTAAAAAGCTTTATAATGAAAAGTTGCCCTCTTATCCCTGAACATCATCTACTATTTCTCATTCCCTCTGCTCCATAAAACACCAGTCTTTTAAATTTTTCGTTTATTCTAAAAAGAATTTTTATTCATATGTAAACCAATATCATTTACTTATAAAGCCTTTAAAACTGCTATTTATATATATATTTCTATAGCAGCAGAAAATGAATTCTAGTACTTTTGATGTGAAAGCATTACTACTTGGATAGATTTTAAGTAATTTTAATTTTGGTTATGTTAAGGATGAACTGGCAAGAAAAGATTATGAACAAAAGAGATTTGATCAGAAGAACCAAAGGACCAAGAGAGTTCAGAACATGAGTAAAGATATTGAAACCAACACACAAGACAAAACGGTAAACAACTCTGTAATTCCAAGAAAACATTCTCAAAAACAAAAAGTGGAGCAAATAAGAAATCCACCTACAAGGAGCATGCCTGCTTCAAGCTTACAGAAAGAGAGAAAAGAGGTAAGATCCTAATCTGGTTTTGTGATGTAAATGTTGCATTATAATTGATCATTTTTTAAAGACATAAATAATGAAATGACTGTGAAAATGTTTTAAAAATATGAATGACTATACAAATGTAAAACCATCTTTAAACTATTGATATTTACAGTTTTGGATATCCATAATGTAGAAATCACTGCACAAAGTACACAGTTCCTTTTTTCTGACATCTCACACTTATAATCACAGTATTTCAGTTATAGCAGGTATATCTAGAGATCATCTAGTCCAAAAATTAGATCCTCTAGTTCATGGTATTCAAAATTGTATTTCATCTTTGTATGTTGTATATGTGTGTGTGTGTGTGTGTGTGTGTGTGTATAAATTTTAGTTTGTTTATTTTTCAGTTTAACAAATGTCTGTTTAGTGCCTAGTGATTGGGAGGCATGGAACTAGATCCTAGAGGGAATTTTTTGGCTGTCCTAACTAAGCTGTAACTTTGTTAATGCCAAACATGGATTGTTGGGCAGATTCATAAAGCATCTGATTAATTCAGTACTTAGTACTTAATAGATGCTCAATAAATGCTACCTTTCTGTGGCATTTAGATTGTGATTGAAGGTGAGATCAGGAATGCAGGAAATTATTTAAAGACTTGATTTATGTTATTTTACTGTACTTGACAGTTATTACTTTCATATGTAAAATGTATTTAAGTTTACTTTTTGGTGCTGATAATATGCTTAGTAGTGTAAGAACCTTCATGTTTTTTGGGTGGATGATTTTTGTATTTAATTTTTATGCTTTGGAAAACTTTACAACTGTAGTTTGAGAACTATCTCCAGAATTTAAGAGCCATTCAACATAGAGGACTTTCCTGACCTGATCATTCTTAATATAGTACTTAAGCTGGCAAAAGGTGTTTTTAGAAAAATGAGATAAGTGTTTGATGACTATTTTGCTGGTGAGTTGAATAACTTTGTGTACTTAGGGGTTTTTGAAAGCAACCACAGTGGTACAAGACAAGGATTATATGTTACAAATCTATGGAAAACCAGTTTACCAGGGTCATCGCAGCACTCTTAAAAAAGGACCATATCTCAGATTTAATTCTCCATCTCCTAAGTCCAGACCACAGAGACCAAAAGTAATAGAACAAGTTAAAGGTAAGGAACCTCATTTTTTGGTGATAAAACTCATTTTTTGTGGTATCGGTTTAATATGTAAAGTTTAATTTTTGCTTTTTATTACTTATAAATACTGTTCAAATTATGTAATGCTTAGGGATGGAAACATTTCCTTTTAGGAAAGTAGGGAAAAATAGACCAGATTCAAGATAGGATCAGTGGGGAAAAAATAGGATTAGATGGTATCTTCAGATAAAGCATGATAAAATTTATGAGATGATGACTTTTAAGCAATTTAAATTATAATCTAGGGAACGTAGACATTTCCTTGCAAAACTTACTCCATCACATTCTTTTTTTTTTTTTTTTCCCTTTCTTTTTGCGGTACGTGGGCCTCTCACTGCTGTGGCCTCTCCTGTTGCGGGGCACAGGCTCCAGATGCGCAGGCCCAGCGGCCATGGCTCACGGGCCCAGCCGCTCTGTGGCATGTGGGATCCTCCCGGACAGGGGCACAAACCCGCGTCCCCTGCATTGGCAGGCGGACTCTCAACCACTGTGCCACCAGGGAAGCCCCATCACATTCTTTATGAACAGAAAAATAAGCCATATGCTGTACATTATCATAAAAGTGCTTATGGGTACTTTTGTAGTTTGGTTTGTCCTCAAAGAGCCTTAGTTAGCAAAGGGGGAAATTTTTTGTTACTTTTGTACACAACTAAAAATATCTTTATTTATCACTATATGTTTTGACTCACACCTACCATTTCACTAGTATATTTAAATATAACTCTTAGTTAAATATTGAGTCCGTTGACTTTGGTTACATTTTGAAGTTTCTCAACTTGTGCTTTAGCAGTGTGTAAGGCACTTTGACAACATGCCGTCACTCATGGATCCCAACTCATTTTCCTTTCTGATCCTTTCTGGAAGTTGGAGCTGTGGCAGTTGCTTTATTTTTCCTTCCTTTCCTTTCCAAAAGTTAGTTGATCATATAGGGTGTCAGTTTATCTAGAAATCCTATAGATTTTATTTTACTAGGCTTGTGGATGATATTTACCCTAATGTTTCCTTGTTTCTTAGACCTTGCTATTGACTTATATTTGGGGTTTGGTAAGCCTTTGCCAAAAAATAAGTTAAGGTTTTAAAATACTTTTAAATCCAAAAATCACTTTATGAAGTAACCCTTTTAATGGTAGAAGTGATTGAGAACCTATGGACCCAGGCTCCTCCTTGGGCCTTGGTGCCTGTTATTCCCTCTGCCTGGAGAGCTTTTCCCTCAGACCCTTGCATGGCTCACTCAGTTCTTTCAATCTCTGCTCATAGCTGTTAGCTCCTCAGAGAGGTCTATGTTGACCATCCTATCCAAAATGTTATCATCTAGCCCTCTCTATTCCCTTGCTCTGCCTGTTGTTCCTCATAGCACTTTTCACCATCTGACATTATACTTTTATTTGTTTATCAATTTTTTTCCTTACTAGAGTGTAAGCTACATGAATACAGTTGGTTTATTCAGTACTTGTAGTCCCTGTGTCTGGAATGATGCCAAACACATTTTAAATGCTGAAAAAATATATTTTAAATAAACATTCAAGGGGCTTCCCTGGTGGTGCAGTGGTTAAGAATCCACCTGCCAGTGCAGGGGACATGGGTTCAAACCCTTGTCCGGGAAGATCCCACGTGCCGCGGAGCAACTAAGCAACTAAGCCCGTGTACATCTGACTTTGATATTGTTTCTAAAAAATCTTAAAATACATTTTTTAAATCTTTAAAAGCATTAAAAGTGCTTACTATGATGTTACTATTAGACACTATCTACATTCACTTCCCCCTCTGCCTTTAAGTTTCTGAGTGTTAGCAGTGAGAGAAGTTACTGCTAGGCACCTTTCAGATTCTATATAGCACCTACAGTACAAACATGGAAGCAGCGGTATCAGTCCCACTGCAGAGATCCCCTCCATTGAAGAACCATTTGTTTGTAGCAAGTAAATTAAATGGCAGTCTTCTCTGAGGTGGTTGCCTGGAAGCCCAGAATGCAAACTAATCTATTGTATTACAGTAAGAAATAAGCAACAGCATCCCTTTCAGACTAAACAAAACTGGGTGGAAACAGAAAAAGAAAAAGAAAACCTACCTTAGGTCTAGCTAGGGTTCAATTAAAAAGTTTTTTACAAATACCTTTTATGTGTCCATTATTATTATACTAGGTATTGTGAAGGCCACAAAGAGTAAGACATTGTCTTAATCCTCTTAAACTGGAGGACTTCCCTGGTGGCACAGTGGTTAAGAATCCGCCTGCCAACGCAGGGGGACATGAGTTCGATCCCTAGTCCAGGAAGATCCCACATGCCATGGAGCAACTAAGCCCATGCACCACAACTACTGAGCCCGTGTGCTGCAACTACTGAAGCCCGTGCACCTAGAGCCCATGCTCCACAACAAGAGAAGCCACTGCAATGAGAAGCCCATGCACCATGACGAAGAGTAGCCTCCGCTCACCACAACTAGAGAAAGCCCACACGCAGCAACAAAGACCCAATGCAGCCAAAAATAAATAAATAAATTTATCAAAAATAAATAAACATTCAAGAAAAATATTCCTTCAATTGAATGAATGAATACTTGAGAACATGATGAAAAAAATATATAGATGTGGTACTAAAATTTTTCTTCCTCGGATCATAAAACTATATTTAAAAGTCTAGATTTATAAAACTACTCTTACATTAAAAGTAAAAATGTAGAAATGTCAGGTATTTATTTATCAATAGAGGAGATTTTAGTTTCTTTTCCTTTACACTTTTAGTTTTCTTCACTTTTCTCAGGTTCCACAGAAATTTATGTTCTTCTCCAGAGAGACAGATAATCAGAAAAACTTCTAATTATTTAAGAATTCAGGATTTAATATCTATATAGGTTTACTAAATAGTGATTAAAAATGTATAATGTTATTAACTTCTGCAAGGTTTTAATAAGTATAGAATTTGATTATCTGTACATAATTTCAAAGGATAAAGCCTGGTTATACAGAATAATGAGAGGATGAAAAAATTTTCAATTCCAAAAATGATGATTAACTTTCTTAAACTCATAGGAAAAAATGTAACAAGTTAAATAATACGTTCTGAATATTCTTTTGAATCTTTATTCAACATTTTATTCTAGTTATTGTATCTTTTCTATCATAGTAGCTGCACAAGTTGTTACATTTATTCAGAGGTTGAAAAACCATGACCTGCAGGTCAGCTGCCTGTTTTTATAAATAAAGCTCTATTGGAACATAGCTATACTCATTCATTTAAGTATTGTCTATGAGTGCTTTCATGCTACAACAGCAGGGTTGAGATGTTGCCACTGAGACCACACGGCCAATGAGGCTAAAATATTTACTATCTGACCAATTAAGAAAAAGTTTGCCAACCCCTGGTTTACTTATATTTTGGGGCCCTGTAACCTTATTATATAGAATGAGATCTTTCTGTGAAGAAGGGTTGCTATATTTGTAGATGACTGCATAGTAGATGTTCAAACAATATTTTAAAATATCTGCCATTGGTCATTATTATAGGCACTAAAGTGAAGTCAATAAGAACACAAACTGACTTTTATGCAACAAAACCTACAAAGACAGATTCTAAACTGCAACATACCATAACTACACTGTCTCCTGGTGAGCAGCAGTATTTGTTCAGCCCAAGCCGGGAAATGCCTACTTTTTCAGGTACACTGGAAGGTCATCTAATTCCTATGGCAGTTCTTTTAGGTAAGACGCAACAAAATATATGGGGTAAATTTTAGAATTCTAATCAGCAATAGCAGAAATTACAAAGTGATACTGACATAGCAGTCACCTACCTTTTCCTTTATGTGTTGTTTGTATTTGTGAGTAGGGCCTCAGAATGTGTCTTACTTGTGTAGTAGCAGTCTCTGAAATGATGCTATATTTTCACTTACAGGAAACATTCTTTTGGTATTTTATAATATATTTCTGTAGATGAAATGAAATTAAAATAATGTTTAGACATGTCATAGATATTCATAATAATTAAAGAACTTGAGGATTTTGATTGGTTTAATATCATCATATCTTAGGAGAAAGTACTTTGAATTACCTTCTATATACTTTTGCACTAGGCCGTGATAAGTAAAAATTATGTAGTTGTGTGTTCTAAGCTAATAGTTTGTTATTAACTTATTTGAGGCCTCTCAGGTCCATCATTGTAAAAGTTGAGCAAATAATTTTTGTTCTCACACTAGCTCTTCAAATTTTGATAGCTATTTTTTTCTTTAAATATCACTGCGATTCTTAATTTTGGTGAATTATTTAAATGTGAATATTTTTCAACATAAGAGAATTTTTTATTTTTGATATTATGTGTTAATGGCATGTCAACTTGGTAGCTGTCTGTTCAAACATGTCTTCTACTAAAATAATAGCTGATACTTATAAAGTCCTTACTGTGTGCCAGGGACAGATCTAAGCACTTTATATATATTAACTTATTTAATCCACTGTATAAAATGCATGGTAATGTACCAATGTTATAAATGAAGAAACTGAGGCACAGAAGAGTTCAGTAATTTGTCAAAGGCCACATAGCTAGAGTGGAGCCAAGAGTCAAACCCAGGCAGTGTGACTTTAGAGTCTGTGTTTTTAATGAATGCACTGCACTGTCCCTCTTTACTTTGAAATTTAGGAAACAAGTGGAACTTTTGAAGTGAAAGGTAACAAAATTTTGACAGCTATGATAGTTAGCAGATAGTTGGCCTACGTGCTCTTTATTGGTAGTCAAACACTAGTATTTTGTTGTCGGTTTTATTTCTGTCTGTTGCTGCCCTATGAAGATTTGAGAATAAAAATAATACAACACAATGCAATACACTTTAGTTTTGGCTTTGCCACTTACTGTCATAACCTTTGGCAAATTAAGTTATGTCTCTAAACCTCTGCTCCCTCAAATGTAAAATGTGGATAATATTAATATTCCATAGGCTTATTTAAATTAGATAGTGTATGTGAACTGTTTAGTACATATGAGCACCTAATGTTAGTCGCTGCTAAAAGGATGACATGGTGAGTATGATGGCAGTGGTGATGATAGAGGAAAAGGTGATTGCAGATAGTGCTTTCCTTTCCTGTGAGAATTTAGGCATAAAGATCTAGGTTTTATATTAGAATTTCTCTTTACTTCTGAAATGGTTGACTTCTTTTCCCCCCAAATTTTTTAGGACAAACCCAAAGTAATAGTGATTCCATGCCACCTGCTGGAGTAATTGTAAACAAGCCACACCCTGTAACAGTGACTACTTCTATTCCACCATCATCTCGAAAAACAGAAACTGGAGTAAAGAAACCTAACATAGCAGTTGTAGGAATGAAGTCAGAAAAAAGGGATCCTCCTCAGCTTACTGTGCAGGTATTCAGTGTGCATGAACAGAAAAATTTAAGGAAAAAAATATTTGGCTTAACTTTAGTACTTAAAATCTATTATATTGCTTCATGAAAACTGTGCTTTCATGATGGGTCTTTCCTTCTTTAAAACTATGATATTAATGTGATATCGCTATCCTTGTTCTACATGATTTAAGCTACCTTTTCTAAGCTGATAACTCATATCCAGTTGACTTGATGATATTCCAAAGGGAACAATTCAATAGTATATAATAATTAATTTTAAAAAGGCTTAATGTGTTTGTCTTATATAATTAATACTTTAATTTTATACAAACATATATAAGAGGACTTGAATGAATGGAGAGAGAACTTATAATGTGAAGCTTAAATATTCAAGATGACAATTCTTCCTAAGTTAATGTATAATTTAAGTGAAATTGTATAAAAAAATAAAAGCCATAATTTTTTTAAAACTTGAACTTTAGGATCATTTTGACATTTGAAAGAACAAAGGTTTAGAAAAGTTAAAGTGTTTTGATACTGGTCCTATTTCAGAAATAGCCTTGGTTATTTAAAAAGACTGTAATATGTGATAGATAGTTCATTAGTCAGTGGGAAATAAGATTATTTTAAATGAAATAATGTATGTTATAATTAGTTAGCAGTGTGGAAAGTAGATCGGTTTTAGACTCTAAACTTTTACTGTGTATCAAGTGAGTTCCAAATAGGCAACAGGCTAAAGTATAACTACAAGATATAAAAACATAGACGAATTAGAAGATAATTGCGTGTAGTCCTTATCAAAAATGAAGTTAAGTCTGGATATAGAGGAAAAATCTTAGTTATGATAGAAAATAGATTTGAAAAAAAAAAAAAGAAAATAGATTTGAATCTATAAAATCTAAAACTTGTATATGTAAAAGATTCCTAAATGAAAAGGAAAAACAACATACAGTGAGAACATATGAAAGGAATATGACAGAAAGTTTTAATTTTTAAATATAAAAATCTCCATAAATTAATAAGAAAACATAAGAGCAAATCCAGAAATATTCAAAGAACATGTATAAGACTCTACAGAAGAGGAAGTTATAAGTAATCAAATTGAGTAATTTAAATCTTGCTAGTTACCAAGGTAATGCAGATTAAAATAACAATAATATACCTCCATTTAAAAACTGTTCTTGCTGAAACACTTCTGTTATCTAATTTGGGTGAAGGTTGGATAAAACAATTAATTATGTTTTTGATGATGGAAATAGAGCTCTTCATTGCATTTGGGCAGTAATTACCAAGTATCTTAAATATTTATGCTTTTTGGCTCAAGAAGTTAGCCTAATATCTGGCTATCTAGCATAATGAAATAATTCAAAGTTCAGGGAAAAAACCCCTATGTATATATGACGTTTTTTGGAGTGATATATATCTATCTATCTAATAGTGAATATCCTAAATGTTTACCAACAGGAAATGATTAAATAAGGCATGTATTTTCTTGAAATACTATACAGTCATTTAAAATACTATTATGAAGTCTATATGGAAGTATAGTAAGGTGTTTATGACCTAATTACAATGGAAAATCAGGAATGAAACTGTTTTAGATTTTAGCTATGCATAAGTGGATAGTAAAAACATAAAGGGAATAGTGAAAATGATGTTGTCTTAAGATAATAGGATTCTTTGTGTTTCCCTTTTATTTTCCAAATTTTGTAAAACACGCTTTCATAATTTAAATGTTATCCATTGACTTTGCAATAAAAAGTTAAATATGTTATTGATACATAGATTCACAAATATTTGAGTCAAAATGATGAACTGAAAACTGGATGTTGTATTCTGTTTTAGATATTACCCAATGTAGATATTGACAGCATTTCAAATGGTAGTGCTGATGTTGGTCTATCTCCGTCTTGTCCCAAAGAAGCATCTCCTCCTCCTCCTCTGAAAACCTGGATACAGGTATGTTCAGAAATGTATTCTATATCTTTGAGCAATGTCTGACTATGGATTTTTAACTAATGTTATTCCATGCAAAGTCTTCCATTATAATCTATTTTAATAATATTCGTTTTAAGGAAAAGATTCAAAACAAATGTGAAATTGCCTTTTTTTTAAATTAATCAATTTATTTTTGGTTGCGTGGGTCTTTGTTGCTGCGCGTGGGCTTTCTCTAGTTCCATCGAGTGGGGCCTACTCTTCATTGCGGTGCGTAGGCTTCTCATTGCAGTGGCTTCTCTTGTTGCAGAGTGCGGGCTCTAGGCTTCAATAGTTGTGGCACGTGGGGTCAGTAGTTGTGGCACGCAGGCTCTAGAGCGCAGGCTCAGTAGTTGTGGTGCACGGGCTTAGTTGCTACACAGCATGTGGGATCTTCCCTGACCAGGGATCGAACTGTTGTCCCCTGCACTGGCAGGCAGATTCTTAACCACTGCTCCACCAGGGAAGTCCCTGAAGTTGCTTATGAACTTGAAAAAGAAAGTTTGTTTAATATCCTTACATTTATAAATGTTCTGAAAATGATAATCCTTAGTGTAACTATTTGGTAGCTTAAGTTGTAAGACTCATATGTGAAGAAAGAATTTCTGTCTCTTTGGAGAAGAATCTTGATTTAAATGGGAATTAAATTATAGTTTTCCTGAATGTGAATTTTATAGTGACAATTGGAGTTTATGTTTTGGGATGTTACTTTGTCGTCATACTATTGACACGATGCAAAAATATGCATTTCTTTCTAATATTTATTTGCTGCTTGTGATTGAATGACAAAATTATGACTTTACTACACAGCAAAATAGCACTGTAACATTTCCCCAGGTTTCCTCTATTGTAAGCAAACTTGTTCACTGAGGATACAGTTTTAAGGAGAGGAAGAACATCACTTTTTCACAATCAGAAATAGTAAAATAGAACTGGCCCTGAATGGCTCTTGTGCCTAATTTTATTTTTCATCAGTAATTTTTTTAACCAGAAGTTTATTAAAACATATATGATTACAAATAATTTTTTGGACTCTTCATCATTCTGCTCTCAGGAATTGTCTATTGTGGTTTTTGGTGACTAGATTATATATAGTGAGGCCTAGAGGCTAAATTTGTAAAATAATTATTTTGTTTGTCCTTCTAAATTATTTGATTCTGTATCTGTCTTTTTGTGAGTTTGTATATGTGTAAACTTATATATCTATACATACAAACACATTTCTTTATCTTAATTCTAGGAGAGAAATCACAATTATATCATCTTGATCAATTGACTTAAGTTGCATTGTTGGTGGAGTCCTTGATAGAAAAACTGATACCTAGTTTTTTATAGCTATTGAAATGATAACTTGGAGACTAGCTTGGATTTCATTTACTAGTTAAATCAAGTCTGAGCGGGATATCAAAATAAAAAATAGGGGCATGTAATTATAAGCTTATGCTATGGTATTATGATAAATTAAATTAGGTATAAATTAAAAAGACATTAAACACTACCAAAACTTTCTGAAAATGCTTTCTTAGACTCCAGAATTTATGAAGGCAGATGAAGAAGAGGTGAAGTTTCCAGGAACTAACTTCGATGAAGTAATCGATATCATACAGGTAACAAAGCTTATTAGCAATCATGTGAATTTATTTTTCTACTAGCATTTTTTTACGTGATTTGATTATCTTTTCTTTTTAAAGACTTTATTATTTTTAGAGCAGTTTAGGTTCACAGCAAAATTGAGAGGAATGTACAGAAATTTTCTATATGTTCCCTACCCCCACACATGCATGGTCTCCCCCATTATCAACATACCCCAACAATTTTGACTTGTTAAAAACTGACACTTCATAATCACTCAAAGTCCATGGATGACCTTAGGGTTCACTCTTTTTTTTTTTTTTTGGCGGTACGCGGGCCTCTCAGTGCTGTGGCCTCTCCCATTGCGGAGCACAGGCTCCGGATGTGCAGGCTCAGCGGCCATGGCTCACGGGCCCAGCTGCTCCGCGGCATGTGGGATCTTCCTGGACCAGGGCACGAACCCGTGTCCCCTGCATCGGCAGGCGGACTCTCAACCACTGTGCCACCAGGGAAGCCCGGGTTCACTCTTTATGTTGTACATTCTATGGATTTGGAAAAATGTGTTCATCATTATGCTATTATACAGAGTATTTTCTCTGCCCTAAAATCCTCTGTGTTCTGACTATTCATCTGTCCCCCCTACCCACCCCAGTCCCTGGCAACCACTGATCTTCTTACTGTCTTCATAGTTTTGTCTTTTCCAGAATGCAGTCTACTTGGAGTCATACAGTATGCAGCTTTCTCAGATTGGCTTCTTTCACTTAGTAAAATGCACTTAAGTTTCTTCCATATCTTTTCATGGCTTGATAGCTCATTTCTTTTTAGCACTGAATAATATTCCATTGTCTGGATGGACCACAGTTTATTTATCCATTCACCTGCTAAACCACATTTTGGTTGTTTACAAGTTTTGGTAATTATGAATAAAGCTGCTATAAAAATCTGAGGGAATTCCCTGGTGGTCCAGTGGTTAGGATACCGTGCTTTCACTGCCAGGAGCCCGGGTTCAGTCCCTGGTCAGAGAAGTAAGATCCCGCAAGCCATGCTGTGCAGCCAAAAAACCCCAAACAAACGAATACAAAACAAAACCAAACATCTGATTTTTTCTGTGGACATAAGTTTTTAACTCCTTTGAGTAAATATCAAGGAGCACAATTGCTGACTTATATGGTAAAAGTATTTTCAGATTTGTAAGAAACCGCTGAACTGTCTTCCAAAGTTGCTGTACCATTTTGCATTCTCACCAGCAGTGAATGATAGTTCCTGCTGTTTCATATCCTTGCCAGCATTTGGTGTTGTCAGCATTCCAGATTTTGGCCATACTAATAGGTGTGTAATGGTATCTTATTGTTGTTTTAATCTACATTTCTCTACCTCAACATAATAAAGGCCCTATATAAGCCCACAGCAAGCATCATTCTCAACAGTGAAAAACTGAAAGCATTTCCTCTAAGATCAGGAACAAGACAAAGATACCCACTCTCTCCAGTTTTATTCAACATAGTTTTGGAAGTCCTAGCCATGGCAGTCAGAGAAGAAAAAGAAGTAAAAGGAGCCAAATTGGAAAAGAAGAAGTAAAACTGTTTGCAGATGACATGATACTATCCATAAAAATCCTAAAGATGCTACCAGAAAACTACTAGAGGGACTTCCCTGGTGACGCAGTGGTTGAGAATCCGCTTGCCAATGCAGGGGACACGGGTTTGAGCCCTGGTTCGGGAAGATCCCAAATGCCATGGAGCAACGAAGCCCATGTGCCACAACTACTGAGCCTGCACTCTAGAGCCCACGAGCCACAACTACTGAGCCCATGTGACACAACTACTGAAGCCTGTGCGCCTAGAGCCTGTGCTCTGCAACAAGAGAAGCCACCGCAATGAGAAGCCCACACACTGCAATGAAGAGTAGCCCCCACTTGCCGCAACTAGAAAAAGCCTGCATGCAGCAACAAAGACCCAATGCAGCCAAAAATAAATAATAAATAAACTAATTAATTAAAAAAAAGAAAACTACTAGAGCTCATCAATGAATTTGATAAAGTTGAAGGGTACAAAATTAATACACAGAAATCTCTTGCATTCCTATACACTAACAACAAAAGATCAGAAAGAGCAATTAAGGAAACAATCTCATTTACCAGTGCATCAGAAAGAATGAAATACCTAGGAATAAACCTACTTAGGAGGCAAAAGACCTGTACTCAGAAAGCTGTAAGATGCTGATGAAAGAAATCAAAGATGAGACAAACAGATGGAGAGATATACCATGTTCTTGAATTGGAAGAATCAATATTGTTAAAATGACTATACTACCCAAAGTAATCTACAGATTCAGTGCAATCCCTATCAAATTACCAATACCATTTTTCACAGAATTAAAACAAAAAATTTTACAGTTTGTATGGAAACACAAAAGACCCCGAATAGCAAAGCAACCTTGAGAAAGAAAAACGGAGCTGGAGGAATCAGGCTCCCTGACTTCAGACTATACTATAAAGCTATAGTCATCAAAACAGTGTTGTACTGGCACAAAAACAGAAATATAGCTCAATGGAACAGGATAGAAAGCCCAGAGATAAACCCACACACCTGTGGTTACCTAATCTATGACAAAGGAGTCAAGAACATACAGTGGAGAAAAGACAGTCTCTTCAATAAGTGGTGCTGTGAAAACTAGACAGCTACATGTAAAAGAATGAAATTAGAACGCTCCCTAACACCATACACAAAAATAAACTCAAAATGGGTCAAAGACCTAAATGTAAGACCAGGGACTATAAAAATCTTAGAGGAAAACACAGAATGCTCTCTGACATAAATCACAGCAAGATCATTTTTGATCCCCCTCCTAGAGTAATGAAAATAAAAACAAAAATAAACAAATGGGACCTAATGAAACTTAAAAGCTTTTGCACAGCGAAGGAAACCATAAACAAAATGAAAAGACAACCCACAGAGTGGGAGAAAGTATTTGCAAATGAAGTGACTGACAAGGGATTAATCTCCAAAATGTACATATAACTCATGCAGCTCAATATCAAAAAAACAAACAATCAAAAAATCGGTGGAAGATCTAAATAGATACTTCTCCAAAGAAGACATACAGATGGCCAACAGGCACATGAAAAGATGCTCAATGTCACTAATTATTAGAGAAATGCAAATCAAAACTACAATGAGGTATCACCTCACACTGGTCAGAATGACCATCATCAAAAAATCTACAAACAATAAATGCTGGAGAGGGTGTGGAGAAAAGGGAGCCGTCCTACAGTGTTGGTGGGAATGTAAATTGGTACAGCTACTATGAAGAACATTATGGAGTTTCCTTAAAAAGCTGAAAATAGAGCTACCATATGATCCAGTAATCTCACTCCTGGGCATATATCCAGAGAAAACCACAATTCAAAAAGATACATGTACCCCCGTGTTCACTGCAGCACTATTTACAATAACCGGGACACGGAAGTTACCTAAATGTCCATCAATGGAGGAATGGATAAAGAAGATGTAGTACATTTATACAATGGAATATTACTCAGTCATAAAAAAGAACAAAATAATGCCATTTGCAGCAACACAGGTGGACCTAGAGATTCTCATACTGAGTGAAATCAGACAAAGACAAATATCGTATGATATTGCTTATATGCGGAATCTAAAAAAATGATACAAATGAACCTATTTACAAAACAGAGATAGAGTCACAGATGTAGAAAAGAAACTTATGGTTACCAAGGGGGAAAAGAGGGGGGAGGGATAAATGGGGAGATTGGGATTAACATATACACACTCTATATATAAAATAGATAAGTAATAAGAACCAACTGTATAGCACAGGGAACCCTACTCAATACTCTGTAATGACCTGTATGGAAATAGAATCTAAAAAAGAGTGGATATATGTATATGTATAACTGATTCACTTTGCTGTACAGCAGAAACTAGCACAACATGGGAAATCAACTATACTCGAATAAAAATTAATCAAAAAATTCACATTTTGCTGATATATGATGTGGAGCATCTTTTCAAATGCTTGTTTGCCATCGTTATATCACCTTTGGTGAGGTGTCCATTAAGGTCTTTGGCCCATTTTGAAAATTGGGTTGTTTTCTTATTATTGAGTTTTAAGAGGGTTTTTTGGTATATTTTGGATAACAGTTTTTATCAGAATGTGTCTTTTGCAAATATTTTCTCCCAGTCTGTAGCTTATCTTCTAATTCTCTTGACATTTGTTTTCACAGAGCAAAAGTTTTTAATTTGAATGAAGTCCAGCTTATCAATTAGTTCTTTCATGGGTTGTCCCTTTGGTCTTAAATTTAAAAAGTCATTGCCATACCCACAGTCATCTATGTTTTCTCCTATGTTATCTCTAGGAGTTTTATAGTTTAGCATTTTACATTTAGGTCTGTAATCCTTTTTTTTTTTTTTTTGCCATACGTGGGCCTCTCACTGTTGTGGCCTCTCCCGTTGTGGAGCACAGGCTCCGGATGCACAGGCTCAGTGGCCATAGCTCACGGGCCCAGCTGCTCCGCGGCATGTGGGATCTTCCTGGGGCACGAACTCGTGTCCCCTGCATCGGCAGGCAGACTCGCAACCACTGCGCTGCCAGGGAAGCCCTGTAATCCATTTTGAGTTAATTTTTGTGAAGGGTGTAATCTCTGTGTCTAAATTTTTTTTTTTTGCCTGTGAATGTCCATTTGTTCCAGCACCATTTGTTGAAAAGATTATCTTTGCTCCATTGTATTGCCTTTGCTCCTTTGCCAAAGATCAGTTGACTATATTTATGTGGCTCTATTTCTGGGTTCTTTGTTGTGTTCCATTGATTTATTTGTCTGTTCTTTCACCAGTACCTCACTGTCTTGATTATTGTTAAGTCTTCAAGTTGGATAGTGTCCGTCCTCCAACTTTGTACTTCTCCTTCAATATCATATTAGCTATTCTGGGTCTTTTGCCTCTCCATATATCTTTTAGAGTAAGTTTGTTGATATCTCCACAATAACTTGTTGGGATTTTTATTGGAATTACATTGACCGTATAGATCAATTTGGGAAGAACTGTCGTATTAACGTTATTGAGTCTTCCTGTCCATGAACGTGGAATATCTCTCCACTTATCTTGTTCTTGATTTCATTCATTAGAATTACGTAGTTGTCCTCATATAGATCTTGTACGTGTTTTGTTAGATTTATACCTAAGTATTTCATTGGGGGGGGGGGTGCTAATGTAAATGGCATTGTGTTTTTAATTTCAAATTCTGCTTGTTCATTGTTCGCATATAGGAAAGTGATGGACTTTTGTATGTGAACCTTGTATCCTACAAACTTGTCATAATTGCTAATTAATTCCAGGAGTCTTTTTGTTGATTTTTTCAGCTTTTCTACATAGACCATCATGTCATGTGCAAAGATAGACGATCATGTCATGTGCAAAGATAGTTTTATTTCTTCCTTCTCAATCTGTATACCTTTAATTTTCTTTTCTTGTCTAATTATATTAGCAAGGACTTCTAGTACAATGTTGAAAAGGAGTGGTGAGAGGGAACATCCTTGCCTTGTTTCTGATGGTTGAATATCTTTTGACCATCAGTATTATGTAACAGAGCTTTGAGAAACTTCCTTTTACTTTGCAGTTAAATATATTTTTATTTTAAAATTGTAAGGTTGTTATTCTGTAGTACAGTATTATCTTCTATATCACCTAGCTACCTCCATGAAACTTAATGATTGTTAGCTGTTTCCCACCTGCATGTCCTCTCTCCTGCTTCCTACTTCCTTCTTCCTTTTTGTTTCCTTTGGTTTCCCTCTCTCCAGTCTGTCCTTTCTTCATTCTATTACACTTGTCTGTTTTCATTTCTGGATTATTGGCAAGTTTGCCAGTTAGTTCATATTGAGGAAAAAAGTTGTGAGGGGTCTAAAATCCAAGGGAAGAGCCCATATAGCAGGAAGAGATATAGAAATGATAGAAATGGTTAAATAGAAGGAGGGAAAAAGTAGCTGGAAGTAAAATATAAAGGACGGGAGAAAAGATCATAGAACATAGAGACTACTTAAATAATGATGTGTCAGTGAACTTTAAAGAAGACATTTGTTCATATTTCTTAGACTTTCAGAACCAAGACTAGTTTTGTCAATCGTAAAATAAAATCCTATTTTAAACATTAAGAGATATGCCCTACATTAATGTTACTTGCTTACCAGTGTGTCTTCTCATGTGAGCTTGACATGAATGTTTTGAAGGTAAGAATATAGCAAAGACATTAGGCAACTGTTCAATATATAAGTGAAAGGAACATTGTAGAAATAGCAAAGAATTTGGACTTCAAAGACAAGTGTTTCTATCCTTGCTCTGCCACTTAATAGCTGTGGACTTCATTTTTCAATGGGACAATATTATTGAGTTATATTTTTTAAAGAGCCCTAACTTTTTTTGAGATACATATTGCATTATTTACAGATAAAATGATATGGTATCTGTGGTTTACTTCAAAATGGTGTGCAAAGGGGAAAGTGGATGGGGGAAGTATAGATGACACAGAGTTCGTTATGAGTTGATAATTGTTAAAGCTGGGGAACAGGTAAGTGGGATTCTTATTATTTATATGTAACAGATATAGTGCATGAGCACTATTTTGTTCACTTTTAAACATGTATATTTTTCATAATAAAAAGTTTAAAAATTCCAGAAGTAACTCTTTTGATCATGATGTGATGGTACAAATAATGTGTAAGATGACCTAACTGCATATTTAACTGTAAATTATATGTTCTGTAAGGGTGAGCAGTAATATTTGGAAGTGTTAGTTTTACTATGATAATAAATTTATAGAGGGAAATGTTAATAATGTTTTATGTAGGAATAACCAAGTTTTCTAGTTTGTTTTATGATTGTTTAAAATAAATATATATATTTTAAAATATTTATTTATTTATTTGGCTGCGCCAGGTCTTAGTTGTGGTACGTGGGACCTTCGTTGTGATGTGTGGGATCTTTTAGTTGTGGCATGCAGGATTTTTAGTTGCGGCATGTGGGATCTAGTTCCCTGACCAGGGTTGAAACCCAGGCCCCCTGCACTGGGAGTATGGAGTCTTAGCCGCTGGACCACCAGGGAAGTCCCTGAATATTGGGCTTTAAAAACACAATATAATTGTGTAATTAAGTTTCTTCAATGTGATTTATATGACAAGTGTGTATACTATAAATAATGTGATATCACCAATTAGAAAATGCTATTGATTAATTTAGAAGTGTTGGTTAATTCACCTACCTAAGTTATCTCTACTTAGCACTCAGTAAGTGTTGAATAGATACATGAATATAATAGTTTTGTTTTTATTATTACCAGGAAGAGGGAAAATGTGATGAAATTCTGGAATACTCTGAACCAATTCTGGAGTTTAACAGAAGTGTTAAAGTTGTTTCTACAAAATATAATGGCCCTCCGTTTCCACCAGTTGCTTCTACTTTTCAGCCCACTACTGATGTTCTGGATGAAGTAATTCAGAGAAAAGAAACATTGGAAAATAACTTAATTCAATGGTGAGTTTACAGTGGTGTTGGGATGAACAGAATTATAGTAGCAAGTATAAATAGAACGTATGAAATTTTGGTTGAAAATCTTCCTTGTCTCCTTTTGTTTATTAAATTTTTCCTTTGCTGTAGTCACTGGACACTATCTGACATGAGGCTGAGGGTTTAACTAACTGTTGCAAGTATTGTTTCTGTCCTTGAATATTTGTACTGAGGCAGTCTATTATGACAAAAGAGGCTATTGCTGAGTAACAAAGCATTAAAAATGTACAAGTTCTTTAATCCAGTGGTTTATTAACAGAAATTTATCCTAAGGAAATAATCAGTTCTGCTACTAGGCCATAGAATACTTAGCACTTATAGTGCTTACTACAAACAAGGCACTGTTTTGTTTGTTACTTATATAAACTCATAAACTCTACTTTTATACCTATATTTACCTGTGGGAAACCTTAAAGAAGTTATGGAATAAACTAAACAACTGAATATTCATACAGTTATCAAGACTGGGTTTAGAAAAATACTTAATGATGTAGAAAGATATTAATAACACTGGTGCATAAATGAAGCAGGATACTAATGATGCAACCACAGTTTAGAAGAGCTCACTCAAAAATAAACGTGCGTGGGAAAAATATTGAAAAATAATACCAAATTGTTAACTAACTTTGTTTATTCTTGAATCTGGGATTGTGAGTGAGCCTTTTTTTTTTTTAACTTTTATGTGTTCTCTGATTTTTACAATGAACATCTATTACTTGTATAATAATAATTAAGAAGGCTGTTAGCTTCGCTAAAGAAATGTACAAAAAAAGCAGTCTCTTATTGGGCTTCCCTTCCTTTTCTTCTCCTACTTCCCTTCCTAAAAATGACCTTGAAAGTAAATTTTCTTTCCGTTTTTAGAGGAAAACTACCTGTGTTGCAGTCTATATATTTATTTCCTTGAAGAGAGGGCAGCTGGACTCCTTTTCTAGCTTTGATCTTGTGGGGTTTTATATGTGCTTTCAGAGTAGGGAACCCAACATTTTAGGTGCATGATATGCCAGGTAATCATTGACCTAAACCTTATTTTGAATTTACGAGGGCTGTTAAAGTTTTCATTAGACTGATCAGAAAGATTTTAATTTGATAAACTGTCTCCCACACAGAGATTCGGTTTGTTTTTCTAGGAGATATATTTGAAGTTATTCTTCTTTCCAGATTCAACTTTCAGAATGACTGCTTTCACATTTAAATGTTTGTGTCCATGGATACCAGTTAGTTTTTTTAATTTATTTTTTTATTTTTGCGGTACGCGGGCCTCTCACTGTTGTGGCCTCTCCCGTTGTGGAGCACAGGCTCCGGACGCGCAGGCTCAGTGGCCATGGCTCACGGGCCCAGCTGCTCCGCGGCACATGGGATCTTCCCGGACGGGGACACGAACCCGTGTCCCCTGCATTGGCAGGCGGACTCTCAACCACTGCGCCACCAGGGAAGCCCGGTACCAGTTATTTTTAAGGGTGTTATTTCTAACCATCTATACATTTCAACTAAATTTAGGAATCCTTAACTTTTTTCCCCCAGGGTAGAACAAGAAATAATGTCAAGAATGATCTCTGGGCTTCTTCCAGTCCAACAGCAGGCCACAGCTGACATCAGTGTCTCAGTCAGTGAGGCCAGTGAGCCATTGACTTCTGACATTGGTAAGTGAAATGGAATCTTTCAGCTTTTTTTGTTATTATAAGACAAAACCTTCAGGTTGTTGTGAATTTATATATTCTAGAGGTCACATAGTCCTTGGTTGACAAAAGATAAAAGTCCTCTTCTTTTCAATGTCACTTCCCAGTTTTCTGTAGTGGAAGTTATTTCTCCCTCACTCCCTTATTACATACTGCAGCATTCAGATTATGCTGTCAGCGTCCATCCCTCCTACCTCCAATCTCTCCATTCTTTCCCATAGCACTTTGTGTGTGTTTGTTTGTGTATCTTTTTTTTTTTTTTGAAGTACGCGGCCCTCTCACTGTTGTAGCGTCTCCCGTTGCGGAGCACAGGCTCCGGACACGCAGGCTCAGCGGCCATGGCTCACGGGCCCAGCCGCTCCGCGGCATGTGGGAAGTTCCCGAACCGGGGCACGAACCCGTGTCCTCTGCATCAGCAGGCAGACTCTTAACCACTGCACCACCAGGGAGGCCCCTGTGTCTGTGTACCTTTGTTATAGTAACCATCAAACTGTATTATGATTGGCTTGCATATCTCTCTCACTCACTAGACTATAAATTACTCACAAGTAAGCGTGATTCTCCTTTAGTGCCTAGCCCTTGACTGACACCTAAGAAGAGTTTAAGTATTTCCTGAATGGATAGAGCCTCTTTCTTTAGGGAGCCCACACCATTCACCTCTTCTTCCTCCTTCCTCTTCCTCTTCTCTCCCTCCTTCTTCCTCCTTTTCATCCTCCTCTCCTTCCCTCTTCTTCCCCCTCTTTCTCCATTAGCTTTTTGAGGCATAATTTACTTGCCGTAAAATTCACGAATTCTAAGTGTACCGTTTGACAAGTTTTGTTAAACAAACACAGCCACATGTTAGCCACACAGTCATGTTATAGAAAAACATTTCCATCATCCCCAACAGTCCCCTCATGCCACTTTACAGTCAATCCCTAACCCCCTCCCATGCCTACTACACCTAACAACCACTGATCTACTTTCGATCATTGAATTTTGCCTTTTCTAGAATTTCATACTTATGTAATCATACAGTATTTAGTCTTTTGTGTCTGGTTTCTTTTATTTAGCATAATGCTTTGACAGTCATGTTGTTGCATATAGTAATAAATATTACACTCCATGTATGTACCATAATTTGTTAATCCAGTTACCCGTTGATGGACATTTGTAGTCTTAGTTTTTGACTATTATAAATACAGCTGTGCTATGTATATTTGCAAACTAATCTTTTACATACATCTTTTAATTTCTCTTGGTCATATGGTAAGTAGATATCTAACTTTATAGGAAACCGCTAAATGTTTCCAAAGTGGCTGTTCTATTTTGCATTCCAACCAGCAGTGAATGAGAGTTCCAGCTGCTCCACATCCTTACTAATGCTTGTTGTCAATGTTTTTAATTATAGCCATTCACTAAGCATGTGGAGATATCTCATCGTGGGTTTTGTTTGCATTTCCCCAGTAACTAATGATGTTGTACAGTTTTTCTTGTGCTTATTTGTCATTTGTATATTTACTTTGATGAAGTATCTTTAAAACTCTTTTGCTCAGTTTTTAACTGGGGTCTATGTCTTACTATTATCGAGTTCTTTATTCTGGATACAAGTCCTTTATTGCATATGTTTTGCAATGTGTTATCCTAGTTTTTATCTTACCTTTTGCTTTCTCAGCATTGTCTTTTGAAGACCAGAGATTAATTTTGATGAAGTTTAATTGATCAATTTTTCTTTTATAGCTTGTGATTTTTGGGGTATACTGTTTAAGAAATCTTTGCCCAACATCATTAAGATTTTCTCCTGTGTTTTCTTATAGAAGCCTTATAGTTTTAGATTATAAATTTAGGTCTATGGTGTGTTTTGAGTTAATTTTTATATGTAGAGTGAAGTAAAGATCAAGATTTTTTTTGTGTGTATGGATATCCAATTTTTCTAGCGTTATTTGTTGAAAAGATTATCCTTCCTCCTACTGAATTGCCTTGACACCTTTGTTGGAAATCATCTGGCTATTATATATGTTTGGATCTGTTTCTGGACTTGCTGTTTGGTCCCATTGATCTACAAGTCTGTCTTTACATCAACACTGTGCTTCTTGATTATTGTAACTTAAAAATAAGTCTTGAAATTGGATGGTATAAGTTCTCCAGCTTTCTAGCTCTTTTTTTTTTTAACATTCCTATATATCGTTACCTCTATTTTTTTTCCACTTCTTTCCAGTCCAGAATAACCTCCTCTTCCTCCTTCTTAAACTACCCCTTAACTGCCTAAATCCTAGACATTAGAGTCTGTATTTACTGCTTTGCTTTCTCATTTCTCACTTTCTTTTTAGTTTTTATGAGCTGGCTTTCTTCTTCTCGTTAATGAAATTCCTCTCTTACAGCATTTGGTTCTCAGAGATAACCTTTTTTCAAATCCTTATTCTCCTAGAAGGCTCTAGTATGGGCATTGTTGACTACCTCTAATTATTAAAATGTTCTACTGGTTTTGGTTTCTTAGAATTCATTCTATTGTTCTTCCCCTTATCTTTTTAATTTCTTTAAGACCTCATTTCCTCATCTTTTTTCTACTTGAATAAAAAATTTCGCCCAAGCTTCTGTCCCCTGCCCTCTTTCTTTTCTGTTTTTCTAGTCTCTTCTTGGCGATAGTTATCCCGTGTCAGTTGATGACCCCTAAGCTACACATTTAGGCTGTAAACTTGCAGTTTTGCCTGTTGATGAATATTTTACTTGATGCTCCACTGGCATACCAAACTTGGTGTGTCCAGAATGCATCTCATTTTTCTAACCAACCTTATTCCTCCTTTGTTGCTCTTTCTGTTAATGATACCACTATTTTCTAAGTGCCCAGTTTCCAAAGCCTTGGAATATCACTTGTTCTACTTTGTTTTCTTTGGTCTTCCTCAGTCCACACCCAGCCACGTCCAATGTCCTGGCTCCATGCAATTTATTCTTATATTTGATTAATTCTTCCTATTTAGTATAACTCAAATGCCTCTTCCACTGCTACTATCCCAGGTTTTCTTTCATCTTCTCATTTTTTAAAGGAAGGAATAAAATGACCAACAAAGTTATGAGGAAATTTTTTTTACTTAAGATTAGTGCTTCTTTAATGATAAAATCATTTTGTCATGTTAGAAGATACTTTTTCAGAAGAAGACATCTAGGAATACAAATCCAAAAGAAAACCAAAACCAGTTCATCCAAATAATTGCTCTGAGACTATTTCAGAATCTGTTGAAAAAGGAACAGATGGAAAATACCAAGTGAAACTGGAATAAAAAAGAACTGGAAGCTAAAGAGAAGGCAAAGGACCATGAAATATGCCTTGGAGAAACAGATAGTCGGACTTCTGTAGCTTTTGGTCAAAATTCTTGTTGTGGAGATGGTATTCAGCAGTCCCAAGACAAGGAGACCAGTCCAGGAAAACAAACAAGTGTCTCCAAAGATTTGTCCGGTTTATGATGGATACTGTCCAAACTGCCAGATGCTTTCTTCATTGCTAGGTCATACACCTCGATGGCATATTTTGGAGTGCTTGGACTCTCCACCAGTCTCTCCTGCTAGCGCAAATCAGGGCTAGTGATAGTCCTCTTAGCAGTCCTTCACATGGGTCGGGTGGTGGTTTCAGTGAGACTAATTCAGGCTTTGTAGCCTTAAGGAAAGATGGTCTAATATAGAGGGTATTTAGATCCTGTTCCCTTTTCTTTAAAAGCATGTGTGTTTGCTTTTGTTTTGCCTATGTCTGGGTAGGGCTTTTGGGTTTTATAACAGAGATATTCTGATTTTTGGTCATGCCAAAACAATGAATTATGGGAACTAAAAATGGAGATGTGTTGATATATACTGTTGAATATAAATTTGGGATTGTGATAGTCTTTGCTATGGAGCTCCAGAGTAAATTGCTATTACTTATCTCTCAACAAGTGATCCCAAGACACCTGTACCTACCTGTTAGGGAATTCTCTGTAATGCTGCCATAGTTGTACTAATTAAGGAGTACTCTTTGGAGAGGTCATGTCTCCATCAAGTTTTATAGATCACTGTTTACATGTTTTCCACACAGTGCTTTAGAAATATAACCACTTTAAGCCTAATAAAGTCTGTTTAGGAAGTTTTACTGAATTTCATGTACATTCACACAAGTAAAAAGTACAACCCATTTGGAAAATTAATATACCTGTAGAGCTGCTGACATCAAGCACCTAAACTACTCTAAAAGTCTGAGGAGGATTAGCCTGTAATGTTAGTAACTGAAGTATCTGAAACTAGACGGAAGTAAGATTTGTCTTCATATTTATGAAGAAGCTGCCATTTCTCTAAAATCCCCCCACAGTCATTGTGTCCCTGTGTTTTGCCAAGATCTATCACAGTGTTTCCTGGTGCCCTACTCTTGGAAATGTGGATTGTTTTCAGATGAAAACATTTAATGTGGATACAAATCTTTTTTTTTTTTTACGGGGGTGGGGCGTGCTGAGCGGCATGCAGGATCTTAGTTCCCTGACCAGGGATTAAACCCGTGCCCCCTGCAGTGGGAGCATGGAATCTTAACCACTGCACCACCAGAGAAGTCCCTGCAAATCCTTTTTATCACTAAATGTTGTAGTGGTAGGGAAGAGGCCATATAAGTAAATTTTCATCTGGATGTTTTCCTCCCCTTTTTAGTTTGTTTAGAGAGGATGTTCATTATGTGAGTTACCATCTTATTCTCTGTCACAATAAGTAGATTTTGTATTTTCATCTTATTCCTCCTCACACCATCTCATCATACACATATGTTCACATCTCTAAAATTTTAAGAATTAACGCTTAGAATGCAAGCATGTTTCCTGCACACTTACCCTGAAATTCTTTCATTTTTTTAGTGGAAGGAACCAGCAGTGGTGCCCTCCAGCTTTTTGTTGATGCCGGTGTTCCTGTGAATTCAGACATTATTAGGCATTTTGTGAATGAAGCTCTTGCTGAAACCATTGCCATCTTGCTGGGTGACAGAGAAGCAAAGAAGCCAGGTCCTGTTGTTACAAGTGTTTCTGGGGATGTTTCAATAAGCAAAACACACTTGCTGGTAAGTGTGACTTTCCTTCATGACTTGGAGTCCTGGGGAATTTTTGATACCTTTGTTAAAGAACAGTAAAATGGACAGATTTTAAATTGGGTCATAAGACCATAGTTTGTGGTGGAGATTGGTTTCTTGTGGCTTTGATTACAATAACAGTTCCTCCAGCAGTTTATTTTAAAAACTTTAAAATCTATAGAAAGTTGAAAGTATGATACAATGAACATCTGTGTAAGCTTTACCTACATTTACCAGCTGATAACATTTCGACACATTTTCTTTATCTGTCTTTATATGTTGTTTATTATATATGCTTTAAAACTCATTTGAAAGTTGCAGATATCATGACCCTTCTAAAAGCATCAGTAGTATCTCCTAAGAACAAGATTCTTTATTACATAATCAAAATACCATTATTATGCTCTCCATTTTTAACATGGATCTGTTAATACTATATAATATAGAGTCTATATTTGAATTTCCCCTGTTGTTCCAAGAATATCCTTATAGCTAATTCTTTTAAAATTCAAGATATAGCTAAAAATCACATGTACTGCTTTTGGTTCTTATGTAAAGTGATATTTTTAATCTTTAAAAGAAAGTATATTTCAGACATTTTTGTCATTGTTTGTTTAATCAGCCTTTCTATGTTAAATAGAGTTTCTAATTTATTATAGCAACATGAAATTATACAAAACCACTACCAGTGGAGGGTGGGAGGAGCAATATAGGGGTGGGGCAGTGGAAAGTGCAAACCATTGGCTGTAAGATAGGCTCAAGGATGTACTGTACAACACAGGGAGTAGAGCCAATATTTTGTAATAAATGTAAATGGAATGTAACCTTTAAAAACTGTATGAAAATTTTAAAAAACTAAAAAGAAAAAGAAATTATACAAAACCAGAATGTACTCTGTATTACCAACTGTTTAAAACTTAATGGTCAATTCTGATCCTGTTGATCATAAAAACATCATTTTATATAGGTGAAACATTTAAACTGACTCATCTGAGGTATAAACATAAAGTTACATATTTGAATTCTATGGAGGTTGGTGTAATGTAATTGGTGTAGTGTGATTAGTGTGCCAGAGATTTGGTACATACTTTTGTTCTGTGCTTTATTTATTAGCTCATTAGTAATGCATGCCAATATCAGAATTGTGGTTATCTTTATGC
Organism: Lagenorhynchus albirostris; assembly: GCF_949774975.1. Classification (NCBI taxonomy): domain Eukaryota; kingdom Metazoa; phylum Chordata; class Mammalia; order Artiodactyla; family Delphinidae; genus Lagenorhynchus; species Lagenorhynchus albirostris. The sequence goes on along the minus strand of NC_083095.1, from coordinate 42,705,773 downwards.
TAATTAACTTTGGTTTGTCTTCTGCCCATATATTTCGGATATTTTCATAAGGGTGATTTAATGAGAAAATACAGAAAAATCAGTATAAATAGGAAATAAATGTAATTGTTGAGAGCATGGACTCTGGAGTTGGGAAGTTCTGAATATGAACCCTCAGCTCTGTTACTTTAGTCTTGTCTGTATACTAGAGATAAAATACTCAGAGTTTAAATGATGACGGCTTTACCAAAATCTGCTTTCCAAATATTAAGGAGGCCAAGTTCCCCTCCCCCATTGCCATATTGTTCCTTATCTTCAGAATTGCCATGGCTTTTTTTGGCCTTTTCATCCTTGATATATGTTTTAAAATTAATTTTCAAGTTCTGTAAAATATTTTGTTGGGATTTTGGGGGGAATTAATTCAATTTTGATTGGTTTAATTTGAGGAGAATTGACATCTTTATGATACTGTATCTTGTGAGCCATCATAGAAGATTTTGTGGAAGATTCAATAAGATGGTATATGAAAGAGCTTAATCTAGGGCCTGGAACTTGGTAAATACTCAGTAACTCATTGTTTATCATTATTACCCATTACCAAGACTAGTAGGATACCTTTAAATCCTCTCATGATGATGAGTCAGTAGCATTATATTTGAAAACAGCTGTCTTAGGCTATAGGTTTATGCAGTCAAGAAGAATAAAACATAGTATATTTCTGTCACTTAAAAAACAAAGCTAAGAATATGCTAATAATTAAGCAATGCTATAGAATTTCTGATTTGCTTCATAATTTTTAAATTGTGTATCTCTTTGCAACTCATAATACAGAATAAAGGCCAGTCACCCCACTATAAAAATATGTTTTAGAAAGAGAAAAAAAGGACAAATAGAAAAATGCGGAAAAGACATGTCCAGACAGTTCACACACAAAAAGGAAATACAAATGGCCCACATACATACAAAAAGATGGTCAGTCTCACTGATAGTGAGAAAAAAAAAATCGTTGAATCCATTTTTACTGATCAAATTGGTAACACTCTAAAAGTTTGGTTAACACCATGGTTCAGCAAATCTTTGGGAATTGGGAATTCTCATACCTTCTGGTGTTATTGCATTGATAAAATAATATAACCGTGTAGAGGGAAATTTGGTAATATGTATTCAAATTAAGAATGCAATTAGCCCTTTAACCAAGCAGTCTCACTTCTGGGAATTTATTCTATAGAAAATCTATACACATATGAAATGACTTAAGTCTCAAAAAACTAAAAATAGAATTACCATATGACCCAGCAATCCCACTGCTGGGTATATATCAAAAAAACCCAGACACTAATTTGAAAAGATACATGCACCCCAATGTTCATAGCAGCGTTACTTACAATTGCCAGGTTATAGGAGCAACCTAAGTGTCCATCAGCAGATGAATGGATAAAGAAGATGTGGTGTGTACACACACACACACACACACACACACACACACACACACACACACACACAATGGAACACTACTGAGCCATAAAAAAGAACGAAATTTTGCCATTTGCAGCAACATGGATGGACCTAGAGATTATCTAAGGCAGACAGAGAAAGACTAATATCATACAATAGCATTTATATGTGGATTCTAAAAAAATGATACAAATGAACTTATTTACCAAACAGAAAGACTCACAAACATAGAAAATAAACTTATGGTTACCTAGGAGAGGTAGGGAAGGGATAAATTAGGAGTTTGGGATTAACAAATTAGTAGTTTATACAAGCTACTATATATAAAATAGATGAACAACAAGGACCTACTGTATAGCACAGAGAACTATATTCAATATCTTGTGATAACCTATAGTGGAAAAGAATCTGAAAAAGAATATATATATTCAGTTATATATAACTGAATCACTTTGCTGTACACCTGAAACTAACACAACATTGTAAATCAACTATACTTCAATAAAAAAAATTTTAAAGTAGGAATATAGCCAATATTTTATAATAACTGTAAACATAGTGTAACCTTTAAAAATTGTATAAAAAATTTTAAAAATAGATTATTCTGGACATAAAAAATGACAAGATTATATTTGATAATTCTGAGGAAAGGAACTAAGTAGATAGGACATGGATAGGAAAGGAGACTTAATTTTCACCATCATCCTTTTGAAGTTTGAATCGTTTGAATTACCTGTTTAACAAATTGATTTTAAAATGTGTGCTTTTTTCTTCCCCAGGACTTTCCATCTCTACATTGTCTTCCTTTTATCCCTCCTACTTTTTCTTATCCTTCCATTGCTTTTTATAAGCTTTGTTCTTTTGTACTGAAAGGGGGTTTCTGATAATCTTGTCAATTAGTTAAAATGCTCTCTTTCTGTTACATGGTCTACCCAGTTTGTGTTTGGGTTTGATCTTCAGCTGTCTGTTTAATCTTCCTCTCTGTATTAGATAAGGGGACCTAATTCAGAGGCAGAGCTGTTTCAGTTGCTGGAGGCTTTCTGTAGTCCGGTCTTGAAACTAATAGCTAGAAGTTCGAGAGCTAGGATACAGAGGACTCCATTTTTACCCCCCATCCATTTAAATTTTAAGTAACTCTGAATGAGATGATTTTATTTTTCAAATTACCCTTATTTGGGGATTGTAAGCACCACTTATCTTGTTTTATTTATTTTAGGCAAGAGTGTGTACCCCAGTGGCTACCCCACAGCCAACTCCTCCTCTCTCACCTTCATCACCTCCTGAGGAGCGTGTGTTGGTAAAAACTCCAGATTCTTCTCCCTGTGTTTCAGATCATGATGTAGCTTTTCCCATGAAAGAAATATTTGCTGAAGAAGGTAGAAACCTTATTTCTATAACTCAGTTTTAATTTTAGCAACTATTAAATAAAATATCATGGTTTGTTTTATAAGAGTCTTTATAGATTAGTATACACATACCTGTTGCTTACTAGGTTCTAGTAAGTCATTTTTTCTTACAAGGAAGCTAAGGGGTTGGTTACCACTTTTTAAAGAATATAATCTAGTAGACATTTAGACTATTTTAAGTTCATGGTGATGTTGAAAGTGATGTCTTTTCAAGGTTATTTTTTGTACTTTACTAAATTAATTTGGAGCTTTTCCCATTAATGGCCATCATTATTATTATTAATTCTTGTTGCCATTATTTGTATGCCAAAATGTTAAACAATATATCTTGCCTTCCTGTGGAATTCTTATTGACTTTTTTTTGCTTTTACAAAAAACCTTTAGGAAATAATATGCCTCCCATCACACTTGTTAATACTCCAACTGTTACCCCTGCAACTACACCTCCTCCCGCAGCAGCTCTTACCCCAACTTTGTCAGAGACTTCTATTGATAAATTGAAGATGTCAAGCCCAGAGCTTCCCAAGCCATGGAGTAATGGAGACCTGCCACTGGAAGAAGAGAATCCCAACTCTCTTCAAAAAGAACTTCACCCGAGAGCTATGTAAATGACAGTATATTCATTTTTAGTAACTATACATTTCATCTTATGTTGACTTAGGTGACCCATTGAAAACATCAGAAATGATAAATGAAGGTTGATAAACCACAAGCTAATCTATACTTTAGTAGGAAGAAGTTTCATAAATTTTATGTTTTTAAAATTTTTACCAGATTTATTTATACTTTCAGTTCTCTTCTTTTAAAACAAAATTTTGGGGGAAACAGATTAAAATAAAGATAACTATAATATTGTTAATAAAATAGAAGAAGATTTTTCCCCAGTGTGAATCTTCATTTACTATGATCAGTTAACTTTTATATTACCATATATCCCTATGTAGATTTATTTTAGAGATGGTAGAACTTTCAAGATGGTCTGTGATTAAAGCACGAAGATGATTTTGGAAAAATAAATCTTGTTGGTTAATTATAGTAGTGCAGATTATAGAAATATATAGATATATCTATATATTGATATAGAAATGTCTAAAGGAGACATAGTACTTTTGAATCTATTTTTTATATAAAAATTAATATAGGCCTTCACCGATGTAATACATTCAAACTATGTCTCTTTCTTCTTAGTGTAATGTCTGTGGCCAAGGATGAAGAACCTGAGAGCATGGACTTCCCTGCTCAGCCTGCACCTCCAGAGCCAGTTCCCCTTATGCTGCTTCCTGCTGGCACCAAGGCCCCTTCCCCCATACAGATGTCAAGTTCAGATTCATCAACAGTGGAGAGTACCTTGAGCGTTACTGCCACTGAAACTGAAACCTTAGATAGACCCATCTCTGAAGGAGAGATTTTATTTAATTGTGGTCAAAAAGTAGCTCATAAGAGTAAGTTAATTTTGCATCAATTGATTTCACTGGTTAGCTTATGATAATTCCTAAGTAATGCTTTTCTGTTTAAAGTGTTTTTACTTAATTTTCAAGATGTAACAGGGTATAGTAGAAAGAACATGGACTCCGCAAGTTAACTTTTCTACACCTTAACCTCAGAATGTAAAATCTCCCTCATAAATCCCACCCTCCAGAAATAATATCACTGTTGAAAGTTTGGGGTATACCCTTCCAGTCTTTTTTTTTTCTATGCATATATAGACACCTAAATACATTTGTATGTATATATATTTTTACCTTTTAAGTAGGGTCATATTATACATATTGTTCTGAAATCTGAATTCTTTAACCTTAAATATGTTATAGACATTTTTCTATATTAATACATATAGCCCTACCTCTTTTTTTTAGTGGCTGGGTAGTCTGCTAAAACAGTGCCATAGTGGTGGGCATTTAGATTGTTTTCAGTGTTTTCATACTATACATAACTCTCCACTGACCATCCTTGCACATATATTTATTTATCTTTGTGAACTTCCATAACTGATAACTTCCTTAGAATACATGCCTAGAAGTGGAATTGCTGAGTCAGAGTATGCACCTTTAAAATAGCAATATATAGGGAATTCCCTGGCGGTCCAGTGGTTAGGGCTGCATGCGCTCACTGCCAGGGGCCTGGGTTCAGTCCCTGTTTGGGGAACTAAAAAATCCCACAAGCCACACAGCGTGGCCAAAAAAATAAAATTAAATAGCAATACATTACCAACATGCTCTCCAGAAAGGTGAATCAGTTTTTAATTTTAATCAGTTATTAATTATATCAGTAGTATATAGGAGTGCCTCTTTTTAATTTCATGGTTACAGTTGATGTTTAATAGCTCTTTTTAATTTCTGACAAGCTGGTAAGTGAAACAAAAATCTCATCTTTGTTATAAAATGTGCTTTTCTTTTTTTGCGGTACGCGGGCCTCTCACTGTTGTGGCCTCTCCCGTTGCGGAGCACAGGCTCCGGACTCGCAGGCTCAGTGGCCATGGCTCACGGGCCCAGCCGCTCTGCGGCATGTGGAATCCTCCCGGACCGGGACACAAACCTGCGTCCCCTGCATCGGCAGGTGGACTCCCAACAACTGCGCCACCAGGGAAGCCCCTAAAATGTGCTTTTCAAAGAGCTAGTGAGATTGAATAGCTTGTGAACTATGATTTATGAACTTTGCCAGTATTTTTATTGTGTAAGCTTTAAGTGTAATATTCTATGACTTCATGGTGAGATTATTTACTAAATTTATATTTCTTCTTTTTTCCAAATTTTTGCATTTTAATTTCTAGTTTTAGGAGATGAAGGACTGTATCTGACAAACCTAAATGATAGCTTATCCAGTACTCTGCATGATGCCCTCGAAATGGTAAGAAGTGATTGACTCCACATTGAATTCTGAGATGAAGAATATCTTGATGAACTTGTTGCTACTGATCAGGGTTTTTTCTCACATATTTGAGTTATAGTCATAAAATTTAATAAAATATCCATGAAGGAATTTAAGGTTTCTTACACCTGTCATTATCATATTTACACATTTCATTATCATAATTGTGAGAATGAATAGAAAATTGTTGTTAACCCCTGTGGCTCCAGTAGTTGAAAAACGCAGTTAATGTAATTAGGTAATGAAAATCTAACTCAAGGCACATTGTCACCTGGATATGTTGCCTTTACAGTGTTTCAGGCAGGACCTTAGCTGTGGAAACCAACTCTCTTATAATACGTTTGTAATTTTTCCCTAATCGTGATTATAATTCTTTATGCTAAAAAATGATTGAATTTAGTGGCTTTAAAAAAAAATACTGGGAATTACCTGGTGGTCCAGTGGGTAAGACTCCGTGCTCCCAATACAGGGGGCCCGGGTTTGATCCCTGGGGAACTGTGGGGTCAGGGAACTAGATCCCACATGCATGCTGCAACTAAGAGTCCGCCTACTGCAACTAAGAAGTCCACATGCCGCAACTAAGAAGTCCACCTGCCGCAACTAAGACCTGGTGCAGCTAAAATAAATAAATAAGCAAAGATTTTAAAAAATAATAAAAAAAATACTGAAATAGGACCCAAGGGTACTAACTCTCCTAGTTATTATCTAGCTTTATGGAAGGAAAATTCGCATTTAAAAAAATATATATCTTAACATATATATCAACATGTATAATATATATAAAAATACCATACAGAAATGATAATAGGGATTTTCTTTTGAAAATTATTAAGGAAAAGAAATCTTTACTTTTTATGTTTTCAAACAACCTAAGCAAGTAAGGGTAGTTGTGCTCAACTTTCATCTCCATTCATCCATAGCCTTTGCTAAGCATTGCTATTATTGTTGCTCTTTAAAAAAAAAACTGATAATTTTTGACATATGTATATATCTGTAAAGCCATTACCACAGTTAATGTAATGAACATATTCATCATCCATCACTCCCAAATCTCTCCTCAGGCCCTTTTGTAATTCCTCCTTCTCATCTCTCATCATTCCTCTCATTCTCTATACCTCTTCCAGTAACCACTGATCTACTTTCTGTAACTATAGATTAGTTTGCATTTCTAGATGTATATAAATGGAATCACGTGGCATGTATTCTTTTTTTTTGTCTGATTGTTTTAACTCAGCATAATTATTTTGAGATTTATCTGTGTTATACTTTGTATCATAGATCATTCCTTATTATTGCTGAGCAGTGCTCTGTTGTATGGATGTGCCACAGTTTGCCTATTCACCTGTTGATGGACGTTTGGGTTCATTTCCAGTTGGGGGCTATTACACATAAAGCTGCTATGAAGACTTGTGTACAAGTCTTTGTATTGACATATGCCTTCATTTCTCTCTGGCAAGTATCTAGGGGTGGAATGGATGGATAATATGGTAGTTATATCTTAATCTTTGAGAAAAGCTGTTTAGGGCTTCCCTGGTGGCTCCGTGGTTAAGAATCCGCCCGCCAATGCAGGGGACACGGGTTTGAGCCCTGGTCCGGGAAGATCCCACATGCCGTGGAGCAACTAAGCCCATGTGCCACAATTACTGAGCCTGTGCTCTGGAGCCCTTGAGCCACAACTACTGAAGCCCGTGTGCCTAGAGCCCGTGCTCTGCAACAAGAGAAGCCACCGCAACAAGAAGCCCACGCACCGCAATGAAGAGTAGCCCCCCCCCACTGCAACTAGAGAAAGCCTATGAGCAGCAATGAAGACCCAATGCAGCCAAAAATAAATAAATTAAATAAAAAAAAGAAAAGCTGTTTAATTTGATCTGCCAAAATTTTGCATAGACTTTTTCCTTCTATGTTTTATATTACTATAAATATTTTGGAGCTTTGCTCAGGACACGGTTAAGTACTTAGAGACAGTTTTACCCTTTTGAGTCTTGCTTTTAAGATTTGTTAGGCAGTACCAGAACAGTACTCAATCTAGGGCTATTTATCCCCCGCTATGGAGAGAAGACACTTCTATGTACTCCACCCAGTGCCTCATTAATGAGGTTTTCCAGCCTGGCTAGTGGGAACAACCATTATCCAAGCCCTGTGTGAGCATCAGGCAGTGTTATATCCAGTCCCTTCTCAGGTGCTCATTCCTCCAGCTTCATGTAATTGTCTCCAAAGCATCTGCTGAGTAGTACTCAGCTTAATACTCAAAGGGGATCTTCTGCAGATTTCCAGAGTTTTCTCCCTCTGCAGCTTTCACTTTTCTAGCCGTCCGTCTTATGAACTCTAGCTGTCTTGGCCTCCCTGGAGTTACATCTCCATCTTCTTAGCTTAGGCTCCTGTGCCACAGCCTGGGAACTCACAGATGGTAAGCTGGAGCAGTCATAGGATTCTTCTGACTTGTTTTTCATTTCTCAGGGATCACTGTCTTTTGTTACTTGATGTTCCATGTCTTGAAATGCAGTTTTTCACATACTTTGTCCCTTTTTCAGTTGTTTCAAGGGGGTGGGTGTATCTGGTCCTTATTACTCCACCTTGACTGGAAGTTTTAGAAGTCTAGTTGCATTTTTATATTTCCATTTGTATCATTACATAGGATCATGATGAAAAAAGAAAGAGATTGGTGTACTTTTGAAACAACATGCCCTTCTATCCCCTTACAATCATAATGCTAGAAATTTCTTATTTTTTCTTTCTTTTTGGCCATGCCACGCACTTGCGGGATCTCAGTTCCATGACCAGGGATTGAACCTGGGCCACAGCAATGAATGCCCAGAATCCTAACCACTAGGCCACCAGGGAACTCCCTAGAAATTTCTTTAAAGCAGCCTATTCAAGTGATGTAAACTAGGATTGTATATTAAATTCACCAGTGGAGCTTTTAGAAATATGCATCCTGCCCCCACCCTCTGATATGTTGATTCGGTAGGTCATGAGTGTTATATGGTATGCATGCATGTATGTGGGCGGTTAGAAGCCTAAACCTGTATATTTTTAAAAAGCATCCCAAAAGATGATGCTCATTCTTCGTTAAAAATAGTAACTACTCATTTTACTTTGCGTTCAATGAGTTAAATCACTTGTTTGTGTCACATAGCTGTATAGTGATAGATCCACAACTCTTTTTATATGGATACATGATAATTTGCCTTTCATCTTAAGCTATCAACTTAAGCTAAAAACTGTAAATTTTGAGTTCTAATAGGAGCTATATGAATCCTAAAGCTTGAGTTGCAAGCAGCTGGGTGTGTGTGTCCGGTGTTTGTCAAGTCCAACAAACAAAAAGCAAAAGATGCCATGTAGCATCTTTACACTATTAAAGACACAATAGGGTAAAGATGCCAAATCTGGAGATTCATATATTCAAGTAATAAAATGTGTTAAAACAATTTGCTTTACTATATGTAGGAGTATGAAATAATTAATGAAGGAGAGTTTTGATAAGATTTTAATAGCAGTTACTTTTTAAACAGTAATTATTTATTACAAGTAATTGAGTCTGTTCTGAAGAGAGTGGAAATCACTTTTATAAAATAATATGGGGGGGAAGCATTATTTTCAGAGGAGCATTACACTAACATTTGGCTTACTTAATATGTCATTAGGGCATTTTTATCCATTCTTAGAACTTTATCATGGTGCCAAAGCACATTTAAGTTTGTTTAAATAGCTGAACTGAACCAGGACTAAATTATAACATCTTTCTTTTTTTACATTTGAAACTAAACTTTAATTTTGATATTTTTACTAAGCCTAAATCAGATATGCTACAAATTCATGATAAAATCACATGCAGAAGTACAATCTTGAAAAAGACTAACTTTGCAGTTATGTACCAGTAGGTATTTATCTGTGTACACCTGGGGGATAAAGACTTGTACTCCAGAGTTAAACTTTATTTCATTAAATGTAAGACACTTAAGTAAAAAAAAATACTATTAATGGAGTTTAAAATCATGCTAATCCTTGTATTTACAAGGGAATCCAGTTTTCTGACTCTGTGGCCCACACTGTCCTTCATTTTCGGGACTGGTCTATTTTGAGGCACCAAGTCTAAGCTGGGTCTTCCAACTAGGGCTTTCAGTACCTGCTCCCTAGCGAGTACTGGAGGTCAGCGCAAAGGCAAATGGACAATCAAAGGTCTATAGGTGCCTCAGCGTATTTCTGCAGTTTTTCATTTCTGCCTGTGGTCCAGGTTGCACCACTGCTACAGTGCTTTGCCCCCATTGCCACACTGGGGGCGCAGCTTTGTGTGTTGCATCAACATGAAGCAGGAAACCGTGTGAGCCAAAAACTTGATGACACTGTATAAAACGTTTATGAATCATTGTAACTCAATCACATGGGACAAAGTGTCCAACTTTCATATGATTTTATAGTAAATCTCTAGTTTAAATGTAACCCAATTATTTTATACTGTTATTTACATTTGAGGCAAAAATAAAGGGTTTTTAGTATAGTCGAACGGAAGTGAGATCTAAATGATAATAAAGAGTCCATCTTCTTTCTGTAAAGTGCTAATATGACCATGTTCATGACGACTATTAAGTTTTATTAATCATAAATTATGAAAAATGTAATTGATGCATTGATTTTTGTTTTTTTATTGTATTGTCTTTATATTTTACTTAGGAAGATGATCCTCCCAGCGAAGGACAAGTGATTAGGATGCCCCATAAAGAAATTCATGCTGGTGCAATTCTTTCTCTTCTTGCTAAACAAAACCAGGAATCGTTAGTTTCACAGCAAATGGTCTATCATTCAGAGGTATTTTTTAACCTTAATTTTTTTTTCTGTTAGATCTAAATACAGGAAAAAGATAACAAAAATATTCCTACTTTTAGTTAAAGCACTCTAATACTTCAGCTTACTCAGGGATCAGCCTTGCAGTAACTTTAACCTAGAACCGTAGTTATGAGTTTTACAGCTGAAAGGAATTTAGGCCATCTGTTCCAACTCTCTTATTCTACAGATGAAAAAAGCTGAAGCCCTTTCAAATGATTTGTGAGGATCGTTCATTCATTCTTTCTTTCTTTCTGCAACCATTTACTGAGTATCTACTATATGCCAGACACAACCTCCGAAAAGGTACAAAGATGAATGAGGCAGGGTCCCTACCTTTAAGCAGCTTACAGTCCTGTAGGGAGAAAAGAGCTTAAACAATTACTGTACCATGCAGTAACTGATCAAATAGCTGGAGAAGTAGATTGAACAATATGATCGTAAAGAACCTTGTAGGCCATGGTAAGGCTTGGACACTATGGAGCCCCTTAAGATATTTTTGGGCAAGGGAGTCACAGGCTAAGATATTTAGGAAGACATATGGAGCCGTGGACAAGTGAGGGAAAGATAGAGGTTTGTCAGAACACCACTGGAGTAGTCCAGAATGAGAACATGAACAAAGGCAGTTAAGTAGAAATGGAAAGGAGAGAGATTTAAATATGAGTACTGATTGGCAGTAATTGGTCACTGGTTAAGGGAAGTTGTGGTTGTGTAGCTGTTGGCTTAGAAAAGCAGAGAGAAGAGTGCTAAGTATTGTGGGAAGGGTAATGAATTTGATTTGAAACATTAAGTTTAAGGTGCTTAAGGAAATTCCAGGTGGAAATGTACAATGTTGTTGCTCAGGCTGGTTAATGATAGAGGTGGGACTAGGATTCTTGATTCTATTTAGTATTCTTTCTATTGTATTTGGTTGTCTTTGCTTGAACAGGTGTGAAACTGGCTTTAGATGAGCTGAAGATCTGAAGACTATACAGAATCCAAGGAGATGGCTGGCTTTATTTTCTATTAATTTTTATCTTAAAAATTTTAATTCTTAGGAAAGGTAGAAGAAAAAAGATATGGAACTTAGTAATGGAAAAAATGGAAATTTAACTTACTCCTTCTTATTGAAAAATGACTAAATTTTCTGCAACTTTACTTAGCTATTGACCAAAAATTGATTTCACTGGAAAGATACTAGTTGTGATTGCTGTTGCTAAACTCAAGAAAGTACTCTCATAGCTGTAGAAACCATGCTGCTTAGTATAGAAACCAGTAGGCTGAGAGAGAAAGAGGAGAGAGAAAATGAGACAAACAAATGGCACAAAAAATAGTAGAAATGTCAGTGTAGTTTAAAAGTTCCACTAACTAATCCCTCTTTCCTTCATTTTGGAAATCAGTAATATTGGTTCGTTTATTAATTCGATGCTCAGACTTTTCCATCTTTTTAATGCTGGGAAATTTCTCTCACTACTTTTTCAATTTTTTTCTTCCTCTCATTTTTCCCCCCTCTGGCTAGAACTATTATTTCCAGATATTAACACTTCTGCTTCTGTTTGTTTTATCTCTTAGACTTTCTATGTCTTCATTCTTTCCTACTCTCTTCTGGGAGAGTTCTTCAATCTGATCTGCCAACCCCTAAGTTGTTCTTTAGCCTACTATTTATCTGATTTATTATATTTTTCATATCTGATAGTCTTACTTGGTTCTTTTTTTAATGATTTTTTGTTTCACATTGTTAATATCTTTCTTTATTCCTTGTGTGTATGTATGTATGATTAATGTTTTTCACTTTTTTTTTAAAACACTAATTGATTCCTTGAGTATCTGTTTCTTTTTTTCTTTTTTTAACATCTTTACTGGAGTATAATTACTTTACAATGATGTGTTAGTTTCTGCTTTATAAGAGTATCTGTTTCTTTTGGTATATGAACTCATGTTCCGGGGCCGGGGTGGGTGGGGTGGTGGCGGTGGGAATAAGCTATTCTGTGGGAAATCGTATTGCGTAAGGACAAAAACCAGGCCATAGTCTGTTCCTGTGAATATAAGAAGAGAGGAGGAGATGAGCCCCAGGGATGGGCGTCTCAGGCAGCACAGAACCACTATTGATCGTGGCCACTGCTGTTTGCTGGTACTCTACCGTTTAGTGTTTCTGATGGTTGTTGTGTCTTTAAAACCCTTAGGAAGAAGTTTCTTTGGGAAGTTTTGTATTCCTGTCCTGGGGTGAAAAAGGGAGAGAGTGAAGGAATGAACAGTCATGGGTTCCTGGTCAGATGTCACCTATAACTTTTTACCCCGGCTGGGCCTTCATGCTCCCTGATGTTACTCTGGGGTACTAGTATCTGCAGCCCAGATTGTTGCCAAGATCTTTATGGTTAAGGGACAAGCAGTGGTGATCTAACGTTAATGAAGGAAAAAGGGAATGACAGCAGCACTTTGTACCAATCTTTCTTCTCACTAAACCTCCTCTAGCGACCCTCCTCCTCAGGATGCAGCCCCTTTCTCCCCATACACACCAAGTCAAGCTAGTCGTCAGTCTTTCTTAGTGGTTTTTCACAACTTTTACTTAGTTCTCAGAATCCTGGTTTCTTCCCACGTATGTAGTTACTACAACATTGTTTTGGGGACAGGGAGCTGGCAGCCTTTGTTAGTGTGCCATCTTGGCCAGACCAGAAGCCCAGAAGTTGGAAGTTTATCCTTTCCAGATCTTTTTCTAAGCATCTAAGCATTTGCATATGTGTGGTTGTGTATGTTTGTGTGTGGTCATGTGTGGATAATTTTGAGGTATGTGTATGTGTTTTTCTGCCATCTGATTCTTAAAATTTAACTATAAATCCTAAAGATCCACCATATCCTTTTTATCTACCATGTAGTATACCCTAGTTTAATTATTCCACTGTTGAAGGATTTTTAGATTGGTTCCAATTTTTTTTCTCTCCAAACTGTAATAAGAATAAAATCCTTTTTACATTATGAGGAATTGCCTTTCTATAGAAGATGAGGGGTGGAATTACTCAAAAGGCACGAGCATTTATAATTTAAACAGACACTAATAAATTGCTTTTCAACTATATGAGATTCCTTTCCAACACCACATATGATATATATATATATATATTTTTTTTTTTTTTTTGCGGTACGCAGGCCTTTCATTGTTGTGGCCTCTCCCGCTGCGGAGCACAGGCTCCGGATGCGCAGGCTCAGCGGCCATGGCTCACGGGCCCAGCTGCTCCGCGGCACGTGGGATCTTCCTGGACCGGGGCACGAACCCGTGTCCCCTGCATTGGCAGGTGGACTCTCAACCACTGCGCCACCAGGGAAGCCCACATATGATATTTTTAATTTTAAATTTTTGCCAGTCTGATTAACAGCGACATTTAGTGTGTTATCCTACATTTACAGAACTATCAAACATTTGTTTTGTTTGTAATAAGAACTAGTAGTAATGATACATTTGTAAGTTAAAATATTGCTTTGGTAAGAAAATAGTAACCATTCTTTGTGCTTAAACAACTCTTTGCCCAGAGGGAGCATCAGGTCAGTGAGAGTAGTCTGATGACAAAACTGCAATTTGTACATTTATGTGGATGGGCCAGGTGTACTACTAGAGATCATAGGTAGCCTAACTTAGAATTGACATGAGTCTGAGCTTTGAGTATAATATTAAAATGATAACGGCTTATGAGTACAAGAGCATTTTGTGAATAGGGAAGCTAAATCTTCATTAGGGTCATAGAGTATTAAGGTGTTAAGTAGTTCAGCAGTTACAAGTACCTTAAAAAATTGGTTCACAACAGAGAAGGTACTATATATTGCACAACATTTATATGGTAGTGGCAGAGTAAAATAGGCACTGTGAAATATTTCTAATTAATTTCTAGGGAAAATGTATCTGCTGTCATTCTAAACTTTGCCCAAGAATCTCCAAGGGTTTTATATTAATTGCAAAACAATCTTTTTCTTTTTAAAGAGTGTTGAGCAACTGTTATTCTTAAAGAAAAGTCAGATTACAGGATAAGGGGAGCTACAAATCTGTAGAGGATAATTAGGGCAAATTGTAGAAAATCTTGAATGATGAGCTAAACAGATTTTATTTTGTAATCAACAGAGTCATCAAAGATGTTTCAGCAGTGATTTCTTCATATATTCTAGGAAAAAAAACTCTACTTGGTTGAAATTAAACTCCTTTTAATAAAAAACATGAGAACTCTCATATACTGGAATTTTTATTCAGTTCTTGATTAGTAAACTCATTTATTAGAATATCTCCAAGTCACAAGATGCGCTAGTGATTAGGGCATATTATTTTTAATACCCAAAGAAAATAGAATTCATCATTTTTTTAGTTTTTATTTATTTTGTATATTTGATAAACATATTCATACTTTTTGTACATTTTCATCAGTTGTTTTATTATAAAGTTCACACTAACAACTTTAGCCAATTTTCATTCATAAAGAACAAGAGGTGAATTTTCTATTCTTCTAATTAAGCTGTATGAACAATGTATAATGTGTGACAGCATTTAGTGTTTTAAATAATAACATTTTTCCGGTGTGTTTTATTGTTGTCTAATTTGGAGGTTGAAGAAAACAGATAATGGGTATTTAACTTCATAAGAAATAAGATATGGAGAACAAAGCCTGCACTTAGATATCTTATTAAACTAACTTTCCTGTAGCGTGTATGTGGCATAATAAGGACTTCCTAAAATAGCTTTCAAGCAGTCATGTGGTCTGCATCATGGTACATTTGACAAATATTTCTTGTTTTGACTTGATTTTAATGTAATGTTTGTAACAATGGTTTCTACTTTTTACAGGACTTGGAAAACAGTGTAGGTGAACTTAGTGAAGGACAAAGGCCCAGGCTGACAGCAGCAGCAGAGAACATCTTAATGGGACATTCCACCTATATGCAGCAGCCTGTAACTAACGCAGAGTCTTCAGATCAAAGATGTGCTCCTAAGCCATTATCTCAGCAGTGTGACACAGTTACAGGTATACACCAAAATATTGCTTCTTGATGTATTGTCTGTTAGAATATTCACTTCGAATCCTATCATACTTTTTTGGTTACTGTTTCCATGTTGAATGCTGTATTTTGTATTATAATCTACAGTAGTGTTCCTGCTCTGAATTAAGAAAAGCATAACTATTTTCAGGTAGGGGCTTACAAAATTTCCTTATTAAATGGGGTATTCATAATTGAAAAGTTTGATAATGACTTTTTCTATGGTATTTATAGCAGTATTTCCCCAAAGTGTTGGTACGTGAATCACTGGATGGGGCATGAGATAATTTTGGTAATATGCATGTGTCCACCTAAAAATTTTTAATAGTGATGTATTTATTTTAATATATACTGGAAAAATATAACCAGCACATCAAAACTGTGACATAACAGATCTTGTGTAGGACAATGTTAAATTAGGTAGTACTGTAGAAGTTCAGTCTTCTGACTCAGTGCTCAGTGTACTCAGGATTGTTTTGGAATTTTATTAACTAAACTTTCTGCTGTAACACTCTGGGAATAAGAGTAGAATAGAGAATACCAATTTCTAGCATATGTAGTTGATTTTCATTATCTATAGTACTTATGTCCTATAGAGTCACCAGAAACATTGAATTAGCAAATACTGAGCCACTGCTTCTAGGGGAAATACAAGGTTAGGTTCCTGTGAGCCTCTGATTATCACATTTTTGACAGTTGATCAATACATAGCTTTGTTTTATGTGTGTTTCTATTTAAGGACACTTATTTAATATATATTGTTGATTCATTAACATTGAATCTCACGGCCAACAGCACTTAACTCATTCCTGAATGAAACTTATCTAACACATATATTTTTTCTGTAAGGCCCATCGCAGCCTTCTTGCACTTAGGTACACTAGAGAGCACTTCTGCACTATGTTTGGGGGCAATTTTAAACACCCACAAAATCACCAACAAAGCATTCAAAAATGTGAAAAATGTGTCACTAAATAGGGAACAAGAACACTTGTTCACAGTGTAAGAGCTGATAAGAAAGCAGAGCAGCACCGTGTTCAGCCTCATCTGCTGAAGTGTGTGTAGGGTGATTCAGGTTTCTGCTGCTGTACACATGTCCACAAATGACTGCGAACGTGCTGTGAGTATTGATTTCAAATAAATTTCATCAGATAGGTGTATTTGCAGAAATGGAATCTTCAAATTAATGAGGATCAGCTATATTCTCATTTATTGATTTTCTCATGCCCATTGCTGCATTCTCTTAAATGAAAAGAACTTCTGGAGGTATGCAGATTTGCCAGAAGTTAGAAGAGGAGATGCTGGAAGTTAGAAAAACATTGGCACAAAGTATGAGCGAATACCTTATCATTCATATCTGAGAGACATTCAAGACTGTATTTTCTATGGGAATGAATGTAAATTAATATTTGAATTATTTATTTTATGCACATAGTAAGAGTATTAATTTTTTTACATTTTTAAATATTAGTATTCAAAGTGGCATTAAAATATGACTTCTATATTTGTATCCAGCTAACAGTGCAGAGTGCAATTAAATAGAATTGACACTAGATGGCTCTCGCAGATCACTTGAGAGCTGCTTGGTACTTGGCGAACAAAGGTACTTGTTAAATTGTTACAGAAAATAAAAATAAATAAATAATAAATGTTATAGAATAAAATCCATGAGGATATATCCTGTTTAGCCCCTCCTTATACCCTGGTATCACCTAGCAGATTACTTATAGTACAGTTCATTTTTAATTGTAGGCACACTATAGATATTTATTTAATTTAATTGGGAAAAATAATAAGTAATGTGGCGTAAGATTGAGCATATAGATGGGTCAGTATGACAGAGTGGCTAAGAGTTTGAGCTTTTGGAGTTTCAGAAATCAGTTTGAATTCCAGCTCTGTATTTTTGGGCAAGTAACAATCTTTCTGAGCCCAAGTTTCTTCATCTATCAAGTGGGGATAATATTAATGTATTAGTTACCTATTGCTATGTAACAAATTACCCCAAAATTTAGCAGATGAAGACAGCAAACATTATCTCACACATTTCTGAAAGTTATGAATCTGGGAGTAGCTTAGCTGCATGGTTCTCAGGATCTCTCATGAAGGTGTAGTCAAGCTGTTGGCTAGAGCTGCAGTCATATGAGGGCTTCAGCTAGGGTTGGAGGATCTATTTTCCAAGCTCACTCACATGGCTGCTGGCAAGATGCCTCAGTTCCTCATTACTGGAACCTTTCTATAGAGCTGTCATGACATGGCAGCTGGCTTTTCCCAGAGTGGATGATCTGAGAGAAAGTGAACAACCAAGATGGAAACCACGATGTCTTTTATAACCTAGTCTCAGAAGTGACATGCCATTACTTCTGCCACATTCTGTTGATAACACAGACCAATCCTGGAATAATATTGTAGGGGACTACAGAAAGGTGTGAATACCAGGACCCAGATGTTAGGGGACCATCGTGGAGGCTGCTTATTGCAAACAATATCTACCTCCTCAGGTTATTAGGGGTGGGTAGTAGGTGACAATGCACATAAAGTAGTTAGCACTGTGCTTGGCACATGGTAACTGTTACTATCTTTAATAATGCTTGGAGAATGTAAAAATATCAATACCTTCTCAAATGTATTTAATGGAACCAGAAACTATCCACAGTTGCTTAAAAGGAAGGTGCCTGTAGAGAGCTAGTTTGTTCCTCTTGCTTTAAGTATTTTGTTACATTATGTTTACTGTAGAAGAATGAGTCCCAGTGTATCACTATTTCTGCTGCTGGCTAATCTCATGCCTTTCATGTTGATTTTTAGTAACTTAGTTTACAGAGGCTCAGCTATTCTTACCTTGCCTGTCCCCACCCCTGCTCATTTTCAGAAAGCATCCTATTTGCAACCTATAGTCCCCTATCACTGTTTCTAATTCTGAGGCTTTCACATTGGGTTGAGTAACAAAAAGATGCTAAATAAGGTTTGAAGAGTTGTCTCGAGAACCCTAAAGTGTAAACTGGTATTTTGAACAAACTGTGAGGACTCTGGGACTTACTACCAATTATAGCTCTTCATTTACTCAGAAAACTTGTATTGAGTACCTACTGTGTACTCGGTACCAATATATTAGTACAATATTAGGGTCTTGAGATGCAGAGGTAATAGACATGTGCTCTCGAGGAAGTTTACAAACTCGTGTAGAAGAATATGAGACAGCAATTTTAATATTGTGTGATTAATGCACAACACAGACTGCTTTGGGAGCGCAGAGGAGGAACAGCCCACACATGGGAGCTCAGAGAAGGTTTCCCACAAGAGCCAATGTGAAACTGAATCTTAGAGAAATCAGCCAGATGATGAAGTGTGAGAAGCACATTCCAGTTTATTCATTTACTTATTCAGAAAATATTTTTTGAGTGCTTGCTCTGCTCTAAGCATAGTCTAGGTGGTAGGAATATAAAACCTGGTAAGGCCTTATCCATAATGAATTTTTTCTGTAGTAGAGGTAGTAGAGAGAAGGCAAAAACATGCAATAAATTACTGTAGTTATTGTGAAGCAGTCTGTATGGGATGGGAGTACAGGTCAGTTGTAACTGGGGAGGGCAATCAAGAAAGACTTCATGTGTGAGGAGCTAACTTGAAATGAGTTCTCAATGATGAATAGATGTTTGCTGTGTAGTAAGTGTAAGAGAAACCTCCAAGGTAGAATATGCAATGAGACAAGGGGATAAAGTAAAAAAAAACCAAAACAGTGAAACTTAAGCGGGGAAATGTAAGTACTTTATCAGTGAATTAGACTTTAGGATGCAATGGGATTGGAACAGTAGCAGAAAGCAGGTGGATATAGATAATAATATCAAGTGGTTTTTCGATTTACTCTAAGACAGTAGAGATTCGTTTGTGTGCAAAACAGAAAGTAATTCCAATCTTACTTTATATTTATGCCCATGGAAAATTCAGTCTTGAATTTCTGTCAATTCTGAATGTTTTGTGATATTCACAGATCCATTAAAGATTGTATGTAAATGAGTGACATGATCATATTTGCCTTTTATTTAGCAAGATCATGTGAGGTGCAGTGTGTTGGATAGATTGCAGAGGATTAAGACTGGAGGCAAGGAGCCTCTGGCTTAGACAGTTATTAAAGTAAACCTGGTGAGACATTATTCAGCAGCGAAGAAATATGAAAAGGGAGACTTGAGAGACATTTGAGGAGGAGAGTGGACAAGACTTAGTTGAATATGAGAGGTGCAAAAGAAGGGAGGGTCTAAGGTGACTCCAGGTTTTTGGCTAGAATGATTGGGTAGATGGTATTTCCATTCACTGAGGGAGGGAGGGATTCTGGAGGAAAGACAGAATTAGGAGGAAATAAGAATGAGTGGGGTTTCATCTATGTGGAATTTGAGGTACCTTTGGGTTTCATACAAATGGCATAATTTATTAGACAGGCAAGAACCAAAGCTGCTGCTGGCACTGGCAATTCAAGCAGACTTAGTCTTCTCTGAAAGTCTACCATGGTTGCTTTTTCAAAGCAGTAAGATTCTAGAAAAGTAAAATTAGGGATTTTAAATTATGGTTAATTAAATTTGTCTTGAATGGAATAATACTTTAAGTGTCTCTCTTACAAAGGGCTAACTAGCGTACATTACACTCAATGAGCATACTTTTTAGAAGTGACACATCAAGTTCAACATTGTTGTGATTGCTGTCATGGAATCCTTTCCTGATCCCTTATCACTGGGTTAGGTACCGTAAAATATGCTCTCTGTGTAGTCCTCTAATGTCGCCTGCCTAATGTTGCTCTTATCACACTGATTTGTAATCTCACTTGAAAATGGAGACTTTATCTTGTCCACTATCATAGCCCTGTCATCTAGCAGAGTATGTAGCATAGTCAGTAAATATAGGTTAAGTGACAGGGTGTCATATGAGCTGAAAGCTATTATGCACTTTTAAAGCTTTTGGGAGATGTTTGATTATACACTTTCTTTGTTTCTATATTTAATTTTTTTCTTCTTTTTCACAATCTACCTTGTGTCCTTTTTTTTTTTTTTTTTTGCGGTACGCAGGCCTCTCACTGTTGTGGCCTCTCCCGTTGCGGAGTACAGGCTCCGGACACGCAGGCTCAGCGCCCATGGCTCACGGGCCCAGCCGCTCTGCGGCATGTGGGATCTTCCCGGACTGGGGCACAAACCTGTGTCCCCTGCATCGGCAGGCGGACTCTCAACCACTGCGCCACCAGGGAAGCCCCCTTGTGTCCTTTTCAATTAACTTTTTTCTTTACACCCATACATCAGCCACATATCATTTTACATAAAAATAAAATACGATACGATTATATCATATATTACTTTAAGTTATAGAATTTTTTTGAGTGCTCTTCATCTACCCCTCCTCCTCACATTTTCTCCTGTCCCACTTTATGCCTTAACTCGTGTTAAGATTCTGGTATGTAACCTTCCTGGTTTTTTCCCTTATGCATATATAATAATTATATACACACACACATACAGTATACATGATAGGTACATACGATGTGTGTGTATTTGTTATTATTTTACAAGTTGAAATTGTGTCATGCACACTCACCTGCATTTTGTTTTCACCCAGTAAACCCTGCAGAAATTACTCAAGGCCAAGTAGTAGTGCTTAAATTCATCTTTTTATTGACTTTTTATCCACTTTTAGTATGGATTTCCGATAATGTATTCAATCATTGCTCTGTTGATGAATATTTACTTTATTATCATTTCGCCCCTACTATAAACAGTGCTAAAGTAAATATTCACACATGTGTATCCTAACATATTGCTGCATTTTATATTTAGGGAATAGTTTCCCAGAAGTAGTTACTGGGCCCAGGGGAAAATATATTTAAAAATAAAATAGATATACCAAGTTGCTGTCTTAAAATTTTAAACTAATTTATTTTTATTAGTAATATATTACAACCTTCCCTCTATATCCCTTCCAGAAATTGTGTTTACTACTATTTTTATTTTTGTCAGTTAAAGTATAAAGATATGGCTGACTACTGCTGAGTTTATGTTTGTTGGCTATTTGTATTTGCTCTTCTGTGAATTACCTACTTAAGTTTTTCCCCCATCTGTTAGGTTCTAAGTTTTTCTTGTAACTTTGTAAGAACTATTTCTGTATTTTAGATATTTTCTATCATCTGTATTGCAAATGTCTTTTCCCAAATTTGTACTTTGTTCATTGACATTATTTATATTCTTTTCCATATAATTTAAAAAATTTTATAGAATTATTTACATCGTTTATACTTCCTGTGTTTTCATCACATGGTTAGGTTTCCCCCAATACAAGCTTATACCTGTAGTCTCAGATTCTTTTTGCAAGTTCATTATTTAGTATATATTTATATTTAAGTCTATCTGGAATTTATTTTTGCAAGTGGTGTAAGGTAGAAGTTCAATTTGATTTTCTTCCAGATAAGTAGTCAGTTGTGCCAATTATCATGTATCTTTTTCCTACTGAATTAAAATATCAACCAATTTGTATATTAAATTCTCATAGATCTAGGAATTTTTTTTTCTCGATTCTTTATTCTAAGTATTCTAGATTCCTTAGGATCTAAAACACATTGGAATACTGTGTCTTTATGGTACATTCTGTTATCTGATAGGACAAGTTTACTTTTTAAAATAAATTTTCCTGGGGCTTCCCTGGTGGCTCAGTGGTTGAGAGTCCGCCTGCCGATGCAGGGGACATGGGTTCGTGCCCCGGTCCGGGAGGATCCCACATGCCGCGGAGCGGCTGGGCCCGTGAGCCATGGCCGCTGAGCCTGCGCATCCGGAGCCGGTGCTCCGCAATGGGAGAGGCCATAACACTGAGAGGCCCGTGTACCACAAAAAAAAAAAAAAAAAATGTCCTGCTTTTCTTGACAATTCTCAGGCATTTATCCTTCCATATAAACTCTAAAATTATGTTTTTCAATTAAAAATCACCCTGATTGGAATTGTGCTAATTTATGTATTAATATTGGAAGAATTGACATTTTTATATGTATGTATAAAAATACATTTTATGTATTTTACTATTTGTCCAGATCTTGTTTTGTGCTCTTCAATAAGATTTCATAATTTTCTTCATTTTCTTCTTCTATACCTTTCTTAATTATTTTACAGTTCTGGTCACTATAGTAAAAGATTATTTTTCTATTTCTAAGTGCATATTGCATAATATAGAGAGAAACCAATGACTTTTGTATATTTTTTTAGTATCCAGTCATAGTACCAAATTGTCTTATTACATCTAATAAAATTATTTTTCCTCACTAGGGACTCCAGGGCTTTCTAGGTATATAATCATATATAATCAGTACAAAAAGTTTTTATGTATGTATGAATTCTTTTATCTTAATTCATTTGCCAGTCTTAAGAAAATGTAGGAAAAGTGACATAGGAATAGAAAAAGCCATATCAGAATATAAAAAGGCCAATGTGAGGCTTGGAACAATGGTTGCTCTAAATGATGCATGTTATTACAATTATTTAAATTAATCTTATAAATAAAATGAGAATAAAACAGGTAATAATTTTGAGAAATTGTTTTGTGTAGATCAAATTCTGAAAAGGTAAAACTTAAAAGTCAGTGTATGTATTCTGCTTTATGTAAAACCCACCTAAAAATATAGATTAACATAAAAAAACCAGAGAGTGCTTATTTGCTAAACCTAAGAAATTGTCAACATACTGCTTTTAAATAGAAAATACCTGTGGGGTCTTTAAAATGTCATTTCATTTAAAACAATTTATGTATAGTGCTTCAGGTCTATTTCTACTGATTAAAATGAGACTGCATTGTGCTATATTTAAAAGGTGACCATTAATTAGGAAAAACAATTTTCTTAGAAATAATTTAGCAAGAATGTGAAATAAGGAACAGTGACTAGGAGTTGAAAGATGAGGATTTTAGTTCCTTTTCACCTCTTAGCTCTGATATTTTGACAGTTAACTTCCCTGAGCCTTACAGTGAAAGACAGTTATAAAACTATCGGATCCTCCTGCCTTACAGAATGATTGTGAGGTTCAAGTTAAATGAGATATTATATGTGAAAGTGCTTGGAGTATAAAATGTAATGTAAATGTACAGTGATATTAGTAGATAAATATTTATCTCTGCTCTTATTGTCTTCTTTTTATTGATTTCATTGAGATGCCATTTGGTTGAGGAAAAGAGGAGCTTGATCTTTTGAAGAAAAATACCAGAACAGAACTAAGCAATACCAACATTTTCTAGTCAGGAAATTGCCCCTTGATTTAAGATTACATTTTAGATGGAAAGTATTCTATTGACTCTTATTGATAAAAAAAGTAATCTGGAGTGTTAGGAGTTGGTGTGTAGGAGTGAGTGTTGGGTGTGGACTGCGTGAACGGCTTGCTGATTGGAACCTTAGAATAGTCCATAGATTTGTTTGAACATAGGTACTTTTTGCATTCTCTATGAGCTTTGGATTTAATTGCAGTGAAGGCTTGGTGACACGTATTTTCTGTTGAAGTACTTCTAATTCAGCAGGTAAGAAATATTGGTAATTTTAGCCAATTTTTCTTTTTCTAAGAAATAATTTAACTTTTTGTTTACATACTTGATAACAGATGATATTTATGAAGATTTATGTGCTAGTCATGGTCCAATGAGTTTGGGAGAATTGGAGTTGCAGCCAGATCCTCAGCTTGCCCTTCCCACAAAACTTCTGACAACACAAGAAGATGATGTTAAATTATCAGTAGCAGCTGAAGATTTTCCTCAGGTACCCAATTAATAGCACTTGTACTTTACTTAAATCAGAATGGTAACAATATTGCCTTAGCATAGAACACTGTCAAGAGCACAGTCTTTGGAGTCAGACAGCCTCAAATCATGCCTCCTTTTTTCACTAACTCAAGCCTGGCTATAGATCTTAGCTCATCCAATCTCTAGCTGTGACCTTGAATACATACTTAGCCTTTTCCTAAGCCTTAATTTCCTCATCTTTAAATTAAAGATTAAAATAATGTATGTAAAAATGCCTATTACCAAGTTAGATAGCTATTATCATTTACACCTCTATATTCCCCTGCAATATCTAGTTTAGTAGTTTGTGCATAATAGGTACTCAATAAAAATTTATTCTTTTAAAATTTGTGAAGTGTGTTACCGTGAAAGTATGAGATATTTCATACTGAGTTAAGCCAATGACCCATGCAATCTTGTGTACTGAAAAAATAGGATAATTACTCTCCAAGGTGTAAAAAAAAATGCTCATGTTAAATTAAATACAGTTTTTTAATCTGTGTAATCTCACTGTAGATCAATTTATTCAATAAATAGTCATCATGGTATGGTATTGTGTTGCATTGCATGGTGTTGAGGGTGAAAGCCAAAAGTATATAAAATAAAGATTGCTTATGGAACACACTATTATGTAGGGTTCAGTATTAATAACCTGTGACCAAGCAAAGATCAGGAAAAAACTAGTCATGAATAAATATCTGTTAATTAATTCTGTAATAAAAGAAAAATTGTTTGTGACCTTGGGTTAGGCAAAAATGACACCAATAACACTATCCATGAAAGAAAAAAAATTAATAAACTGGTCTTATCAAAAACAAGAATATCTGCTCTTCAAAACACACTGTTAAAAGAATGAAAAGACAAGCTACAGATCGGGAGAAGATATTTGCAAATCACTTATCTGGTAACAGGCTTATATGCAGGATATATAAGGAACTCACAGAATACGATGTTAAGAAAACAAACAATCCAATTAAAAAATGGATAAAATCTTTGGACAGATACCTTACCCAAAGAAGATATACTGATGGCAAGTGAGCACATAAAAAGATTCTCAACATCGGTAATCGTTAGGGAAATGCTAATTAAAACCACAAGGAAATACTACTACACAGGCATTAGAACATCTCAAATTAAAAAGACTAACATGCCAAGTTTTGGCGAGGGTGTGGAGCACTTAAACTCTCATATGCTGCTGGCTGGGAATGTAAAATGATTCAACCACTTTGGAAAAGAGTTTGGCAATTTCTTTAAAAAGTATTGATAAAATGTACACCTACCATATGACCCAGACATTTCACTCCTAGGTATTTATTTACCCAAGAGAAACTACCACATATGTCTAAGCAAAGGCTTGCACATGAATGTTCATAGCAACTTTATTGGTAGTAGCCCCAAACTGGAAACAACATAAATATTCATCAATTGCTGAATGTACAAGTTGTGGCATATCTATAAGATGGAATACTACTTAGCAATAAAAAGCTGCGGATGGACTTCCCTGGTGGCACAGTGGTTAAGAGTCTGCCTGCTAATGTAGGGGACACGGGTTCGAGCCCTGGTCCGGGAAGATCCCACATGCCATGGAGCAACTAAGCCCGTGCACCACAACTACTGAGCCTGTGCTCTAGAGCCCACGAGCCACAACTACTGAGCCCGTGTGCCACAACTACTGAAGCCCGCACACCTAGAGCCAGTGCTCCGCAACAAGAGAAGCCACTGCAATGAGAAGCCCATGCACCACAACGAAGAGTAGCCCCTGCTCGACACAACTAGAGAAAGCCCACACACAGTGGCAAAGACCCAACACAGCCAAAAATAAATAAATAAATTTATTAAAAAAGAAAAAAGCCATGGACTACTGATACATACAGTGACATGGACGATTCTCACAAAAGTTGTGTTGAGGGGAAAAAGCCAGAACCCCCACTCCCCCAAAATAGTGCATACCTTACGATTCCACTTACATGACATTCTAGAAAATGCAAACTAATCTATAGTTATAGGAGGGAATTCAGGTTATTTTGAGCTTGGTGGATATGTTCATCGTATTATCTTGACTGTGATGATGGCTTCATGGGTATATACATATGTCAAAACTTAACAAATGATAACACTTTAAATACATGCAGATTATTGTCTATCAGTTATACCTCAATAAAGATATTCTAAAAAATAAAAGAAAGATTGCTCTCCTTTAATTATTGGCCTGTTTTAAAATAAAACTGCAAGGTGTTACCAGAAGAACGGCTTCAAAAAAATTCATTTGTTAGATTTCTTTTATTAACAGAGAAATATGGCTAGTACTAATACTAGCACACACTTGTTTATAGGGCTTACTCTGCCAGAGGCTGTTCTAAGTTCATTATGTATTAACTCATTTGATCCTTTTAACAACCTACTGAGGTAGTTATTATTATTATCATCCCCATTTGATGAATGAGAAAATAGAGGTATTGGGGGGTTAAGTAACTTAACCCAAGGTCAAAGCTACATAATGACTTAGCCAAATTTGAACATGAGCAGTTTAGCTCCACAATACTCAGCTCTTAATCCCTGTGGTTAAGGAAGGGAGGAAGTAGGAAGGTTCTAAATTGAAGCAGCACAAAAGAGTCATAGTACCCATCTTAGAAATACACACCAAAATAATATTTCCTTCAGGGAAGAAACCTATATGACTAATGGCTCTAAACTTAGAAGACCAGAGGTGAGGCTAGTTGTTATTATTGCAGACTAAAGCTACTCATTTTTATCTGTAGATAAATAAGTACCTGCCAGAACTGGAGTGGTTACATTTGAGTCCATGTGGACAGGTGTTTCAGATTCTCCTCTGCTTGTATCTGTTGTTAAGAGTTCAGAGATACCTTTTTAGGTTCCTGTCAAATTATATCTGACAGTTGTTTTCAGAGACTCATTCATAATTAGGCTCATAAAACAGGAAAGGGGAGAAAGAAAATGGCTAAAGTCATCCCAATTTGTAATGTGTGATTGTGAAGGAATTTGTGACTACTGTAAATTTCAAATTTCGTTAGGTGGTAGTAAGGAAGAGAGATGATGGGGCTTATGGTAGAGTGTACTTTTCTTGAATGGCAAAGGAGGGTAACAATACCTACTCAACACTTGGGAGAATTCAGTGATGTTATTATATATAAAAGCTCTTTGAAAATTGCAGTACATTATGCAGATTTTCATTTTATGCAAAAATGGTTATATGGAAGTGCTTACAGTCAAATTAAGTTTTTATCCTGTCTAAATCCATCATGTATGTATCTAGAATAGTTGGTTTATAAGTAGCTCTGAATTCTCTAGGAAAAATAGAAATGATTTGAATATCTGAAATCTGTGTATATTACCCGAATCTTTTGAAAGATTTTATTTGCAATATCTTTTCTTTAGTAATATGTACTCCATCACCCATTTGGTAGTTAGAAAGCATGCATGATATCCAAATTTTATATAATAAACACCTAAATAATTTAATTGCTCAGATCTTTTTAAAGTAACTTAAAAAATAATATTATGACTTCATGTCTTAAATTCTTCAGTACCAACAAAAACAAGACCAAGATGTTAAGCAAGTTGAACACAAGCCAGTTCAAAGTCGTTTAATACGTGTAAGAAATAAATGTGATATTTCACTTTCACAGCAACAAGGTAAGATTTGTTTCCTTGTAATAATATAAGAGTTTGATATATGTTGTGAATTGAACACATATATAATGAGAATTCTTTTATATAAGTTTTATTCTTATTCTCTAGGAGTTTTTTTTGTTTTCTTTGATTTAGCCCTTTGGGATAAAGAATCTGGTATTGTATTTGAGTATATTTGTTAGTTCTCTTTACCAATAAACACTATTTCTAATGGATTTTAAAAACTCTTAGGTAGTATTTTTATTTTAATCTTACCTTTTGGTTCTTGTACAATTGAATGTCAGTGTCTTTTTATCTATGTATAAGTCTGTATCTGTATCATAGTTGTCTGTTTTAAATTATAATATAAAGGCAATGGTTATGGTTGTTAAGGAGCTTTGTAAAGGCTATTTATGTTGTGTGGCGATTTGATCAACAGGTACAAGTTAGAAAACAAAGAACTCATGTTAGATGCTGTCATATGAATGAACTTTTCTGTACTGCTTGATTACCAAAATTGTGTGGCTAAATGATTCTGCAGTCAGCATCCCGGCATTTGATGTTGTCTTTGTGTTTCTGCAAAGCTGTTGGCCTTGTGCTTAGTTTGCCTTCTTGCTTCTTTGTCATTTAAATTTTATATAACCTAAATTCTGAAATTTGGCAGTAGAAATTAAGATGTCTTCTGTTTAAAAACTTTCTGTCTACAGTCCAGGTAGAAGTATTAGGAGTATTTTGAGCAGTGGAATGTTTCTCTTCACTTTTGTAATTGTGTTTTTTTAATCTCATATATTGAATGCCAATATAATTACAAATGTAACTGTTGGGCAGTTTGGGGAGGACCTAAATGAGGAAGTGCTTAAGATTATGTTATATGAGGTTTAGGTTTTTACTTTTCTGCTTGTTTTCTGTTCCTTTCTTGCTCCAGCTTTTCAGAACTTTCCCCTCCTGACCACTTTTTAAAACCTAACAGTGGTATAGTAGTGTTAGTGTTATATCTTAAAATCCTGTGGAAAATTACCTGTAACACTTTCCTCATTGTGTTTAAAAATTAATCATGACAGTATATAGATATAAGCAAATGAATATTTCTAAGATAATATCAGGACTGACTTGATGTCCTTCTACTGAATTCTGTTACTATTCATGATGAATGACTGTATATTTAATTTAGTTTTTTTTTTAAATTATAATTTCTTAAAATTATAAATGAATTTTGTCTCCTTGGAGGATGTTGTGTGATCATTTTTCTCACCTGATAGGAAAATATCTTTGGTAAGATTTTAAGGGTAAATACCTCTCTTTAGGAAAGTGGCATTGTTTTCAGTTTCACATATATGAATGTCTGACCACAAGATGGCAATATTTAAATTTTTGTTGACTTACAACGTCATTAAATAATAGTGTGCAGTTAACATTTAATGTCAGTAAAAATCATAATAAAAATAAAAGAAACCAATGTGTTAGCTAGTAGGAGGAAGTTTTATTTAGAAAGAATCTAGAACAGTTGGATTTAATATGTGTAAAAATTATTTTCATTTAATTTTACATGCAATACAGAAGCTAGGAGAGCCGCAGGCCTATGTCAGTTTTAACCAAGATAAATAAATACCCAGTGGGCTATAGATAAAACATTTTAAATAGGAGCCAAGTGTTTCACTCTATAATTGATACATATCTCCATACTAAATATTTTTTGAATGAATACAATACCCTTGGCAAATATAGTCAGTTATGACTTTTTCCCCTATAAATTTTGTGGATTTAATTTTTTTCTCTGATGAAGCTCTGATACACTGCCAAATGTTTCAAAGAATAAGAGAGTCAGAGTGCCAAAATAATCCTCTAGGGCTTTCACAACTTTGAGTGACCTTGAAGGAATTCAATCCTATCATATACAAAGGGCTTGAAGATAATGAAGGAAATTCACCTTATCACAAGGGAATCAAAACCACATCTTTTCTGGAAGATAAATGCTTCTAAGAATACTTGAAGCCCAAATTATGGCTGTTTCAGGAAGAAGTATTATGTATTTCACTTTGAAATGCATAGTAGTTTAATATATGTATATAAAGAAATCAAGCCGTTTACTAGCAGTAGCAGTAGTTTAGTGATCATCCATTAAAAATTGACTGAAGGTATGGTAGGACATAGGTTCTAGCACTATGCTTCTGGGAGATCTTTAAAGTACTTGTCTCCTTCCTCTCCGCTTGATTATTACTTTCAGATTTTAATACAAAAGAGAGAAATTGAATTGAATTCTGAAAGATAATATCTGTTTCTTTTGGTGTTTAATTCATTGGGTATATTTTTGAGCACATGATACCACTTATCTGATTCTAAGTCCTGATTAATGTGTCTAACAGTTTTATAGTGAAAGCAACTTTTTAAGTAATTTAGTAAGTCAATAAAATTTTTTTCCCTTTCACTGTGCAGTTAACTTTCTTCAGTACAAATGAGAGACTAGTTTTCAATCCATTTATTTGTTATGAACCCAGGAACAATTAAATTCTATAAAGTGATGTATTAAAATAGCTCACTTTTAAAAATATTTTTCTTCTTTAGTTTTTCTCTTAAAATTTTAAGAACCGCATAATAAAGAATAATTAGAAAGTCAAATAGGCTATTCTATAATCAATGGGGGAAAATTAGAACATATGTTGTATGGTTAAATGCTAGGACAGATTAGTTGTCAACGTTGTTTGAAAACCACAGCATTCTTCAGTTTTCTTATTTGTAGATGAAATATGTTGCTCAGAAAATATGTATCAAAGTGCTAAAAGTAATTACTAATGTAATTGCACTAATTTATCAAAAGCAGGTTATATTTTTGTGGGAAATCACAATAGGTTTTTTTTGACATTATGTCCTGAGTTTAATTCCTAGCCATCGTAGCACCTTTTATACCTTAACATACAGTGATGTGACTTTAGATATGTGAGAATTAGGAAATTCAAAGCTTATATATATTTAGAAGCCATTTCTAACCGTATGTGCAAATGAAAATTTTTGCCTTTGTATTTGAAATATAACTAAATTATAATAGCTCAAAATTACAATTGATTTTAGTAATTTTAAAATCACAGTTAAAAGTTTTTTAAATTGATTTTTTTTCTCATAAAGTATGACAGTGATTTAAAAGCCATGTGTGTAGATCTCTGATAGGGAAGGGATGGGGCACAGAGTAATAAATCTGCCCAAAGTCCATGAATCCAAAGGTGTAATCTGAATAAATGTGTCTTTCACAAATCCATGCTATTATTGATTAATAAAATAGAAATTCACTTTAAAATGTTGCTGAATGTGGGCGTTCTGTTTCCACCTAGGAGGAGGAAAGTGGAGAGTGTCTCTTCTCCTAACTGTAATAAAATGTCAGATAAACTCTAAAATCATAACATTTCTTGAACCCATCAGAGGGCTTATGATGTACAGCAACTAAGTAGCCTGACGTCCACGGAAAGACAGACTCCTCCCGAGATATGAGACACAAGAACCCTGTCACTGTGCCAGAGCACAGTTACAGGAAGAGATACCAGGCACCATACAAACAGATAAGATGTATTTGACTAGACTTTTCTTTAATTTATTGCTAAAGGCCAAGCATAGAGCCATTGGTAGCTACTGATACAAAAGTGGTTGTATAGAGCCATTGGTAGCTACTGATACAAAAGTGGTTCACTCTCACTTGCAGTCCCTTCTCCACAGACCTCTAGAAACAGAAAGATTAGGAGACCGGAGAGATTCTTCTTCACTGGTGCAGGCCTGGAAGAGGAGAGTGGCCGCCACTGCCAGAAGGACTGAATTCTTTCCAGCATAACCCTGACACCAAAACCAGGCAAAGACATTACAGGAAAAGAAGATTATAAACCAATATCTCTCATGAACATAGACAGAAAATTCTTCTACAAAATATTACCAAATTGAATTGAAACTTCTTATTCTTCAAAATTCAGCTGCATTTTCCTGAGTCCTTACTGAACCTCCAATTGAAAATGGCTTATTCATCCTTAACCCCACCCTCCAGATCTTTGGTGCCCGGAACATAATCATAATCTTAACAATAGTTTCCATTTACTGAAGCCTTGCTAGGCACTTTATGCTATCTCATTTATTCCTCATAATACCATGCCACGCAGGTAGTGTGGCATTTATACGAGAAAGGGTAAGATTCATGAAGGTTAACTAATTTTCCCAACGCACACAGTTTAGCAAATGAAGGTGTGGAATTCAAGCCCATATCTACTTGAGGGCAAAGCTGATGCTCTTTTCCTTGTTTTATACCATTTTATTGAGTAAGCACTTAATAAATATTTGTGTGACTTAACAGTTTGTGGCAAGAGCTGCCTTTACCATCGCTGTATTCTCCAGACTGATTATTTAAAGTTTCAGAGAAAGTGATATATGGGATAGTTTTGTGGTTTATTTATTAAGATAGGTTTTCCTATTTATTTAATAGACCTTGTTTCCCAACATAGCACTGTGCTTAAATACAGTGCTTAAATACAGTCAATGTGTTCATTGAATTGAATTTGATAATTCATTCCATCATTTGCTTTTGACACCAAACAACGTTTAATGCTGTTATTTAGTAAAAAGGTACAAGGAAGAAGAAAAGGTGAAAAATGAGAATAGTTCCTTATAATCATTTTTCAGTTGAAACTTTTGAATGTAGACATGGTACAGACAGCCACGGTGGAATAATGTAAAGTCAGTTTTACTTTTCTAAAAGATTTTGTGATTTCTTTTGTAGTATAAAAATTGTTCGTTCTTTGAGGACATATTAGTTAAGCAAGGGGAAGGGGCAACCAAGCATATGCTAAAGGGTAGAGAAAGTTAAATCGGGTTACATGTTAGTCAGTGGGCAGTATTTTTTAACTCTAAATGAAAGAGAAATAGTGTGAGCATTCATTCACTCATTCTTTTCTTTAAATTGAGATATCGTAAAATTTTCCCTTTTATAGTGTACAGTTCAGTGATTTTTAATATTTTTAAAAAGTTATGGAAATTCCAGAAAATTTTCTTTGCTCTAAAAAGAAATCACATATTCATTAGTATTCATTCTCTATTCTCCCCTCCCCCCAGTTCCTGTCAACTGCTAGTCTACTTTCTATGTCTATGGATTGACCTATTTAGCACATTTTATGTAAATGGAATCATACAATATGTGGTTTTTGTGTCTAGCTTCTTCAACTTAACATGTTTTCAGGATTCATTCATGTAGCAGATGTCATTACTTCATTCCTGTTTATGGCTCAATAATGTTCCATTGTACATTTATTTTTAGGTCAGTGTTTTTAGCATCCTTTTTGTGTAAAGGACTGTAGAAGGTGCTTTGGAGCTAGAGAGATGGACAAAACATCTGCTCTCAAGGGATATGAAGAAGAAAGGGGGGCTTCCCTGGTGGCGCAGTGGTTGAGAGTCCGCCTGCCGGTGCAGGGGATGCAGGTTCGTGCCCCGGTCTGGGAGGATCCCATATGCCGCGGAGCAGCTGGGCCCGTGAGCCATGGCCGCTGAGCCTGCGCATCCGGAGCCTGTGCTCCGCAGCGGGAGAGGCCACAACAGTGAGAGGCCCGCGTACCAGAAAAAAAAAAAAAAAGAAGAAGAATAAAGGGGGTAGTTTGAGAAGAATAATTTCTTTAAAACACTGAGTCTCAGAAATAATTTGTTAGAATACTATGAAATTCAAAAAGACAAACATCTTTAGGTAATCATACTGTCAAATTGTCACTTTTTTCTTATAGTGCTGAAAAAATAAACACATGGCAGCAAGTGTGTTAGGTCAACTTGCTGATTGTCTTTATGTATATACATTTCTTATATTTTCTGAATGGATGGAGGTGGGAGCATAAACCATATGAGGAAAGACACTCTTCTGGCACATTAATGAATTTTTATCATAGATTATTATTTCAACTGTTTGTTCCTACAAGAAAGGATTTACACCTTTGATTTAAAAAATAGAAATATATACACACACACACACATATATATATATATATATATATATATATATAAAATCTAGGAGATAAATGTGCTTAACTAAGGCTATTCCCTAAAAATAAGCAAAATGCAAAGAGGATTGATAGGGAAAATCTATTTGAAAAGACACTGAAAATTATTCAAGGATTTCCATAACATTTTCGCTTGTTGGTGCTAAAGTGATTTCTTTTTCTATGTAAGAGTATTTTAATTGTGGAAATTATTTAATTTTCTTATTGTTGTAGAATTATTTATACACTGTGTATGGAGCATGTAGATTTTTCTCAAGTCTTTGATATTAAACCTGTCTCACCAAATACATATACCAGGATTGTTCTGAAGACTCACCAGTATTCCAGAAACCTCTGCAACCCTTTCATTGCTCTTAGCCAGATTTCCTGAAACCTGACTTTAAAGTTTTTATGCTATTTTTTTTAGAAACCAAATTGATGTAAAACATGATTTAAACTCTTCATTAAACTTAGTAGCCTTTTTATTCAACAGCCACTGAGCAAAATTTAACCTTCCAAAATAATCACAGAGGTAAGTGTAGATTTGATAATATCTTTATATTTTAATATCAATGAAATACTGAACTAGGAGTAAGAAGATCAGATGCTACCACTAATTAGAATTATGACTTTTGGTTCTGTTGAACTGGGGATGATGCCCCTGCTCCCAAGAACCAAAGGTCATAATTCTGATTAGTGGTAGCATCTGATCTTACTCCTAGTGTAGTAGTATTTCTATCATACTACACTGCCCTCCTCCAAGTAAAACTAACAACATTGACAAGTTAGTGTATTACAGATGCTTTTCTTCCAATCAACAGAATAATCATTTAAATTTTTTGTGATTTTAGTTTTATATAAATAAAATACAAATTAGATAGACTATTTCAACCACAATAACAATGGATTATTCTACTAACCCAGCTCTACCCTAAATAAAAGAGAAGCTGGATTATTTCAATTCAGAATGAATTAGAACAGAGAAGTAATATTTTTATACTTGTAGGATGCACTACTCCTGGATTGTTTGTTAGTCTCTAATACATTGTCTCTCAAACTTTGACTTAAGAATCTCTTGCATTTCTAATTTAAAATGCAGATCCCTGGCTTTACTGTGAGACTCTGATCGGTTGCCTGAGGTGGGGCCTGGGAATCTGAGTGTTAAACTAGCACCCCTGGTCATTCTGATGCAGAAGAAGAAGGACCACCCTTTGTGAAACATTGCTTAATGACTCCAGATGTTCATGCTGATGTCTGTTCTACTGTAGAATTTGAAGCACTACAGCATACAGCTTGTACTCTGGAGTCAGATTGCCTGGGTTCAAATCCTAACTCTGCTAGCTATTCACTAGCTGGTGACCTTGGGCAAGATACTTAACCTTTCTGTGCTTTTTTCATCTGTAATATGGTATCTCTTCCAGAAGGTTGATATCCTAGTGGAAGACAGGTAGTAGTGCACTTAGAATAGGACTTGACACATATTAAGAGCTGTGAAAATATTAGCTATTATTAGCGTGACTGTCTCCAGGACACCTCTCCTTTTTTGAATACCATGTTGTAATCAGCTCTTCTTTAACAGATAGTCGTTGAATCTATATTGGTTCTGAGCTTTAAGGACATTGGTGAGAAAATGCTAGAGATGGTACATGTTCCATATAGTGTTAGGGAGATAAAGTGACTTTCAACAAATTTTTTTACTCTTCAGTGCATATATTTAAGATAATTTATATTTATTAAACCTTGAGGACTTAAGGACATGGGGAGGGGGAAGGGTAAGCTGTGACAAATTGAGAGAGTGACATTGACATATATACACTACCAAATGTAAAATAGATAGCTAGTGGGAAGCAGCCGCATAGCACAGGGAGATCAGCTTGGTGCTTTGTGACCACCTAGAGGAGTGGGATAGGGAGGGTGGGAGGGAGACGTAAGAGAGAGGGGATATGGGGATATAAGTATATGTATAGCTGATTCACTTTGTTATACAGCAGAAACTAACAACAATGTAAAGCAATTATACTCCAATAAAGATGTTAAAAAAACAAAACAAAAACAAACAAACGAACAACACCTAGAATTCTTTTACAAAATTTTTAAATTGATTTGCATGTTGGAAAATTAAATATAGTGAAGCTTATTAACCAGGATGATTTCCAATCTATAATCCTATCTACTGGCAAGTGACTGTTTTGGTGAATTGCGTTCTGTCAGCAGTTCTCTCATTTTTTAATCCAAGAGAGAAACTGATAACTCAAGAGCTCAGTAATCATTTATGAGCTGTTGCATCCTGATTAAAAGTAAGGATTAAAATTAGGGGCAGTATTGGGTACACATAAAGGTATTAAAATGATTAAATTTCTTAGGGAAAAAACCCTGTAACTCTAATGGCAAAAGGCGATATAATTTCACTGTCATTCCTAGGAACCTTCCTCATGTGTTCTTGAAAAACATTTTTCACCGTTTTATTGTACTTACATATTTTATTTTATTAAATTAATACTTTATTTAAAGTTTCTTATCCATAATAATTTTGCTTTTTACCACTATTATCACTATTATTATTGATGTTATATAGAATAAGATTTTATTTATATAAAATGCCCTCAATTTTTGCCTTTGGGCTCAGCCTTTTCCCTATCCCCACTCCAAACAAAGTTCTAACATCATCTGGGTAGGCTTAATACTACTAGCTTTATTACAGAATCATTAAAACATTTTTTTAAGTGGGAAAAATCTCCCAAGATCATCTTTTGCTACAAAAAACAAATAACATTGGTGAAGTAAAAGGCATATTTTTAACCATGTAATTCATATGTAAACATGTAATTCAGGCCTAATGGCAGCTTTTGAAGACATGTTCTACCAAAGCAAACCTGTAGTGATTTAGAAGTGAAGTACAAATGAGAATCATAGACATTGTTTAGAGATGGGAGAGACAAATTAAAATTTAAGCTTAGGACTATGAAGTCTTCTAGGCAAGTTTTATTGATTTTGAACAGTGTTTATGATGTCTTTAAGAAGAAGAGATTCCAAGGGAATTGTCTTTAAACAGTTCTCATTGCTGGTCTAGGGAGAATTCAAGTTATTGACTCTCTTATTTCCCTTTTGTACATAGAGTGATCTCCTTTAAGGAATAGAAGAGATGAAGACCTGGACTTATATGATGTCATTCAGAAGTAGTAGGGTACTAATTAGCTGGAACTAAGTTCTCTAAGATGGCTTTTTTTTTTTTTTTTTTTTTTTTTTTTTGCCGTACGTGGGCCTCTCACTGTTGTGGCCTCTCCCGTTGCGGAGCACAGGCTCTGGATGCGCAGGCTCAGCGGCCATGGCTCACGGGCCCAGCCGCTCTGCGGCATGTGGGATCTTCCTGGACCGGGGCATGACCCTGTGTCCCCTGCATCGTCAGGCGGACTCTCAACCACTGTGCCACCAGGGAAGCCCTCAATTCTCTTTTAATATATGCTTTTGTTTTTCTAAATTCTACTCTTTCAAATGTGTTTCAAAAGTTCTACTCTTTCATTTATAACTACTCTAGCTTCAACTTCTTATGGCTTTACATTAATCCTTGCATTTTTTTCCCCTTTTGGGTTGAAGAAAGAGCTGTGCTTTTTAAAACCTCCTTAAAGGTAACTCTTCCACCTGCAGCCTTGATCCCATCTCATTTCTACTCTTGACAAAGGGAGAGGGAGAAAGATATAATCCTGAGAGAAGGAAAGAGTGCAGAGAAAGGAAGGGAGGGAATAGGAAGAAGGGAAAAGGTGGGGTTACATGAGATAGTAGAGGAGAAAGGGAAGGGGGAGAAGGGGAAAGAGCAGGGGTGCAGGGGAATGAGGTTGGAATAAGCAGGATCATTCATTCTTATCTACAGAATGAGGGCTGGGCTTGATGATTCTTCAGGTCAGTTGTGGCCATTCACATTTCATAATTCTATTTCTTCTCAACCCTCATCCTACTACACTTACCAGGATCTCCTAAGCTCCCCTCCGCCATGCCTTTCTCAGTGTCTTCACTTGGAACTGTACCCTCCCTTGCCCTCTTTCACCATCTTTCCATCCTAGAAACAAACATTCTTGGTCCACTTTGTGTCCCTGAAGGGCCCGTAGTATTTGGTATATACATCACTTTTAGCCCTTGCATCATACCTTGTAGGATTATTTTCTTATAGCCTCTCCTTCTCTAAAAAGTAAATTTCTTAGAGACAATGGCCTTGTTTCATTCATCTCTGCACCACCTGCTCTCTAGCACAGCACCCTAAATGGTAGGTTCCCAGTAAATGTTTATTGGATCAAATGTATTAGGTAGTCTTATTCTCCCATCTAGTGCAAGGGCCTTGTTAACAGTTTTCTTCCTTTTTCTATTCATTCTTGAGTAGTTGCTATGTGCTGGGTGCTGTTCCAAACCTTGGGGATACTGTGGTGAACATACTAGTTGAAATCCTTGCTTTCACAGAGCTTACATACTTGTGTACATCATAGAAAAAAGTAAATTAATTTACAGCAATTTCAGATGATGTTAAGTGTTGTGAAAAAACATAAAAGGTTTACAGAAGAATGCCAGGTGTCAACGGGCAAATGTGGAGTGACTACTAATGTTGGAAAGTCAGCATTTTGTAACCATCCTAGTAAAGATTAGATGGGGCAGAGGTCATCAATGAATGCTAAATGTAGAGGGAAATTTTAATAAAGAGCAGGATATTTGCATGGTCTTAAAGTATCTCCTCATAGATTGGTTCATTTAGTATAAAGGGAAAACATAGGACAGTACCCAGAATCGATGATCAAAATTAGTATCGCCATAGAGGAACAAATGAATACTGTATGCCTCCGGATGGGATATCTGAGTACATAACCTGAATGTAGTTACAGGGAAATATCACACCAATCTAAAACATGGGGAAGAAGTTAACAATTGTGAATCTGGGTAAGTGAAAAAAGGTGTTCTTTATACTATTCTTGTAATTTTTCTCTTAAGTATGAAATTCTTTCCAAATAAAAAGCAAAACATTTTTAAAAGGTATTGCTTTATTTATTTTAAAAATAATGTCTATGTCAATTTGTATTAATATTTCTACTAGTATCAATTTAAAAAAACATAAAGCAGGGATGAATAGTGAAGGAAGCAAAGTAAGTGGTTTGTTCCTTTAGATCATGTGGTTAGGGAAGTCCTCTCTGTAGGAATGGCATTTCCATATAGAATGAAGGGAAGGAGAAAACTTGCAGACATTTGGGGAAGAGTATTTCATCTAGAAAAAGTAGGAAGAATGAAGGTTTTAAGGTGGGAATGAACTTGTTGTGCCCAAGGAACAGCAAGAAGGCCAGTGTGGCTGGAGGGGAGTGTGCAAGGGAGCTGTGGTAGGAAATGAGATAGGAGATGTAGGCAGATCCTGTCGAGCCCTGCAGACTCTGGGAAGGAATTTGGATTTCATTCTGAGTGTGATGAAAAGCCTATGGAGGATTTGAGCTGGGGAATGACAAACTCTAATTTACATTTTTAAAAGGTTCCCCCTGGCTTCTAGGTGGAGAACAGACCATAGGGAGACAGTCATGGAAGCAGGGAGATCAACTGGAAGACCGTTGCAGTATTACACATGAGAGGTGATGGTGGCTTGTGCCCTAGTGGAGGTGTCACAGTGGTCAGGTTCAGGCTGTGTACTGATGGCATATACCTGATAAAGCTGAGGAATAACATTATTTCAAAAATTACTTATTAAAGCAGATTCGATGTGGAATGTAATTGAAAGCAGAGTCAAGGATTAATTACTCCTAGATTTCTGGTCTGAAACTTACTGGGCAAATGATAGTGCCATTTATTAAGATTAGGAAGACTGAGGAAGGGTGTGTTCACGTGTTCAGCCTCAGTTTTTAGGGTGGGAAGAGTCAATGAAAATAATCTGGATAGTGCAGCAAATGCAAATTGGGAAACCTGAGTTGTGTCTCAAGTACTACAGTAATTTTCACAGTTCCACAGATACATGTCTTCTCTTTTAAGAAACCAATGTGTTTATTATGAAAGTACGAAACAAAACAGTTTACTTAATTATAAAATATGTTCAAATACGTACATGAAAAATGCTCTTATTTTCAGAGTTTCTTTGATGGGCTCCTTATTCATCACCTAAGAATAGTGATTACAAATATAAGGCTTTCTTGGGGTGTGTGTGGTTTTTTTCCCCTAAATATTTACTTATTTATTTATTTGGCTGTGCCGCGTTTTAGTTGCAGCATGTGGACTCTTAGTTGTGGCATGCAGGATCGAGTTCCCTGACCAGGGATCAAACCCGGGCCCCCTGCATTGGAAGTGCGGAGTCTTAACTGCCGGACCACCAGGGAAGTCCCTTGGGTGTGTTTTTAAATTAGTAGTAAATGCAGAGGCCCAGGTTGTGCTGGGATTTCCAATGGAAAAAGATGCAGTTACCTGTGAATCATTTTGAGCTAGAATGCTATTTACTATCTTTTAAAATAGCAGAACAAACAGCTCTGTTGTGGAATATATACATACAAAGTCTTTAAGTGAAATGTTATTGCCAAAAATTATCTTAGAATCTAATTGTTAATCTCTGTTATATTGTCAACTTAAGATGGACAGGAACTTTTTAGTGTGATGAGACTCAGGTAGTAAGGTTATGGAGAACACTGGCACTTTTTTCCTGTGAATATAATTGCAATAATACTGTCCCATCTAATAAAGTCAGAAAAAAATCACGTAGGTAGA
This sequence comes from Lagenorhynchus albirostris, assembly GCF_949774975.1. Lineage (NCBI taxonomy): Eukaryota > Metazoa > Chordata > Mammalia > Artiodactyla > Delphinidae > Lagenorhynchus > Lagenorhynchus albirostris. The sequence goes on along the minus strand of NC_083095.1, from coordinate 42,665,149 downwards.
AGTGTAGTTCCGAAAGTCTGTGATTACTGCCTTTGTGTTATTCTGCCTACGTTAAAACAAATCAGACTTAGGAAGTCATGGAAATATTATGTTGGCTATTTTCTAATTACTGTGTCAGCCTGATAAATCATTTTCTAAATTTGCCAATTTCTTGAAATAGCTTAACCTATGTTCATAACACTTTACAGGAAGCAGCATAAAATTTCTATGCCGCCATATATTTCTCTTGGTGTCACAAAAATATATATTGTATAAATGAAATGTTTTTCTTTGGCAAAAAGCCCTGTACACCAAACTACAGTTAATGAATACAAGAATTAGAAAGCAAAACTTCGTTTAGTCTGAGGAAAAACAATTCTTTAAACTGTAACCACATGGCCGTTTCTTGTTTGCATCAACTCTGGGTGACTGTTATTGTCTTCTGTGAATTCTCTGGGGCAGGGGCTTGACTTTGTTGAATGAGCCAATTGTTTTCCTTTGTGTTGCCCATCTAGTAAGTTCCCATCTGGTTTGTATCAGACTGTTTTCACAGCCAACAACTGCTGCCTTCTCTATATCCTGACACTTCAGGGCCCCATGCTATCAAAGCATGCTGCGATGGCCTTGCTGGCAGGGCCCATACAGCTGTGCCTCACAGCTTGGAACTATTACCCAGAGTAATGGTAACATAGAACTTGGACTGGCCCTTATTCCCCTTGGTGTCGTGTGTACACTGAGCAGAAATTCCCCCTTGCCTGCCTGCCCCCTCACCCCGAAACTTACTAGTCAACAGAAAGTCTTTAAAGCTCTAATTTTAGGATATGGAATAGTGTTGTTCTTATTTTCTAGTGGCTTCCTGTATTTGAAAGCTCATTTTTCATTCTTTCATTCTTTTTCAAAAGTTACCAGGTCTGGCCTTGAGGGACATGAACTGGTCACTATGTCACATTTAATTTTTGTTTCCAAATTTAGTTAGGAATGACTGGATATGGCAAAATCCACTGTAAAGACTACACAAATAATACACTGTATTTTTAGCTATAGTCACAGGCCAGAACTTGAGAGAGGTTTTCATATTAGAATTTCCATCTCAGAAAATGGATTTTCTGTGTGTAAATTATAGAAGCTCTTAGATTCAAACGGTTAAGTAACTATATTAGGGACCTACTTTGCCTTCAGCTTTGTTAGCTATCAAATATCATTTATAAGAATGTGGTAATAGTGACGTTCTATAACAGTCTGTGGCCTCACGTAATTAAAGTTATATGAATTACTATTGAGTAAGAGTTATAGTTGAGTTTAAATGTAGTTATGATATCATTGCTTTATAGACATAAACTGAAGCAGCAAGGATTTTTTTTGTATCCAAAATAAGGAATTAAGTGGCTTTTACAGGATGTTTTAATATTTTTTTAAATATTTATTTATTTGGTTGCACCGGGTCTTAGTTGCGGCAGGCAGGCTCCTTAGTTGTGGCTTGCCAGCTCCTTAGTTGTGGCATGTGAACTCTTAGCTGCGGCATACATGTGGGATCTAGTTCCCTGACCAGGGATTGAACCCGGGCCCCCTGCATTGGGAGCGCAGAGTCTTATCCCCTGCACCACCAGGGAAGTCCCAGAATGTATTAATATTTTAGAAATGCTTTTAGAAATGCCTTCAAGATTAGTTAAACTGAGATTGGTTTGTGCTTTCAAGTAAATTGAGTAGGTGATTGTTGTGAACATCAAGCATCCTAAGTAGTAAGTCAAACTAGACTTGTGAGAGTCAAACTAAAGCAACAGCGACAAAAGCAAAAACTCACCTTCTGCTTCTGAATAATTTCAGCTTACAGGTTTTTCAAGATTTTAAGAAAAGAAATAGGAAGGAATTTGTCTTTAGTCAGCAGTGTGGCCTGCTGCTGATGTTAACTTGATGTGAAAGCCTACCTAGTACTGTTAGTTATTTGGCATTTTCATTCATTGGAAAAGCAGTTTAAAACTATATGGGAATCATCTTTTGTGTGTGTGTGTGTGATACACGGGCCTCTCACTGTTGTGGCCTCTCCCACTGACGAGCACAGGCTCCGGACACGCAGGCTCAGCGGCCATGGCTCACGGGCTTAGCCGCTCCACAGCATGTGGGCACGAGCCCTTGTCCCCTGCATCGGCAGGCGGACTCCCAACCACTGCGCCACCAGGGAAGCCCCTAAGGGAATCATCTTTTAATTGATGAAACTAACCTATTGGGTTTTTTTTCAACCTCAAGTTTTTCTGGAAGTATAATATACATACAGAAAAGTACACATAAGTGTACAGCTGAAAGAATTTTCAAAAACTGAGCACACTTGTAAAACCCATACGTAGCTCAAGAAACAGAATATTGCCAGCACCCCCAAAGCCCCTCACTTTCCCTTTCAGACACAGCTTCCACCTCCGAAAGGATAACCACTATTCTCACTTCTAGCAGCATAGATTAGTTCTCTTGTTTTTGTACTTTAAATAAATGAAATCATACAGAATGTATGGCTTCTTTCACAAGGCAAACCTATTGTAATTTTTAAGATTCTTTTAGTTTTCAAACCATTATGGCATGTTTTTATAAAGGATTATCTGAGAGGAATTTGTTTTAGTAGCTGTGTCATAGGCTGTTCAACCAACAGGAAGCACCCTGTAGATAAAGTTGTCTACTAAAACATCGTCTCTCCGTTCTCAACCACATTTTAATGCTGGAATGTCTCTCTAGACATTCCTGCCCCTGAAAGGCAGGAACTCTCTTTGTCATTACACTACACAGCAATACATTCAAGCACTTAAATGGTTTTTAATGAGCCTTAATAATTGAGTGTACATTATTCAAATAAATCATGTCTGCATTCAGGTTAGGTGGGTCATCTATTTTCTGAATTACCAATCAGTTTCCTGGCATTTGAATATAAGCTTTTATGCTGCCAAGATACTATTTCTGAAAATCCTATTATTGACAAGAGTTGTATACCTATTAGATATGCAGCCAATGAGTAACTTATTTG